>NC_092709.1:282167870-282480019 GCF_047496885.1 Scyliorhinus torazame | reverse complement strand
TAAGACAATCAGGGCGGATTCTCTGAGGGGGCTAAACACTGCCAAAAATTTCTTCACGAGTTTGGTAGAGTCAATGTAGTGGGTTTGATTGACAACAACAAATTGTAATTAAATAGCACCATTAACATAGTAAAACTTTCCACGAACGCTTCACAGGAACGTTAGCAAATAAAATTTGACATCAGAGCGCCTAAGAGCATAGGGCAGATGACTAAAAGCTTCGTCAAAGAGATAGGTTTTAAAGAGCATCTTAAATGAGCAGAGGTAGAAATGCAGGAAGTTTAGAAAGGGAATTCCAGAGCTTGGGACCAAGGCAACTGAAGGCATCATTGCCAATGGTGGGGGAATTACAATTGTGGATGTGCAAGATGCCAAGATTGGAGGGGTGCAGATATATTGGGGGGCTCTAGGACCTGAGCAGATTAGTGATAGGGTCTGATGAGACCATGGGGAATTTGAAAACAAGGGTGGGAATTTTAAATTTGAGGTATTGCTTAATTGTGAGCCAAAGTAGGTAGGTGAGAAAAGGGATGATGGATGAACATCCCTTCGTGCAAGGTCCCATATGGACAGCAGAGATTTGGATAAGTTTTAGGTTATGCAGGGTGATCAAAGGCCTGACAGGAGTATTTTGAGTAATCAAATCTAGAGGTAACAATGGCATGATGAGGGCACCAGGTTTGTGAAGGAGCTGGTGGCTAGGGAATTGTGGTGGGTACCAAAGACAATGGCTTCAATCTTTTCAACATTTATTTGGCAAAAAGTTCTGCTTATCCAGTTCAGAGCGATTGAGAGACGTGAATGTGATATCGAGTTGGGAGTCATCATTGCACATGTGGAATCTGACATGATTTGGAAGGTGACAGCGTATTTAAAGACTTCGGAGATGAAAGGATGGTTAGAGATGGTGCAGTAGATTGCAAAAATAGAGTTGTCTAGGGTTTATTGGAGGAGAAGGGTTGATGATGACAGGTTTGAACGGGAAGGGCGTAGTACCTTAGGATATTAACAATATCAGAAAACTTGGGCAGCACGGTGGTGCAGTGGGTAGCACTGCTGCCTCAAGGCACCAAGGTGCCAGGTTCGATCTCGGCTCTGGGTCACTGTCCGTGTGGAGTTTGCACATTCTCCCCGTGTTTGCTTGGTTTTGTCTCCACAACCCAAAGATGTGCAGGTCAGGTGGATTGGCCATGCTAAATTGCCCTTAGGTTAGGTGGGGTTACTGGTTTACAGGGATAAGGTGGAGGTGTGGGCTTAAGTGGGGTGCTCTTTCCAAGAGTCGGTGCAGACTCGATGAGCCAAATGGCCTCCTTCTGCACTGTAAATTCTATGATTCCAAGACATTATTTGATCATTTATTTAAATGCCATTTGTGGGGCTCTACTGCAAGGAATACAGCTGCCATATATATGTGCAGAATAATATTGAATACATTTCAAAAGAAATGCATTGGCTATGAAGCACTTTGGGGCATCTTGAGGTCATGACACATACATAGTTAATTATATGCGATGGATTTATTTAGATTTTACTTAGGGCCTGCATTCTACATCAACAAGAGCTGTCCATGCACAAATCAAGTGCCAGTGCATTCCATGTCACTGGTGCGTTACAAACCTCACAGAAGATTAATGATCCCAACTGCAGGAGAAATCATATGCAGTTGGTTACTGAGGGAAATTTATAGTCGCTACCAATTATGTTGAGAGTTAATTATTCCTCAGCACGGTTCAGATTTTCTTGATAAACCTTTGAGAAATTTATTTTTGATGATGGAAATCAGGTTTTTGAAAAATGTGCATAATATGAATTGAATGTTCTGCCCCTCTGGCATGTGTGGGAAGGAACCCTAAGTAATTCTCAATTGTTTTGTTATTGCAGTGGGGAGGGTTTACTGCAACTGCTCCTTTACTCTGCACAGAGCACACCAACAACAGCAGTAAATACTGGAGGGCCCATTAGCTGTTTGTCTCACCATGTAATGTAGCTGTGGTTTAATCATTTCACTAAAGGGCGTCCAAACAACTTACTCATGTATTTGCAATTTTCCCTTAAATTTAAATCATCTGCTTCTTCCTTATAATGGCTGGATGCAGTCTATAGTCAACATGTGGAAAATGTTGCCCAATTAAATATTCAAGTTGCTGTATGTGACAAAATTCTACTTCCCTGCCTATTCAATCATACAGATGGCTTCTTCCAGTGGTGCCAGACCTGGGACAGTTAAATGGAGCCGGGTACATACTCGCCCTTTCCAGCCCTCGTCTGCCTGACTGCAGTTTTAGCTACACACGTTGCTAAGAATGAGGAGATGTTCTTCTGGTCTGGACAAAGCAAACTTGGGCCTCCCCTGACTCAAGTTTCTGTCCCTCCCTCGTCTAGGATCGTCACCCTGAAAGACTTAGCTTATAACTCGGCCCATTTCCACAGTTCCCTGCAGCATCCTTCTGCTTCCTAATTTCAATGCCGGGCAGCCACTCACCTCATACATCCTGGTCCCTTTTGGCCAGGAAGTTAACAAGTGACATATTATGAAGCCCAGCCTTTAACTTCATATGAACCTGGCTGCTGTCACTCATGGACTGACACATAGTTCCATTTTCCCATCCAGGAGTTAAATCCAGCCCGACATCTTGGGTGGCACTGTGGCACAGTGGTTAGCTCCAGAGTTCCGGGTTCAATTCCAGCCTTGGGTTACTGTGTGGAGTTTGCACTTTCTCCCCGTGTCTGCGTGGGTTTCTTCCGGGTGCTCCGGTTTCCTCCCACAGTCCAAAGATGTGCAGGTTAGGTGGATTGGCCACGCTAAATTGCCCCTTAGTATCCAAAAAGGGTAGGTGGGGTTACTGGGTTACGGAGATAGGGTGGAGGCGTGGGGCTTAAGTAGGGTGCTCTTTCCAAGGACTGGTGCAGACTCCATGGACCGAATGGCCTCCTTCTGCGCTGTAAATTCTATGACACTAATAAAGATTATTATTATTATTTACAACATGCTAAGTGTTTCTCCTCACTGAATAGAGCTGCTTTACATTTCTTCTTTGAACATAGTGGGAAACTGAAAACCTCCCATGCTATTTTCCTGGATAACTATCTATAAAGTGAGCCCACCTGTGGCTGGTTTCCTTTGTAATTCACAGGCATCGGCAACCTTCCTAATCTGGAATTCTGACCTTCAGGCACTTGTACAACAATAATATTAATAATACCTCTGGGTGGAGACAGAACATTAATGGGAATGATCCTTTCACATTGTCAATTATTAAAGTCTGAATTTTATACCAAAGTCTGAATTTTATACCAGTCAGTTTGTTGCTGTGCAAATTAATGTAACCCACATCCTCCTTTTATCAGTTTCCTCCTCCAAAAAGGCAAATAGGGAGGATCCATTATAAACATTCTAATTTGGAGCAATCAAAATTTGTGCAAACAGCAAAAACAAACTACCAAAACTGTGACAAGAAATAAATAAACCAGGAAACCCTCCCACTCTTTACCGTCAGGCATATTGGAAAAGTTTACAGGCTAATAATTAACCAGTTCGGTCAGACTATGCACGCATCTTCCACGGCTATCAAGCCTTGAAGTGGGGCGTGAGCCTTGAACATCCAGCTCAGAGGTAGGGAGGCTACCTCTGCACCTGAAGATCCCCTGTCTTTTCTCTGTATCTCTTAAATATCCTCCTTCCCCGGTGGAAAACAGGAACTTATTTCTCCAAAAGTCTATTGAAACAACATCGCTTGAAATTTCCAAGACTGAAGTCAATGTAGAGTTTTGTTCGGGGGATTTTATTTGCCAAAGAGTATGAAGCAAAGGAGGGTAGATAGAGTTGAAATACAGATCAGCCAGGATCTAATTGAATGGTACAGCAGTTTTAAGGAGATGAATAATTTACTCTTGTTTTTGTGTTCCTAAGGATGTTAAAGAACATGAAAGGGCATGGAATGCAGATAAAATGGTTTATAATCATTGCTGAAACTATCCAATTTCATTTGGCTTTGTTTCGACTTTAGAAAAGGACAAAACGAAAGTGCCCGGGTTTGAAGGGCACTTATATAATTCCCTTCATAATCTCAAGGGCTTCCAAAACCCAGACTTGGGCATAACACATTCCACTTTATGACAAAAGCTGTTTATAGTTCATAATTTATAATTCTAAATACACAAAATTATGATTAGTTTTTGATATAACAACCAGGGCTAGTCTCACCTTCCCCCATCCCCTGTGACTATACTTCGGAGTTATCATAGTTCCACTGGTACCAGCAGAACTCTGGTAACTTGATCAAAAGATGTATCATAAGAACATAAGAACTAGGAGCAGGAGTAGGCCATCTGGCCCCTCGAGCCTGCTCCGCCATTCAATGAGATCATGGCTGATCTTTTTTGGACTCAGCTCTACTTTCCGGCCTGAACACCATAACCCTTAATCCCTTTATTCTTCAAAAAACTATCTATTTTTATCTTAAAAACATTTAATGAAGAAGCCTCAACAGCTTCACTGGGCAAGGAATTCCAGAGATTCACAATCCTTTGGGTGTAGAAGTTCCTCCTAAGCTCAGTCCTAAATCAAC
Organism: Scyliorhinus torazame; assembly: GCF_047496885.1. Classification (NCBI taxonomy): domain Eukaryota; kingdom Metazoa; phylum Chordata; class Chondrichthyes; order Carcharhiniformes; family Scyliorhinidae; genus Scyliorhinus; species Scyliorhinus torazame. The sequence goes on along the minus strand of NC_092709.1, from coordinate 282,475,451 downwards.
TTCCCCTTATTTTGAGGCTATGCCCCCTAGTTCTGCTTTCACTCGCCAGTGGAAACAACCTGCCCGCATCTAACCTATCTATTCCTTCATAATTTTATACGTTCCTATAAGATCCCCCCGCATCCTTCTAAATTCAAACGAGTACAGTCCCAGTCTACTTAACCTCTCCTCGTAATCCAACCCCTTCAGCTCTGGGATTATCCGAGTGAATCTCCTCTACACACCCTCCAGCGCCAGTACGTCCTTTCTCAGGGAAGGAGACCAAAACTGAACACAATACTCCAGGTGTGGCCTCACTAACACCTTATACAATTGCAGCATAACCTCCCTAGTCTTAAACTCCATCCCTCTAGCAATGAAGGACAACATTCCATTTGCCTTCTTAATCACCTGTTGCACCACCTGTAAACCATCTTTTTGCGACTCATGCACTAGCACACGATAGTGTGCTGGGCAGCACGGTAGCATTGTGGATAGCACAATTGCTTCACAGCTCCAGGGTCGCAGGTTCGATTCCGGCTTGGGTCACTGTCTGTGCGGAGTCTGCGCATCCTCCCCATGTGTGCGTGGGGTTTCCTCCGGGTGCTCCGGTTTCCTCCCACAGTCCAAAGATGTGCAGGTTAGGTGGATTGGCCATGATAAATTGCCCTTAGTGTCTAGAATTGCCCTTAGTGTTGGGTGGGGTTACTGGGTTGTGGGGATGGGGTGGGGGTGTTGACCTTGGATGGGTGCTCTTTCCAAGAGCTGGTGCAGACTCGATGGGCTGAGTGGTCTCCTTCTGCACTGTAAATTCTATGACACACCCAGGTCTCTCTGCACAGCGGCATGTTTTAATATTTTATCATTTAAATAATAATCCCTTTTGCTATTATTCCTACCAAAATGGATAACCTCACATTTGTCGACATTGTGTTCCATCTGCCAGACCCTAGCCCTTTCACTTAACCTATCCAAATACCTCTGCAGACACCCGGTATCCTCTTCACTTTTTGCTTGACCACTCATCTTAGTGTCGTCTGCAAACTTGGACACATTGCACTTGGTCCCCAACTCCAAATCATCTATGTAAATTGTGAACAATTGTGTGCCCAACACTGAACCCTGAGGGACACCACTAGCTACTGAGTGCCAACCAGAGAAACACCCATTATTCCGCACTCTTTGCTTTCTATTAATTAACCAATCCTCTATCCATGCTACTACTTTACCGTTAATGCCATGCATCTTTACCTTATGCAGCAATCTTTTGTGTGGCACCTTGTCAAAAGCTTTCTGGAAATCCAGATCTACCATATCCATTGGCTCCCCGTTATCTACCGCACTGGTAATGCCCTCACAAAATTCCACTAAATTAGTTAGGTACGACCTGCCCTTTATGAACCCATGCTGCATCTGCCCAATGGGACAATTTCTATCCAGATGCCTCGCTATTTCTTCCTTGATGATAGATTCCAGCATCTTCTCTACTACCGAAGTTAAGCTAACTGGCCTATAATTACCCACTTTCTGCCTACCTCCTTTTTTAAACAGTGGTGTCACGTTTGCTAATTTCCAATCCGCCGGGACCACCCCAGAGTCGAGTGAATTTTCGTAAATTATCACTAGTGCATTTGCAATTTCTCCAGCCATCTCTTTTAGCACTCTGGGATGCATTCCATTAGGGCCAGGAGACTTGTCTACCTTAAGCCCCATTAGCTCGCCCATCACTACTTCCTTAGTGATAACAATCATCTCAAGGTCCTCCACTGTCATAGCCTCATTTCCATCAGTCACTGGCATGTTATTTGTGTCCTCCACTGTGAAGACCGACCCAAAAAACCTGTTCAGTTCCTCAGCCATTTCCTCATCTCTCATTATTAAATCTCCCTTCTCATCCTCTAAAGGACCAATATTTACCTTAGCCACTCTTTTTTGTTTTATATATTTGTAGAAACCTTTACTGTCTGTTTTTATATTCTGAGCAAGTTTTCTCTCATAATCTATCTTACTCTTCTTTATAGCTTTTTTAGTAGCTTTCTGTTGCCCCCTAAAGATTTCCCAGTCCTCTAGTCTCCCACTAATCTTTGCCACTGTATGCTTTTTCCTTCAATTTGATACTCTCCCTTATTTCCTTGGATATCCACGGTTGATTTTCCCTCTTTCTACCGTCTTTCCTTTCTGTTGGTATAAACTTTTGCTGAGCACTGTGAAAAATCGCTTCGAAGGTTCTCCACTGTTCCTCATGTGTGAGCATAGACATGTCGGGAGAAATTCTCCGGTATCGGCGCAATGTCCGCCGACTGGTGCCCAAAATGGCGCAAATCAATCGGGCATTGCGCCGCCCCAAAGGTGCGGAATGCTCCGCATCTTTGGGGGCCGAGCCCCAACCTTGAAGGGCTAGGCCGGCGCCGGACGAATTTCCACCCCGCCAGCTGGCGGAAAAGGCCTTTGGTGCCCCGCCAGCTGACGCAGAAATGACATCTCCGGGCGGCGCATGCGCGGGAGCGTCAGCGGCCGCTCATGGCATTCCCGTGCATGCGCAGTGGAGAGAGTCTCTTCCGACTCCGCCATGGTGGAGACCGTGGCGAATGCGGAAGGGAAAGAGTGCCCCCACGGCACAGGCCCGCCTGCGAATCGGTGGGCCCCGATCGCGGGCCAGGCCACCAAGGGGCACCCCCCCCGGGGCCAGATCACCCCGTGCCCCCCCAGGACCCCGGAGCCCACCTGTGCCGCCGGTAAGGTAGGTGGTTTAATTTACGCCGGCGGGACAGGCATTTTAGTGGCGAGACTTCGGCCCATCCGGGCCGGAGAATCGCGGGGGGGGGACCCCGCCAACCGGCGCGGTGCGATTATCGCCCCCGCCGAATATCCGGTGGTGGAGAATTCGGCAACCGGCGGGGGCGGGATTCACGCCAGCCCCCGGCGATTCTCCGACCCGGCGGGGGGTCGGAGAATCTCGCCCGTCATGTTTGACCCTGGACAGCATCACAGATGACCGCAGTCCTATTGTTACACAATTTCAACGTAGAAGCACTTGCCAGGAAATATTATTGCATCACAACCAGAAGCAGGAATTCTGGCTGCACATTGCCCCTTCCCTATTCTGAGAACATTCAGGCCAAATGTAGCATCGTAAGTGTTATTCGGTCTAAGTTAGATGGTTTGAAGTATTTTGTGCTCTGGTGTGAATACAACAACCGTCACCCTATCCCAGATCTGAGCAGTCTCCCGGGAGGATGCCTGCCGGTGGAGCTGTCCTGCCAGCAAATGACTGGCCATCTCCCCATACTCATACACCACACCCTGTGCCTTCCTCACCAGGCATACCGCTTTTCCTATCGACAAACGGTCAAACTGCATTTGCAGTTCCTTTCTACTGGCCAAAGGTTACGGAGTGGAATCCTCCCCATACCTCCCATCCGCTTCCTAAATTTTGTCTACCGCTGCCGCTCCTCTTGCCTCCCTATCCACCTGTGCCTTAAATGAGATGATCTCGCCCCTTACCACCGGCTTCAGCGTATCCAATATCACCAACGGCGAGACCTCCCCATTTTTATTGAACTCCACAGGGCAGCACTGTAGCTGGTTTAGCACAGGGCTAAATCGCTGGCTTTGGAAGCAGACCAAGGCAGACCAGCAGCAGGGTTCAATTCCCATACCAGCCTCCCCGAACAGGCGCCGGAATGTGGCAACTAGGGGCTTTTCACAGTAACTTCATTTGAAGCCTACTTGTGACAATAAGCAATTTTCATTTCATTTCATTTCAGTGGTAAGTACAATTGCCTCATACTCCAGGGTCCCGGGTTCGATTCCAGGCTTGGGTCATTGTCTGTATGGAGTCTGCATGTTCTCCCAGTGACCACGTTGGGTTTCCTCCAGGTGCTTAGATTCCTCCCACAGTCCAGAGATGGGCAGATTAAGTGGATTGGCCATGCTAAATTGCCCTTAGTGTCCAAAAAGGTTAGGTGGGGTTACTGGGTTATAGGGATGGGGTGGAGGTATGGGCTTGGGTGGGGTGCTCTTTTCAAGGGCTGGTGCAGACTTGATGGGCCGAATGGCCTCCTTCTACACTGTAAATTGTATGATTCTATGATTCTATAACACTTCAGGTGGTTTTCTGTGTCTGAGGCCTTGAAAGCATTATCAACACTGGAATTCAATGCAAGACATCAATCATCATATAACGTTGATTCTTATTGAATGCCGGAGCAGGCTCAAGGGGCTGGATGGCCCACCCCTGCACTGAATCATAGAATATCTATAGTGCAGAATGAGGCCATTCAGCCCATCGAGTTTGCACTGACCCTATGAAAGAGCACCCTACCTAGGCCCAATCCTCCACCCTATCCCCGTAATCTCAGCTGGGGGCAATTTAGCAGAGCCAATCTACCTGACCTGCACATCTTTGGGCTGTGGGAGGAAACCGGAGCAGACACTGGGAGAACGTGCAAACTTCACACAGTCACCGAGGTCGGAATTGAACCCAGGTCCCTGGTGCTGTGAGGCAGCAGTGCTAACCACTGTGCCACCGTGCCACCCCTTATTCATATTATTTTTGTCATCATTCTGCTTTGATTGATAAGAATCATTATGACTGGAAAGAGTGAAATTACAGATAAATATGTAGCCAAACAACTTACTGTAAAGTCAAAAGGTTATGAAATGAAGTGAAATTCGCTTATTGTCACAAGTAGGTTTCAAATGAAGTTACTGTGAAAAGCCCCTAGTCGCCACATTCTGGCACCTGTTCGGGGAGGTTATCACTGGGATGTGCTGCTTGAATGTGATGCTAATACAATCTCTCTCTAAAATATCAGCCAGGTTTTGGAAACCACAAGTATCTGCTCCAACCCCGTCCTTATGGATTAACTTATTCCTTACAAATTCCTGTAAAATGTCCAAGTGATAACATAGAAGTGCTGATAAGCCAAAAAGCAATCCATATCTATTGTAAAGTGACCGATACATGGTTATTCTCTTTCTCTGGGGCCTGCAGGTAACTCTTCATTGATTACATTTTTAAAAGCATTGTGAGCAAACAGCCATAGTTGTATATTTCCCACTTATAATTTGAGTATGGGGGGGGGGGAGCAGAGCTCCACAAGTACTATTCCAAGTGCCAGTGAGATTTCTGGGAATGTAGAAACTTGATGACTTTGACAGGCTGGTTTGCAGCATGCCTGAGCCTACTTGAACTGATGTGTGTTGTGAGTGACAAACGTCTTGCAGCCATTATATAATTGTCAGTTTCTATCAAGTCAGCGAAATTATACTGCATATTGGATTTTGGTGCAGAAAAAAAAATTTAACATAACTGTGGGCACAAGATATGCTTGTGACACATTAGCTCCAGAATCGTTATCAATTGTACTAAGTACCTGTTAAATCGGCGCACAGAACGTTTGATGAATTTCAAACTTCTTAAAGAGACTGCAGAAATTCGTGAACATTCCCTTTATTAATGTTTTAAAGCAATTCTTTGCAAATAACATTACATTTAGTTGAATCAGATTGTACTGAGACAGAACATTAAAATGACATTGAAATGTGTTTTGTGCAAAAGCATAGACATTCCAGCTGTGTTACTTAATATACAGAAGATGTGAACACTGGCAACTGTATCTTGACTTTCATTCAACATAAGGGGAGGACCATTTCTGAGCAGATGCTTCCTATTATCACCTTGCTCCAAAATCAGCTACGTTGGCAAAGTAAGGATCTCTCTTTTTTCACCCAAATTAAAGTTAGGTTCCAATTGGATTCACATGTGCGGTGGCACTCAATGCACCCACTCCTGCGCAAGTTCTTTAATCTACAGTCAACCAAGTGTGCTACACATTTTGCATTGACACAAAGTGCCAAAACATATAGTATAACACTGCAATTTTAGCAAGTCAAAAGAAGTTCCAGGACATCTTCGCATCAATTCCAGTTCCATTGCATGAGCAAGACTCATGGAGTGGAATCCAGAATAGTGCTGTAATAACTCAACGCCCAAGACCCCGTCGCATTGAGTGTGCGGAAAGTTATTGTAACAACTGGAGTTTAGAAACAAAATTACCGACAGAAGGTTAAATTCATCCACAAGCTCCCAGTGAAAATGTAAAATTGGATTGGATTAGATTTGTTTATTGTCACGTGTACCGAGGTACAGTGAAAAGTATGTTTCTGAGAGCAGCTCAACAGATTAAGCACATGAAAAGAAAATACATAATAGGGCAACACAAGGTACACAATGCAATCACATTCCTAATGAAATTTCTTGACTTAATTATGGAAGCATCCCTCACCTGTATAAAAAATGTAACATTGAATATTCGCCAAATATGCAGAGACCGTGCACCCAGGACAAACACATTCAAACCAACAAATAGGTGAGAATCAGAGCGATGTTTAATCACAAGATTAAATCAGTGTTTTAAAAGGTGAGAGAGTTTGAACAATGCTTACCTGATGCAGGTCGCTACTTCTCCAGTGGATTTCAAACATGGGTACTCGCTTGTTATCACTCTGTTTTCCGGACAAGTCTCTCTGCTTGAAGATCAAACGGATTCCTTTCAGGTGTCAATGAAATAAGCCCTAAAACTAAATTTTGTTTTGGCCCCATTGAACTGAACGCGACATGTTATAAACTCCTGAATGCAATTAGTGGCGTTTTTGTTAGGAGCACGCAAAGTATAACTTTCCCCCTTGAATTTAGAATTGATCGAGCTTCTCACGAGCAAGAGCAGAGAGGGAAACTTTAACAACTGCATAAGAATGAAAATGAATAGACAAATGACAAACCTGTACATGTCATCTTGCTCTGAAATGTCAAAATAGGAATACGCGAATCCCCTCGACATCAGCGACAGCAGGAAGGCAGCCTTCAATACAAACACAAAGCTTTCGGCAAGCATTTTGGTCCTTGTGCTAATCACTGATCAGGCACGGTCCCCAGGACTGCCGGCAGCCTTACTGGGATAGAATCTCTGGACCAACTTTCCGGCTCAGTCACTTAACTTTCGCCAACTGCTGGAAGACGTTTCATGTGTGAGTGATCGGCCGAGAGGTGCAGCTGGCTCTCCTCATTTCGACTTTTTTTTTGAATTGACTTTACTGCAGGGTTAAGGACACTCGTGCTGAAATGGTATTTGTCAGCAGTGAAAGGTTTTTGGCTCTGCCGATGGGGCTGTTGTTTAGTTTGGATAAACTTTAAAAAACTATTGCACAGGGTCGGACGCAAGTGAGCGGTAAGGGGAGGAACTTGGATGCGAGAGCGTGTGTACCAGATGATGTATGTGACTGTTACAGTGCGTCTGTGTGTCAGTATTGTAGGTGGATAGAAGTTTGTCAATATCTGCACGTGTGTTAATGCGAGTACGTGTGTTGTTTGTGTGTGCACATGTGAAAGCCCAATTGTCCACATGCATTGTGTGTATCGGCAGATTGCACCTCCCCCAATTACTGTCAAGTTTCCAATGTGTCCCTTTAATTCTCGACGATAGAAACTTCCGTTTCAGAATACGATCTGTCTATACTTCGTTAACATCACTTGACAAATCTGCCCTTTGTAAATGGGAACGAGCATTGTCATTACAGGATTTTTAACGTTACTTGTAACTTCCTCCACCTCTCCCCATCTGCAGTGAAACCCGGAACAAAATGAATAAAACCAGAATGTCCCAGTGTAGTTGAATGGTATCGACTCCCCCTTTTTCACTTTATTGGCATAATCATTCTTTTAATCTAATTGACAACCTCGGTCAAATGACATTGGTTTGTGAAACACAGCAGAAGCGCCCCACCCCCAACCTGCCTCCATCTAGACAGATGCCCTTTCGGTTCAAGCGACATTCCTAAGCTGATCCCTATTGTTTACAAACACTGAACACTTCAACTCATTCTAACCTCACAACCGAAATAGTTTAAAAAGCGAAAATGCTGGATAAACTCTGCAGGTTTGGCAGCACTCTGTGGGGAGAAACAGCGTTAACGTTTTCGGGTTCAAATGAACCTTCTACAGAACCCCCACAATGGGAAAGCTTGCTTCAAAAGAGATTGCTTGAGGTGATATAATTTTAATGCTGGCTGGCGTTTTTAAAAATAGATATATCACCTCATAAGACCCCCCACCCACCCCTCCTTCCCCTCGCTACACATCAACATATGCGTCGTTTTCAGTGCAGCCAAATGCTTCCCCGCTTTTCATAGATTATCATAGAATTTACAGTGTAGAAGGAGGCCATTCGGCCCATCGAGTCTGCACCGGCTCTTGGAAAGAGCACCCGACCCAAGGGCCCTCTGCCCTATTCCCCATAACCCAGTAACCCCACCCAACACTTTGAATGTTGACAGCAGAGATTTGATCATGGATGAAGACAAACATCTTGCCAAGGCCATCCCCACACCCCACTACTTGCCTTCAAACAACCCTGCAACCTCACACAGACCCAGCCTTCAGGAGAACAGGGACCACGACACCACACAACCCTGCCATGACAACCTGCAAGACGTGCCAGATCACCATTACATGTGAGAACACCACCCAGCATACTCATGCAACTCAGCCAATGTTGTCTACCTCATACGCTGCAGGAAAGGATGTTCCAAGGCATGTTACATTGTCAAGACCATGCAGACTCTGCGACAACGGATGAATGGACATCATGCGACAATCACCTGGCAGGAATGTTCCCTTCCAGTCAGGGAACACTTCAGCATTCAAGGACATTCAGCCTCTGATCTTCGGGTAATGGTTCTCCAAGGCGGCCTTCAGGACACATGACAACGCAGAACCGCCGAGCAGAAACTGATAGCCAAGTTCCGCACACATGAGTGCGGCCTCAACCGGGACCTTTGATTCATGCCTCACTAAATTTAATTACATTCAACCCCTCCATCATCTGGCCTGGGCTTGCAAAATCCTACCAACTGTCCTGGCTTGAGAGAATTCACACCTCTTTAACCTGTGATTATCCCTCTCTCCAGTCGTACCATCTGGACCAGTAAAGACTTAATTCCTGGAAAGACTCGCATTCAAAGTATCGTCTTGCATCATTGACTTTGTCTATATATGTGGTTGTGGAAGCCTCCTCTTCACTCACCTGACTCACTCCGAAAGCTAGTGATTCGAAACAAACCTGTTGGGCCTTATCCTGGTGTTGTAAAACTTCTTACTGTGCCCACCCCAGTCCAATGCCGGCATCTCTACATCAGAAATTTAATGGGTAGAGGATTTCTGTAACCCACAGCAAATGAGGCAATAGATTAAATCAACCTGCTGGGGTAAAATGAATTGTGTGACGTGGGTTACATAACTCGAGTCTTTTATAATATAGAATGTAGCATGATTGAATGCTGACCTGAGAATCAATCTAGAAGTGAACTAAACTGGCCTGACTTGTATTAATTTGTTAAATACTGCAATTGAATCCAGGCGAGAAGCATATGTGACTTGTCCCATTTAAAGGAAGTGGCAATACATCATCCCTTTTTTTTAAGTTGAGCTACAGCTTTGCCACACAAGTGATTACTGCCTGTGGCAAGTGCCACAGTTTAGAAATACCTTCAGCTTATGGTCATTGATATATCCGGTCTTCTTCCAAAGTTAAATATGAACCCATCTCCAGGTCAAAGATCCAGAACCGTCTGTGAAGTTAAATTCAGCTCAGGACAAGGGCTCTCAAAGTATGGTCCACTGACCAGGAGTGTTTTGTAAGGGTAGTTAGTGGAGTGGTACAAAATTTAGGCCATTGATGTGCAATGCCATAGTCAAGGCCACATTGAGAGAACAGGCCAGAACTCTCATCCCCACTACTTACCTGATGCCAAACAATCAGGCTGGTTCTCTTGTGCATGGCATGAATCATCACAAGCACCAACAAATGTAGTGTTATAAGGAAGGGTTTATGTTACTGTTACAACATCCAATTGTAAGGTCTGACTTTCAAAACTTGCAGGGTTGAACATGGCATGGTAGCACAGCGGTTAGCACTGTTGCTTCAAAGCACCAAAGGCCCAGATTTGATTCCTGCTTGGCTGTCTGTGCGGAGTCTGTACGTTCTCCCCGTGTGTGCGTGGGTTTCCTCCAGGTGCTCCGGTTTCCTCCCACAAGTCCCGAAAAGATATGCTTGTTAGGTGAATTGGACATTCTGAATTCTTCCTCTGTGTACCCAAACAGGTGCTGGAATGTGGCAACCAGGGGCTTTTCCCAGTAATTTTATTGCAGTGTTAATGCAAGCCATCTTGTGACACAAATAAAGATTATTATTATTATTATTATTATTATTAAGGAGGAACTGTCTGAATGATATGAGACTGAAGCTCTCGAGTTCTCAACGAGCATCCTCATTGTGCCTCGTCAAAAGTAGTGCCATTCGTCCCATGGATTACAATGAGTATTATTGAAGGAAAGAGGGTTAGGTAGGACCAGGAAGTGATCCGCAAGGCCTTTGACCTGTTCAAGTGGTCCGTGGGCAAAAACATTTGAGGATACCTGACTGAGGATACAAACAGCAACTGACAGTGAATGTAACAATGAAATGGTTGGATTGTTGTTAAAGATCCAATTGGTTCACTCATGTGCTTGAGAGAAGGAAACCTGGCATTCTTACACAGTCTAGCTTACGACTTCCATTCTACACCAATGTGATTGCCTCTTAACTCTCCTCTGAAGTTGCCTGACAAGCCATCAATTATATTAAAGTATTACATCAGACATGGCAGCCTTGCCAGTGGCGACACATACCAAGAATTAATTTAAAAACAACAATCAAAACGATCCGACTATCATGGTCAGGAAAAGTAATGTCTCATTGTGAGCGCAGAGCATGAAGATCAGGAACATTATGGTTTGATTGGGTGGGATCAAATGATGTGGTCAGCAAGGATAATGGCGTGTGGTCTTCTGTAAACATGTTCAAGCCAGCCAGTGGAAGAGGTTTATAGTATTAGGTTATTAGGTTTGTGTGAGCTTTTCTGGTGCTAGTCCTCAGTCTCAACGTTTAATCATGGACCTGAAAATGTGGGGAACCATTCACATAACTGTGCCAATGACACTTCTGACTCGTAAAGCGTTTCGGCATTGACATTGTGGTCACTTATCTTTTAAAACTGAATAAGCTATAATTATGGTAATGAAACCAGGCCAGTGCTGCTGAGAATATTACATCGAAATTGTAGCTTCTGCTTCGACTGGGGGTAAAAAATTGCACTTGCAGCACAAGGCAATCTCACGTTAAAAATAGGAATGATGACACGTATATGTATGAATTGGAAGAGCACAGTTGATGGTAATAATACAGCATTGAGTAGATAGGTTGAATGATTACAGGTTGCAACATGATACATTTCGGATTTGAACTTTTGAAGCACCGTGAGGTGCTTTTGAATGCTGTGAGTGAAGGTGAAACAATATTTATAAGCATGCATAATTGTCTGCACCAATAGACTGCCTGTTCTATACCATTGGTTGTGTGTTCCTTGCTCCTGTCTGCAACAGAGCACTGCCCTTTCAGTTCTAAACTATCAGCATAAGAACACATCCTGCAAGCATTATGTAGCTGATAAGGAAACATAAGTGAGATAAATTCAGGTCAAGTTGACCTGATTTCATTTCAAAATTATCATGGGAATGGAGTTGTAGTTTAATGGAAGTCTGTACTTAATTTGACTTTCCTTTTTCAAACTTTTTTGTGTGTGCTGACATCCTCTTTTCAGATAGGAAAATCTGCCCCCTTGTGATCGTAATTTGTATGAAACATGAAATACTAAACAAACGGCTCGGAATTTATTTCTACCCTCGGCTTATCCTGGAACCAATTTCTGTTAAATGCACCTAATTCTGAATCTTGCTCATAGAAACACCTCAATTAAATAAATCCTTCATTTCCTGGCTGTGTTGGTTCTTCATCAGACTCGATCGTTGAATTAACTTTCATGTCATGTACCTGAGTTTTGTATTCTAGACTTATGGGAATGAACCTCTCCTTTCTCTTTGTTAGCTATAATGTGAATGGCTTTGGGCAGCCCCAACCGCACCCCCGCCCCCCTCATTCAAAGAGATGTAAAAAGAGCTGACATGGCAAACTGACAATTTTAGATGTGGAAACTGGGATCATCTTTCTGAGGATGGGGCTGTAAGTTTGGAGTTCAATGAACTTTACTCAGTATCTGCTTTTTACTATGTATAATATTGAAATGCTCTGTGTAAAAACTGAAGTTTTATTGACTGGCACGATGCCTTTCACTTTGAGAATACAGTTTGCGTGATTCTCCAACCCCCCAGCGGGTCGGAGAATGGCCGTTGGCCGCCGTGAATTCCGCCCCCGCCGCCCGCCGAAGTCTCCGAAGGGAGAAAAGTCGGCGGGGCGTCAATGGCGCCGCAGACCTCGGAGAATGGCACGGGTGGGCGCGAGGCAATCGATTTTGGGCCTGCCGATATTCTCCCATCCGGATGGGCTGAAGTCCCGTCGACGTGATGACGGGTCACGTCGGCGTAAATCAAACCTCCTTTTAATCGGCGTCAACCTGTGCCCAAGGTTTACGCCGACCAGCGTGGAGGTAGGTGACGGCCTGGGGGGTTGGCCGCTGGGCAGGCGATGGCGTGGCCGCAGTCTGAATGAGTGGGGGAGAGGTGTGTGTAGGGTTTTGTGTGTGTGTGTGCGGCGGGGGGGGGGGGGGGGGGTTAGAGTGGGCAGGGCTCCGGGGGAGTGCCGGGAGGGGGGTTGAGTGCCGGGGACGGGAGGATGAGTGCCGGGGAGGGGGATGGGGGGGTCCGTGCCAGGGAGGAGGATGGGGTCCGTGCCGGGGAGAAGGATGGGGGGGTCCGTGCCGGGGAGGGGGGATGGAAGGGTCCGTGCCGGGGAGGGGGATGGGGGGGTCCGTGCCGGGGAGGAGGGAGGGGGGGTCCGTGCCGGGGAGGGGGGATGGGGGGGTCCGTGCCGGGGAGGGGATGGGAGGACGGGGTCCGTGCCGGGGAGGAGGATGGGGTCCGTGCCGGGGAGGAGGATGGAGGGGTCCGTGCCAGGGAGGAGGATGGGGGGGTCCGTGCCGGGGAGGGGGATGTGGGGGTCCGTGCCGGGGAGGGGGATGGGGGGGTCCGTGCCGGGGAGGGGGAGGGGGGGGTCCGTGCCGGGGAGGGGGGATGGGGGCGTCTGCCGGGGAGGGGGATGGGGGGACGGGGTCCGTGCCAGGGAGGAGGATGGGGGGGTCCGTGCCGGGGAGGGGGATGTGGGGGTCCGTGCCGGGGAGGGGGATGGGGGGGGTCCGTGCCGGGGAGGGGGGATGGGGGCGTCTGCCGGGGAGGGGGATGGGGGGACGGGGTCCGTGCCGGGGAGGAGGATGGGGGGGTCCGTGCCGGGGAGGTGGATGGGGGGGTCCGTGCCGGGGATGGGATGGGGGTGTCCGTGCCAGGGAGGGGGATGGGGGGGTCCGTGCCGGGGAGGGGGAGGGGGGGTCCGTGCCGGGGAGGGGGGGGGTGACAGGGCAAGTGAGTTGGTCCGCCTGGCCAGGTGCCAGCCTCCAACAGTTGGACACATGCGGTCCATGCCACCTGGCTGGGGGGAGGAGGGGGTATGGGCAATGATGACATGTCGTCGTTCCCCCCGCCCCCCCCCCCCCCCCTAACCAGGCCATCATGTTTTCCGATCAGCCAGCGATGTTGGCCGCCGTGGCGGCAGCCGCTAATATCTATGTTGCCCTGGATGAGGAGGAGGAGGAGGAGCGTGCCAGAGAGGCGGCGCAGGCTGCCGCAGAGGGGCAGGCGGCAGCGGACCAGGCTGGAGGGACACCTGACCGAGGAGGGGGAGGAGGACGTCGCGGCCCCACGGCAACGGAGGCACCCGAGGGCGCCCCGTGTGTACCGGCCCCGGCAGTCATACCAGGACCTCACGGACCGGGAATGCAGGAGGAGACTCCGGATGAGGCGGGAAACCATGGCACACATCTGCCACCTGCTGGCACACCTGTCACCGTGTGGCACTGGCGGGGGACACCCTCTCCCCATGTCCGTCAAGGTTACGGTGGCCCTGAACTTTTATGCAACAGGGTCATTCCAGGCACCGAGTGGGGACCTGTCCGGCATATCGCAGACATCGGTGCACCGGTGCATCCGGGCAGTGACAGACGCCCTATATGCCATGGCGCACCGCTACATCCGCTACCCTGTGGACTGGGCCAGCCAAGATGCCCGGGCCGTGGGCTTCTCTGCTGTGGCTGGGTTTCCTGTGGTCCAGGGCGCGATTGATGGGATGCACGTCACCGTGCGGCCACCTGCAGATAACAGGGCCGTGTTCACCAATAGGAAGGGGACCTATTCGATGAACATCCAGGTGGTCTGCGACCACCGCATGATGATCCAGCACGTCTACGCCTGTTACCCAGGCAGTGTACACGACTCATACGTGTTGTCGCGGTCATCCATCACCGGCATGTACGAGGGACGCCATCCCCGGCTGAGGGGCTGGTTGCTGGGCGACAGGGGCTACCCATTGCGATCGTGACTGATGACGCCTGTACGGAGGCCACGCAATGAGGCGGAGAACCGCTACAATGATGCCCATGTAGCGACAAGGAGAGTTATAGAGAGGTGCTTTGGCGTGCTGAAGATGTGTTTCAGGTGCCTGGACCGCTCTGGGGCGCCCTCCAGTATCGGTCAGATAGGGTCAGCCGCATCATTGTGGTGTGCTGTGTCCTGCACAACATAGCCCAGCAGAGGGGCGATGTGCCGCAGGCAGAGGAGGGCGGAGTGGAGGAGCAGCAGGAAGAGGCGCAGTCCTCCCCAGATGAGGGGGATGGGGGCAATGGTCAGGGCAGACGGGCTAGACACAGGCGGGTGGCTGTCCACCGTTACCGGCTGGGCCAGCGGGCACGGGACAGGCTGATAGACGCCCGCTTCACTGACTAGATGGGCGTGGGAATCGGGTAGTATGGCCACAGACCGCACACCATGGCAACAGCCGACCACCCACACCCCCCACCCATCCACCCACCCAGCACCCTCACCCCCCCTCGCCAACCCCACCCACCCCACCCGCATGCACACCACCACCCCCCCCCATTGCCGATCCACCTGCGGCACAACGGGCCGGGCTCACACAGTTGCGGGTGGACGCGTGTCTATTGCAGGCCATGGAGGATGATGACAACCCGCCCTGCGGTGAGCTCCTGGCTCCACATCGTTGGACTATGTCTGACGCATGGCCACAGTACCACCATCCACCCGGACCATCCCTGCATGCGGCTGTGACACTGCAGCGCACGGTCCCGTCCTCTGCCCGGGGGGATGTTGATGGCGGCACGGGGGAAGGGGGCAGACTCACCTGGGGCTGAGGTAAGACCACCCCTCACACACACACACACTTGCGCTCAACGTACATGACACCCCCGCACGCTTTGGACAGAGCACAAAGGCAGCTTCTGTAGGTGTAACATTGACTTTAATAACCAAAGGAGTTCATGCACGTGCCCTAGCCCCTAAAACTCATCTGTGCCCTGCACCCGTGCCAACTTACTCAGTGTCTAATTGTTTGGCCTTACGGGCCCTATGACTACGTCTACGTGGCTCCCCAGACGGCACAGCAGAACTGGAGGTGGACTCCTGTGATTCCTGCCCTCTGACACGGGATCCCTTTGGCGGCCGTTTCCTGGGGCGTCCTGGCCTAGGTGGGCCAGGCTGCGGCCCGGGCGACTGGGATGGCGAGCTGCCAGCCTGTCCTGCCCGTTGCCCACCCGATGCACCTGGGACGGAAGGGGGGGAAGTCCGAGGTGTCGCGGTGTTCCGGGTCCTCCCCTACAGGGGGACCCGGGACGGACCACACCACCTCCTCCTCCCTCGGGGTGCCCTCGGGGTGCCGCCAGGCCTCTACATGGGTGGGGGATGCGAACGTACTGGCCATCCGACGCCCCCCCGACATCTGGCGCTGCCAGTCCTGGAGGCCCGTGCTGGTATCGACAGGGGTCTGCAGGTTTGCAGCCATGGAGCTCAGGGGATTGGCAAACCCTGTCTGTGACTGTGCGACGCCGGCTCGCACATGGCCAATGGCGCCGATGCCCTCAGCGATGGCCTGCAGAGACTGGGCCATGGCCTGCAGAGACTGGGCCATGGCCTGCAGAAACTGGGCCATGGCCTGCAGAGACTGGGCTATGGACTGCTGAGACTGTGCCATGGCATTGAGCGCCTCTGCCACCTGGTGCTGGCACTGGCTCATGGCCTCCTGTGAGAGGGCAGCCATGTCTTGGGCCACAGACGCCGCCTGCACGGAAAGCCCCAGGTCTCGCAAACCGTTCCCCATGTCTGACACCGTCGCACCCATTGCCTCCACCGCGGACGCCACCCGACCTGGGTGTCGGCCTGGGTGGCACGCATGACCGGCACCACTCTCAGCTCCTGGATGCGGGTGGACTCCTCCACCTGCGACTGCAGCCGCCGCAAGCCGGCCGTCATCCTCTTCGCTCGTCTCCGGATCGGTGGTTGCATCGGATCTATGGGTGGGTGTGGTAACTGCAGGAACCCGGGATCCATCTGGGCGGCAGATGTTCGCTTGGCCTGGGCTGCCCTCCGACCGCCCGGTCCCTCTGCTGCTCCTACCTCCACCTGCTGTACCGGGACGGCTGTGTTGTGCACACCAGTGAGTGTACCAGACGCCTCATCACTAAAGTGCCCAACCGAGGTGAGCGTTTCTGCGATGGTGGAGGGTGTTGGTGACAGCAGTGGCGTTGTGTCGTGCTCTTCGTCCCACTCTGAGTCCATGGCACTTTGGGGTGGGGGTTCGTCTCCACCCATCCACTCTGTGTCACTGTCCGGTATTTTGTTTTCCTGGGTAGTGCTGTCCCGGGTAGGGGTGTCCTGGGTAGTGGTGTCCTGGGTAGTGGTGTCCTGGGGAGTGGTGTCCTGGCTCGGCTGTGACGGGGTCCTGTCGCTGCCCCTCTTGTCGCTGGGTGGCACACGCCTGCGTCGTCGCACCCGCACGAGACGGGGGCGTCGTCTCCTGTTGCTGCAGGTCTCTCCGTCTCCAGTGGTCTCCAAGGGACATCCTGCGGGCGTCGCATGCCGGAGGGTCCAGGTCTCTCCGTCTCCCGTGGTCTCCAATGGACATCCTGCGGGCGTCGCATGCCGGAGGGCCGGGTCTCTCCATCTCCCGTGGTCTCCAAGGGACATCCTGCGGGCGTCGCATGCCGGAGGGCCGGGTCTCTCCGTCTCCCGTGGTCTCCAAGGGACATCCTGCGGGCGTCGCATGCCGAAGAGTCCGGGTCTCTCCGTCTCCCGTGGTCTCCGAGGGGCATCCTGCGGACGGTCTGCATCTGCGGGGATGGGTGCCTCGACGTTTGCTCCTGCGATACACAATGAAGCATGCATGGTTAGACACGCAGGCAGTGATCAGGTGATATGGGGGAGGGGGATATAGGGGAGGGGGGATATGGGGACAGGCTGTCGGTGGCTCACTTGCTACTACGCCCCTGACCTCTGCATCAGCAACCTCCCGGTCGTCAGGTCTGCCAGCCAGTTCCAGGGCCCTTTCCTCGTGTTCGGTCAGTGGCCTCTCATCAGCGGGGCCTCCTCCAGTCCTCACATGCTCCCTGGTGTTGTATGCGCGTTTCTCCTGTGGGGGGGGGGGGGGGGGCGTGGTGGCAGGGGTAAAAGGCAACAGTGTTAGACAGGTATATGAATGCACGCCATCGGTTGCGCGTGTATTGCAGAGGTTAAGGTTAGGGCTGGATTCACTTAGGCAAATGGGGGAAGGCGGATATGGGGGAGGGGGGATCTGGGGATATGGGGAATATGGGGAGGGGGGATATGGGGGAGGGGGGATATGGGGGAGGGGGGATATGGGGGAGGGGGGATATGGGGTAGGGGGATATGGGGGAGGGGGGATATGGGGAGGGGGGATATGGGGGAGATGGGGGTGGGGGATATGGGGGAGGGGGGATATGGGGGATATGGGGAGGGGGATATGGGGAGGGGGATATGGGGAGGGGGGATATGGGGGAGGGGGGATATGGGGAGGGGGATATGGGGGAGGGGGGATATGGGGGATATGGGGAGGGGGGATATGGGGGAGGGGGATATGGGGGAGGGGGATATGCGGGAGGGGGGATATGGGGAGGGGATATGGGGAGGGGGATATGGGGGGAGGGGATATGGGGAGGGGGGATATGGGGGATATGGGGGAGGGGGATATGGGGGAGGGGGCATATGGGGGAGGGGGGATATGGGGGATATGCAGAGGGGGATATGGGGAGGGGGGATATAGGGGAGGGGGATGTGGGGGAAATGGGGGAGCGGGGATATGGGGGAGGGGGATATGGGGGAGGGGGGTTATGGGGGAGGGGGGTTATGGGGGAGGGGGGCTATGGGGGAGGGGGGCTATGGGGGAGGGGGATATGGGGGAGGGGGGATATGGGGGAGAGGGGATATGGGGGAGGGGGGATATGTGGGATATGGATATCGGGCAGGGGGGGAGGCTCACCCTGGCTGCTCTGATGAGGTCATTCATCTTGTGGCACTGGGTGCCTGTCCGTGGTGTCAGGGCCACAGCGGTGACGGCCTCTGCCACCTCCCTCCACAGACGCCGGCTGTGGCGTGGGGCAACTCTGCGGCCGTGTCCGGGATACAGGGCCTCCCTCCTCTGCTCCACTGCAACCAGGAGCGCCTCCACATCCCGTGACTGGAACCTCGGGGCTGAGCAGCGGGCGGCCATCTGGTCGGGTGTTCCGGTCGGGTGGGGGGGAGCAGCGCGTCCTGATGAGTGGTCACGCCGTGCGGCGTGTATGACGCCGCATGGCGTGAAGCACGCGAGCAAGCGCGGATCCCGTCACGTCGCTGCTAGCCCATTCCGGGCTGGAGACTTTGAGACGTTTTGGGCGGCGTGATGAAAGTCGGATTTGCGCCGTTTTTGGCGCCGATCGGCGGACTTTGCGCCGATAACGGAGAATTTCGTCCCAGTTCAATACAAATCGTTATTTAAAAAGGATTTACTCATTATTGTGTTTGGATATTGGCATCTAGACATGTTGTAAGGATTGAGAAGGTGTTTATTTCCAATTAAGCTTTGCACAATTGTACTACGGTGTGTTCATAAGAAATGGATGCAAGATTGGACCATAAGGTCCGACAATCTGCAGGGGCAGCACGGTATCATTGTGGTTAGCACAATTGCTTCACAGCTCCAGGGTCCCAGGTTCGAGACCCTGCTCGGGTTGCTGTCTGTGCGGAATCTGTACGTTCTCCCCGTGTGTGCATGGGTTTCCTCCGGGTGCTCTGGTTTCCTCCCACAGTCCAAAGATGTGCAGGTTAGGTGGATTGGCCATGCTAAATTGCCCTTGGTGTCCAAAATTGCCCTTAGTGTTGGGTGGGGTTACTGGGTTATGGTGATAGTGTGGAGGTGTGGGCTTGGGTAGGGTGCTCTTTCCAAGAGCCGGTGCAGACTCGATGGGCTGAATGGCTCCTTCTGCGCTGTAAATTCTATGATCTATGAAACGTGCTCACCATTCAATATGATCAGAGCTGGTCCTTTGCTTCAACACCACTTTTCCACCCACTCTCCATATCCCTTGATTCTCTAAGAAATCAAAAACCTTCAGTCTTAAATATATTTTAAGATGGAGTATCCACAAACCCCTGGGTAGAGAATCCTTAAGATTCACAACCATGAGTGAAGAAATTCTCCCTTGCCTCAGTCCTAAATGATCATCCCACTCCCACCCCACCATCCTGAGACTGTTCCCTGCCAGGGGAAACAACTTCTGTTTCTACCCTGTGAAGTCCCATCAGAATATTATATGCTACATGAAGTCGCATCTTATTAACTAAACGCTCAAGAATATAGACCCAATTTAATCAGCCTCTCATCATAGGACAACCCGCACTAAACTGCTTCTAATTCAAGTGTATCCTTCGTTAAATATTTTGTACCAGCTCTTCATTCTCTGTGCAATTTGATTTTTTTTCACTTACTAAATACCATTTCATTCTTGTATGCAAGTTAAAGGTCTATAACTGTCAAAGATCCAAATGTTCCAGCAACATTCAATCACTTTAAAATTCAGCAAATCTCTCAAGTCTCAGTTATCTCTATCATAGCCAGTCCTCCTGTCTCCAAATCTGATTTTAAGCATCATTTTCAGCTATCCTGACACCAGACACAAGAAGATTCAGTGGGATTCTGCTACCTTTACACAGATCATTCCAGTTCAGATTGAAAGCTGGTTACAATCTTCCTCAGGATGGTTTAATCAAGCAACAAGAGTTCAGGAGACAAAATATATACAACACAAATCAAAGTGATTCATCATTGATATTTTTAGCCATGTAGCTTACTGCCACTCATAATGAAATGGAACCTTGTTTAAAGGTTGTCAGGTTGAATGATGACTGCATATCAATTGACAACAGAATACCAGAAGGACAGCTGCACACAAATGAAGTGAAATAGTCTTTGCCCGAGAGAAAGAGGAACATGAAATTTGCTTAACAATAATTAAATTATATCCTTCGCCTTTTTTAATTCTCCTTTCATCATTTTGTTCTGCACACCGTGCTTTAACTGGGAGAATTGTACATTGTGTTGGAACTTTGCCGAAATAATGCTCTACTGTGGAAAAAACTAGTGAAGACCTTAGAGCAAAGTGAATGTGCTAGACGGTGCCACATAGATAATTACTACACATCAGTAGAGAACTATGTCATTAGAATGGAAGTATTTTATCAGTATCTTGTATTATGTTAATGAATTAAACTAATGTTAAATACATAGATATCACAACTGACATGTTCATTTATAAAGGGAAATGTTTGGCACAGTGCATTTGACATTAACATTAGGATCTGGGTTCAAATCCAGCTAAATTGGTGGGATGGAAATTCTCTATCTTGTAGCTGTAGTACCCTATGTAAAATTTACTAAGCCTCTTGTGAGTCGGATTTCCAGGTTGTGCTAACCTAAAAGGACAGCTTTGTACAGTAAGATGGATAACATTTATTACATTTCAGTCCATTTCCCAGAGGTGAAAGGACAGCATGCAAGCAAGATCTCGGGGTGGATTCTGCATTGCCTGATGCCTTGGTTGAGGTTCCATCAGTGATTTGCATCCATATCGATTTGATTAATGGGCTGGAACCCAATTCACCCCCCCCCCATCCATTATGCACCAACCCCCCACAGGGGGTAATCCACCAGATGGGCCTTGGCACACGTTTTTCCAAGTGTGGCCCTGGCATGGTGAACCCCAAGGTGGGTCAATGGGATCAGTGTATAACTGAGGTGCCATAGAAAGTCCAACAGGAGGACTCCTCCTGCCCCTCCCGCCACAACGCAAGTCCTGTCACCCCCTGCTGACAAGTAGGGGTATCACCCCCCCCCACATTGGAATAATGGGTCAACCCCACAGCACGCATGCATGAGCGTGACCCTCATCAGATATCCACATCAGTAACTCCTGCCTGAAAGTGGAAGAGCAGTCCAGGCAGTACAGTGAAAGATCACTGAATTTCCACTTACCCTTCCTTAACATCTGTTGCCTCAGATACATGTGTCAGAGGCTTCCTCAAAGCTAAATATACTAGAAAGGACATCAAATCCCCTGACAGCCTTTGGAATGGAAATCTTCCATTCAATTTCATACAGCAATAACGTTCACTAGATTGTTGATCTATCTTTCCCTTCATGCTTGAATCCATCTCACAAGTGAAATGTATTGCTGTGTGAAATTGAATGGGAGTTCAGCATTTCAAAGGCTGTCAAGGGATTTGAAGTCCTTTTAAATGTACTTAGCTTTCAAAGCTTCTGACATTTGTAAACGCTGCTGCTTTAAAAGCTTTATGCTGAGGCAGCAAGCAAGTGTTAGGGAAAGGCAAGTTAAAATACAGTGATTAGTCACCCTACTGCCTGGACTGCTCTTCAGCTTTCAGGCAGAGATCTCTTGTGGGGCGTCTGATGGGGTGGGGGGGTCTGTTATTTGGGGGGGGGGGACTGAAGTAAGTGACTAAGGGGATAATTAATTGTGGGCCCGATGGGGAGGTCTGATGGGGTCGGGTCACCCTGATGCTTATGTGCTGTGGGTGTGACCCATTATTCTTGTAGTGTGGTGAGGGAGGGTTGCCCATCATTGTCAATGGGGGGCCAGGATTAGCATTGTGGGGGGGAGGGAGCCTGCCATCAGATCTTGAGGTCAGGCCACCCACTCAAAATGGTGGCCCGATACCACGATTCCAACCGAATCCAGCGGGCTCTCCACCATTCCACTATGCATTATATTTGTATGGTTAGGAAGAGAGACTCATACCTGGGCCCGTTCCCAGCTCCAGCGGAGACCAGTCCCGATTCTCCACTGGCTGCAACACTTACAGCAGGATTCTCCCTTCTGGGGGCTAAGTCCCCACGCCGGCGGGAGAACCGGCGCCAACCACTCCAGCGTCAACAGCCACCGAAAGTGCGGAATGCTCTGCATTTTCGGGGGTTAGGTGGTCGGCGGAGGGGTGGCGCCTTTCCAGCTGGCGCCGAAGGGATGGCTCAAGTTTGCGCATGCGCCAAAGGGCTAGCGTGATCTCGCGCATGCGCGGAACCGCCGTGGGTTTCTCTTCTCCGCGCTGGCCATGATGGAGCCCTAGAGGGGCCGGTGCGGAAGGAAGAAGTGCCACCATGGAACAGGCTCGCCCGCAGATCGGTGGGCCCCGATCGCGGGCCAGGCCACATTAGGGGCCCCCCAGGGTCCGATCCCCCCGCGCCTCTCTGAGGACCACCCCCCGCCGACTTACCTGCCAAATCCCGCCATGTGAGACCTGAGTAATCCCTCCATTAATCTCCAGAATGGAGAATCCAGGCCCTAGCGATGGGGTTCTCCCGCCTCCCAGCGCGTGTTTCTCGGTGCCAGGAGGCAACTCAGCATTCGCTGCCGTTGGGATTTTCTGCTTCCACTGCTGTCAATGGGAATTCCCACTGAAGCCATTCCACATCGCCGGGAAACCCACGGGTGGGGCTGAGCTGCCGGTGGAACCTGCGAATCCCACTGCAGGCGAACATCCGGATAAATACCAGCCCCAGACTTCCATTTTTTATATAAATAACCACGCACTTAGAATAGTCCATTGAACAAATTATGTCAACAGACTACATTTACATAAGTGTTTTTAAAATCCCAAGGCATTTCACAGGGGGAAAACCAGGCACAGATAGGAGAGTACTGTAGGTGAGTTACAATCGATAACTGAAACTTTGAATAAAGTGATAGCTAAAAATAAGGCTTTAGAGAAAAAAGCAAACAGGGCGGACATTTGAGGAGAACATTTCAGAGGTTGAGGGCAAGGAATCTGATTGCCCTACTAACAATGGCGGGGTGAAGGGTGCGAAAATGCGTATGAGCTCACAGTCAAAGTACCACAGAATCCCAGAAGATATTGAAGACAGGAAGACAGAAGGAAAGAAGTGTGATATTGGAGAAATTTCAAGACAAAGATTTTAAGTTCAATGGCCATGAATTTCTTTGAATTTGCCCTGGTGAGATGTGCTGAGGAAATTTGATTTTGCAATACATATCTGACCAGTTATGATGGATAATCTGCATTATACTTTCTTTGAAGGTTACAGCATTCTTATGGATGAGAAAGGTTGGCCTATCTTAATTCATCCATCTATTAAATACCCTATCGTTCCTGGTTGCTTCATCTAACTGTTCCTAAAAGTAATTCCAGGGATTTTACCTCCATTGTTCTAGCCAGATGTGTATTACAAGTGTTTGCACTGAGTGCTGAATTTGGATGCATTTGAGTGCTATAGTGTGAGTTTGGTGACTGAGGGAGTGAGGCGAGGAGGGAGTAAGGTGCTCCTTTCATTTCATTTCCTACATTTCCTCAAAGAGCGTGGAGGGAGCTGGGAGTTTACAGAGAGTGCAGCTGACTGGGAGCAGAGTCGGAGGGCAGAGTTCCAGTTGGTCCACAGGGCAGCTATATTCTGTAAGGTAAGAGGGGATGGAGGCTAGGCCAGTTGCATGCTCCTCCTGTAGGATGTGGGTGGTGAGGGATACCACCGGTGTCCCCACTGACTATACCTGCGGGTCGTACACCCAACTCCAGCTCCTCAGAGACCATGTTAGGGAGCTGGAGCTGGATGAACTTTGGATCATCCGGGAGGCAGAGGGGGTAATAGAGAAGAGTTACAGGGAGGTAGCCACACCCAAGGTACAGGACAAGAGTAGCTGGGCTACAGTCAGGGGAAAGAAAACGAACAGGCAGACAGTGCAGGGATCCCTCGTGGCCGTTCCCCATCAAAGCAAGTGTTCCGTTTTGGATGCTGTTGGGGGGATGACCTACCGGGGGAAGGCCCTAGCGGCCAGGTCTCTGGTACTGAGTCTGGCTCTGTGGCTCAGAAGGGAAGGGGGGAGAATAGAAAAGCAATAGTGATAGGAGACTCAATGGTTAGGGGAATAGATAGGATATTCTGTGGTCGCGAGCGAGACTCCCGAAAGGTATGTTGCCTCCCAGGTGCCAGGGCCAGGGATGTCTCGGATCGAGTCTGCAGGATTCTTAATGGGGGGGGGAGCAACCAGAAGTCGTGGAGCACATAGGCACCAACAACATAGCTAAGAAAAAGGATGAGGATCTAAAAACTGATTTTAGGGAGTTACGTTAGAAGTTAAAGAGCAGGACAAGCAGAGTAGTGATCTCAGGATTGCTACCGGTGCCACGTGCAAGTGGGGCAAGGAACAGAAGAGTGAGTGCAGCTGAACACTTGGCTACAGGGCTGGTGCAGGAGGGAAAGCTTCAGATATGCGGTCATTGGGATATCTTCTGGGGAAGGTGGGACCTGTACATGACGGACGGATTGCACCTAAACTGGAGGGGCACCAATATCCTGGGTGGGAGGTTTGCGAGAGCTCTTCGGGAGGGTTTAAACTAGTTTGGCAGGGGGATGGGAACCAGAGCTATGGATCAGAGGATAGGCAGAAATAGTATACAGCAAGTCTGTGAGGAAGGATAGACAGTTGATAGGGCAAAGTTGCACTCAGTGGAAGGGGTTAAAGTGTGTCTGTTTCAATGCAAGGAATGTCAGGAATATGGGAGATGAACTTAGAGCATGGATCAGTTCTTGGAACTACGATGTTGTGGCCATTATGGAGACATGGATTTCACAGGGGCAGGAATGGTTGTTAGATGTTCCGGGGTTTAGATGTTTTAAGAAGAATAGGGAGGGAGGTAAAAGAGGAGGGGGAGTGGCACTGTTAATTAGGCAGTGCACCACAGCTGCAGAAAAGGAGGTAGTTGAGGAGGGTTTCTCTACTGAGTCAATATGGGTGGAAGTCAGAAACAAGAAAGGAGCAGTCACTTTATTGGGAGTATTCTATAGACCCCCCAATAGCAGCAGAGAGATAGAGGAACAGATTGGGCGTCAGATCTTGGAAAAGTGCAGAAATAACTGAGTTGTTTTCATGGGTGACTTCAACTTCCCTAATATTGACTGGAACCTCCTTCGTGCAAATGGTTTGGATGGAGCAGGTGTGTACAGGAAGGTTTCCTGACTCAATATGTAGATAGGCCGACTAGTGGGGAGGCCATATTGGACTTGGTGCTCGGCAACGAACCAGGTCAGGTGTCAGATGTCTCGGTGGGAGAGCATTTCGGTGACAGTGACCACAACTCCTTGACCTTTACCATAGTCATGGAGAGGGATAATTGGGGGAGGGGAAATTACACTGCTATTAGACAGGAGCTGAGGAGCATAAAGTGGGAACAATTGTTCTTGGGGAAATGCACAACAGTAATGTGGGGATTGTTTAAGGAGCACTTGCTGCGAGTCTGAATAGTTTTGTCCCACTGAGACGAGGAAGGAATGGTAAGGTGAGGAGCTTCTAGTCAAGAAGAAGAAGGAAGCTTACGTAAGGTTGAGGAAGCAAGGAACTGACTCGGCTCTCGAGGGTTACAAGGTGCCAGGAAGGAACTCAAAAATGGACTGAGGAGAGCTAGAAGGGGGCATGAAAAAGCCCTGGTGGGAAGGATTAGGGAAAACTCCAAGGCATTCTACACTTATGTGAGAAATAAGAGGATGATCAGAGTGAGAGTAGGGCCGATCAGGGATAGTGGAGGGAATTTGTGCCTAAAGTCTGAAGAGATGGGGGAAGGCCCTAAATGAATACTTTGCTTCAGTATTCACTAGAGAGAGGGACCTTGTTGCCCATGAGAACAGTGTGAACCAGGTTAATAGACTCAAACAGGTTGATATTAAGAAGGAGGATGTGCTGGAAATTTTGAAAAGCATCAGGATAGATAAGTCCCCTACGCCTGACGGGATATACCAATGGTTACTATGGGAAGCGAGGGAGGAGATTTCTGCGCCGTTGGCGATGATCTTTGCGTCCTCACTCTCCCCTGGAGTAGTACCGGATGATTGGAGGGAGGCGAATGTTGTTCCCCTATTCAAGAAAGGGAATAGGGAAATCCCTGAGAATTACAGACCCATCAGTCTTAAGTCAGTGGTGAGCAAAATATTGGAAAGGATTCTGAGAGATAGGGTTTATGATTATTTAGAAAAACATAGTGTGGTACATCAGGTATTGCAGTACCCGAGAGGCTGTAGACCATTGGGTAAGCCTAGCAGCTTACCATTGGCTGTTTGGTATTTGGCTCCGTCCTGACAGGCAGGGTATAAGAACAGGTGCCGTCCCAGCAGCCCTCATTCTGTACCGAAGCTGCTGGGGAACAGAATTAGTCTATTAAAGCCTTCAGTTATGATACAACCTCGTCTTTGAGTTTAATTGATCGTGCATCACATAGTTTGATTAAAGATAGTCAGCATGGCTTTGTGGGGGGCAGGTCATGCCTCACAAGCCTCATTAAATTCATTGAGGATGTGACGAGACACATTGCTGAAGGTCAGGCAGTGGATGTGGTGCATATGGACTTCAGTAAGGCATTTGATAAGGTTCCCCATGGTAGGTTCATTCAGAAAGTTTGGGGGCATGGGATACAGGGAAATTTGGCTGTCTGGATACAGAATTGGCTGGCCGAAAGACGACAGCGAGTGGTAGTGGATGAAAAGTATTCCACCTGGAGGTCGATAACCAGTGGTGTCCCGCAAGGATCTGTTCTGGGACCTCTAGTCTTTGTGGTTTTTGTAAATGACTTGGATGAGGAAGTGGAAGGGTGGGTTAGTAAGTTTGCCGATGACACGAAGGTTGGTGGAATTGTAAATAGTGTTGAGGGTTATTGCATGTTACAACAGGACATTGACAGGATGCAGAGCTGGGGGCTGAGAAGTGGCAGATGGAGTTCAACCTTGATAAATGTGAAGTGATTCATTTTGGAAGGTCGAATTTGAATGCTGAATACAGGGTTAAAGGCAGGATTCTTCGAAGTGTGGAGGAACAGAGGGATCTTGGACATAGATCCCTCAAAGTTGCCACCCAGGTTTATATAGTTGTTAAGAAGGCGTATGGTGTGTTGGCTTTCATTAACAGGGGGATTGAGTTTAAGAGACGCGAGGTTTTGCTGCAGCTTTATAAAACTCTAGTTAGACCACACTTAATATTGTGTCCAGTTCTGGTCGCCTCATTATAGGAAGGATTTGGATGCTTTGGAGAGGGTACAGAGGAGATTTACCAGGATGCTGCTGTTGTGCGTTTCTTTTATTCTGTCTTTTCTGTGGCTCTGTTCCAATGTCATCTATGTCCGAATGCTTAGAGTCGCCAGGTATCGAATCATACCACCACAAGTTTCAACCGGCTATCGATCAAAGAGCCAAATACCAGTTAGTTCAAGGTCAAGGGTACTTTATTTACACCTATCAACTAAGACAACCTGTACTTAACTTCGGGCGCCCGGCTTAGGTCAGAAAACAGTGGCCGCTGTTCAATTCTGGATATCTCGGGTTTCAAGGAGTAACTGCTGCTCAGTTACTCTGGTAGCAGGCGTTGAACTTGGACTCGCTTCTGGTGTTGCTACGATTGGCGATGGCCGTGACCAGGGTACCAAGGCCAAGAGAGAGCGAACATATGGCGAACTCGTCTTCTTATACTCGGGAGGTTTTCGCGCTCTTTTGGGCGGTCCTCCAATTTGGGCCTTACTAATTGGGTGATCCCTGATCACTCCGTTCGATTCCTTAGCCAATAAGTGGGTGGGGATCTGGATGGCTGGGCATGTCCCAAGCAGTCACTGACCCTGTTGTTTGCGTTTCCCTTGAGCAGGGAGTGGCGCCGAAATGTCTGGTACTGTCCCGGTTGTTTGAGTACCAGTCCTTTGTTTTGGTGAAGATGGGCCATCAAATGCTAATCAGCCCCATTAAAATGTAAATTCGACGGAGTTTCAATATATTCTGACTTTTTGCTGACAAATATGCATTTCAGGCTGTGAGCCTGCCTGAGTCTTGGCTTGTCCATTTTACCCGCCAGGCTTTGCAAGTTTCTCTGTACCTTGTATGAAGTGGCCATCCCAGATGGCTACACTGCCTGGACTGGAGGGCATGACTTTTGAAGAAAGGTTGAGGGAGTTAGGGCTTTTCTCACTGGAGCAAAGAAGGCAGAGAGGTGATTTGATAGAGGTGTACAAGGTGATGAGAGTCATGGATAGAGTGGATAGCTAGAGACTTTTCCCCAGGGTGGAAATCGCTGTCACGAGGGGACATAATTTTAAGGTGATTGGAGGAAGGTATAGGGGAGATGTCAGAGGTAGGTTCTTTACACAGAGAGTGGTGAGTGTGTGGAATGCACTGCCAGCAGAGGTGGTGGAGTCAGAGTCATTAGAGACATTTAGACAAGCACATGGACAGCAGTAAATTGAAGGGGTGTAGGTTAGGTTGATCTTAGATTAGGATAAATGGTCAGCACAACATCGTGGGCTGAAGGGCCTGTACTGTGCTGTACTGTTCTATGTTCTAAGTGTTAGTTATTCCCTGATTGAAGAACATCCTGCTATAATTTCTAAAATTACTTCTTCCTGGTTTGATTTTGTGTCCACTTGCCCTACTTCCACAGTTTAAAATTAGCCAATTCTCAGTTAAACATTTTAATTAAATCAGTAGGTTCACCTCTCTGATGCTTCTTTTCCAGACTGAAAAGACCCAGCCTCACCAGTCTGTCCTGGTAACTCGGATTTTGAACACTAGGAACAATCCTAATGCACTGTCTGCAGCATTTGTCTTGAATATCTTCTCTATTTTCTGGATACCAAGATTGTCCACACTACTCAGTCATGTGGACAATCACACAGTCTGACCAGATCTCAGTATAGTTTGATCAGGATTTCTTCTGACTAGTGCTCCATTTTGCATTTGTAGTTCAATATTTTGTTGGTCCTATTGGTTGAACAAGTTGTGTATTAAGTCTACTTAAAGATGCCTTGTTTCCAAAATGATATGGCTCATTTGATTTTGTAGCTGAATGCATCGTTTAATTGTCTTCCACTCTACAATATATCCTGTCTAGGATCCAGTTACCTCCCGGCTCTTACCTCTATTCGACCCCAAATTTGCTCCTAAAGTTTCATTTTCCTATTTGATAAAAGTGCAGTCTGTCTTGGCTGTGCTATTTGTGGTAGTCACCACTGTTGTATTATATTGTATATACTGGTATTAAGGTAAGGCCCCTGTACTACAGGTACGGGGGTAGATCCCTGCCTGCTGGCTCCGCCCAGTAGGTGGAGTATAAATGTGTGTGCTCTCCGAACAGCAGCCATTTCGCCAGCTGCTGTAGGAGGCCACACATCTCTGTATAATAAAGCCTCGATTACATTCGACTCTCGTTTCATCGTAATTGATAGTGCATCAAATGATTACATGGAGAGTTTTCAAAGATGGACCTCCGCATCAAGCCGGATCGCCTGCAGCTGCATCCTCAAGCAGACAACGCCAAAAAGGACTTTGAACATTGGCTAGCTTGCTTTGAAGCATACATCGGGTCTGCGACAGACCCAATCTCAGAGGCACAGAAGCTCCAGATTCTGTACACGTGGCTGAGCTCCAACGTCTTTCCCCTCGTCTGGGACGCGCTTACCTACGCAGAGGCCATGGCGCTACTGAAGGAGAACTACGCTCAGCAGACCAACAAGATCTACGCCAGGCACCTCCTGTCCACGCGGCATCAACTTCCCGGTGAGTCTGTGGAAGATTTCTGGCGTGCCCTGTTCGCCCTGGTGAGAGACTGTGATTGCCAGGCCGTATCGGCCGCTGAACATTCGAACCTGCTAATGAGAAATGCATTCGTTACGGGCGTAGGGTCGAACTACACCCGCCTCTTAAAAGGGGCCACGCTTGACCTCGCGGCAACCAAGAAACAAGCGCTCTCGCTCACAGTCGCCTCGCGCAACGTACAGGCTTATACCTCCGACCGCACGGCCCACCCCTCTTGTGCATCGTGGACCCTGCCAGCGGCCACCCCATTGTGAACCCCATCAGCGACCGCCCACAGACAACCCCACGCCTGCGCCGCCAACCAACCCCAGGGGACCCAAGTGCTACTTCTGCGGTCAGACAAAACACCCCCTGGCAGCGCTGCCCGGTGCAGAGCGTGCTCTGCAAGGCCTGTGGCAAGAAGGGACATTTCGCTGCAGTGTGCCAGGCCCGCTCAATCGCCGCTATTGTCCCTGCACCCCCCCACGTGTGGACAGTGGGCGCTGCCATCTTCCTCTCCTCAGACCACGTGCGGCCCGTGGGCGCCGCCATCTTGCTCCACCCACAACACGTGTGACCCGTGGGCGCCGCCATCTTGCTTGCCTCAGAACCAATGGGCGACGCCATCTTGCCTGCCCCAGGACACGTGCGGCATGTGGGCGCTGCCATCTTGCCTGCCCCAGGACACATGCGGCCCGTGGACTCCGCCATCTTACCCGCCTCAGGACCCATGCCCGTCGGGCACCTTATCGGTCCGCTCATCGCCTGCAACTGCCGCCGACCAGCCGCATCCCGCCTCCGTCACGATCGACCAGTCTCGACCGCACAACCTCGCGACTGCATCGACAAAGGTGAAGGTCGACGGGCACGAGGTATCCTGCCTTCTGGACTCCGGGAGCACTGAGAGCTTCATCCACCCCGATACTCCGTGGCGATCCGGGGGTACTGCATCGTCACCCTCACCATCCAGGGAGTAGAGTTAAGTGGCTTCCGGCTCTACGTCCTCCCCAACCTCTGCACTGCCTTGCTACTCGGCCTGGACTTCCAGTGCAACCTCCAGAGCCTAAGCTGAAATTTGGCGGGCCCCTAGCACCCCTTCCTGTTTGCGGCCTCACGACCCTTAAGATCGACCCGCCTTCCCTGTTTGCAAACCTCACCCCGGATTGCAAACCCATCGCCACCAGGAGCAGGCGGTACAGCGTCCAGGACAGGACCTTCATCAGGTCTGAGCTCCAGCCGGAAAGCATCATCGAGGCCAGCAACAGCCCCTGGAAAGCCCAAGTAGTTGTGGTGAAATCTGGGGAGAAAAACAGGATGGTCATTGACTACAGTCAGACCATCAATCGGTACACACAGCTCGACGCGTACCCCCTACGATGCATATCTGATATGGTCAATCAGATTGCACAGTACCAGGTCTTCTCGACAGTGGACCTGAAATCTACCTACCACCAGCTCCCCATTCGCAAGGCGGACTGCCCATACACTGCGTTTGAAGCAGTTGGCCGCCTTAACCATTTCCTTTGGGTTCCCTTCGGCGTCACAAACGGGGTCTCGGTCTTCAAACGGGAGATGAACCGAATGGTTGACCGGTACGGACTGCGGGCCACCTTCCCGTACCTGGACAACGTCACCATCTGCGGCCGCGACCTGCAGGACCATGACGCGAACCTTTCCAAATTTCTCCACACTGCCAAACTCCTCAACCTAACTTACAACAAGGTGTGTGTTCAGCACGAACCGATTAGCCATCCTCGGCTATGTGGTTCAGAACGGAGTTCTAGGGTCCGATCCCGATCGCATACGCCCGCTATTGGAACTCCCCCTTCCCCAATGCCCCAAGGCCCTCAAACGATGCCTGGGGTTCTTTTCGTACTACGCCCAGTGGGTCCCTAACTATGAGAACAAGGCCCGCCCACTCATCCACTCCACCGGTTTCCCACTGATGGCCGAGGCTCACCAGGCTTTCAAACAGATCAAGGCCGACATCGCCAAGGCCGTGATGCACGCGATCGGCGAGACGCCCCCTTCCAAGTCGAGAACGATGCATCAGCCGTTGCTCTGGCCACCACCCTCGAACAGGCAGGCAGGCCCGTGGCATTCTTTTCCCACACCCTCCATGCCTCCGAAATTCAGCACTCCTCCATCAAAAAGGAAGCCCAAGCGATTAGAACATAGAACATTACAGCGCAGTATAGGCTCTTCGGCCCTCGATGTTGCACCGACCTGTGAAACCACTCGAAAGCCCATCTACACTATTCCCTTATCGTCCATATGTCTATCTAATGACCATTTGAATGCCTTTAGTGTTGGCGAGTCCACTACTGTTGCAGGCAGGACATTCCAGGCCTTACTACTCTCTGAGTAAAGAACCTACCTCTGACATCTGTCTTATATCTATCTCCCCTCAATTTAAAGCTATGTCCCCTCTTGCTAGACATCACCAGCCGAGGAAAAAGGCTCTCACTGTCCACCCTATCCAATCCTCTGATCATCTTGTATGCCTCAATTAAGTCACATCTTATCCTTCTTCTCTCTAACGAAAACAGCCTCAAGTCCCTCAGCCTTTCCTCATAAGATCTTCATCCATACCAGGCAACATTCTGGTAAATCTTCTCTGCACCCTTTCCAATGCTTCCACATCCTTCCTATAATGCAGCGACCAGAATTGCACGCAATACTCCAAATGCGGAGTTTTGTACAGCTGCAACATGACCTCGTGGCTCCGAAACTCAATCCCTCTACCAATAAAAGCTAACACACCGTACGCCTTCTTAACAACCCTCTTAACCTGGGTGGCAACTTTCAGGGATCTATGTACATGGACACCGAGATCTCTCTGCTCATCTACACTGCCAAGAATCTTACCATTAGCCCAGTACTCTGTCTTCCTGTTATTCCTTCCAAAATGAATCACCTCACACTTTCCTGCATTAAACTCCATTTGCCACCTCTCAGCCCAGCACTGCAGCTTATCTATGTCCCTCTGTAACTTGTAACATCCTGCCGCACTGTCCACAACTCCACCAACTTTAGTGTCATCTGCAAATTTACTCACCCATCCTTCTACGCCCTCCTCCAGGTAATTTATAAAAATGAAAAACAGCAGTGGCCCCAAAACAGATCCTTGTGGTACACCACGAGTAACTGGACTCCAGTCTGAACATTTCCCATCAACCACCACCCTTTGTCTTCTTCCAGCTAGCCAATTTCTGATCCAAACTGCTAAATCACCCTGAATCCCATGCCTCCGTAATTTCTGCAGTAGCCTACCATGGGGAACCTTATCAAATGCTTTACTGAAATCCATATACACCATATCAACTGCTTTACCTTCATCCACCTGTTTAGTCACCTTCTCAAAGAACTCAATAAGGTCGTTTGTTGCGACCTACCCTTCACAAACCCGTGTTGACTACCCCTAATCAAATTATTCCTTTCCAGATTATTATACATCCTATCTCTTATAAACCTTTCCAAGATTTTGCCCACAACTGAAGTAAGGCTCATTGGTCTATAGTTACCGGGGTTGTCTCTACTCCCCTTCTTGAACAAGGCGACAACATTTGCTATCCTCCAGTCTTCTGGCACTATTCCTGTAGACAAAGATGACTTAAAGATCAAAGCCAAAGACTCAGCAATCTCCTCCCTAGCTTCCCAGAGAATCCTAGAATAAATCCCATCCGGCCCAGGGGACTTACCTATTTTCACCCTGTCCAGAATTGCTAACACCTCCTCCTTATGAACCTCAAGCCCTTCTAGTCTAGTAGCCTGAATCTCAGTGTTCTCCTCGACAACATTGTCTTTTTCCTGATTGTTGAAGCTGTGCGGCACTGGAGGCATTCCCTGGCCGGCAGGAGATTCACTCTCCTCACTGACCAACGGTTGGTTGCCTTCATGTTTAACAACACACAGCGGGGTAAGATCAAAAATGATAAGATCTTGCGGTGGAGGATCGAGGTCTCCACTTTTAATTATGAGATTTTGTATCGGCCCGGTAAGCTCAACGAGCCCCCCGATGCCCTGTCTCGAGGTACATGTGCCAGAGCACAAGCGGACTGACTCCGGACCCTGCACGACGATCTCTGTCACCCAGGAGTCACCCGCTTTGATCACTTCATTAAGGCCCGCAATCTGCCCTGCTCCATCGAGGAAGTCAGGGCTATCACCAGAGACTGCCAGGTCTGCGCGGAGTGTAAACCGCACTTCTACCGGCCAGACCATGCGCGCCTGGTGAAGATCTCCCGCCCCTTTGAACGCCTCAGTGTGGACTTCAAATTGCTCCTCCCCCCCACCGACCGCAACACGTATTTCTTCAATGTGGTCGACGAGTATTCCCGATTCCCCTTTGCCGTCCCATGCCCCGATATGACGTCTGCCACCGTCATCAAAGCCCTCAACACCATCTTCGCTCTGTTCGGTTTCCCCGCCTACGTCCACAGCGACCGGGATCCTAATTTATGAGCGATGAGCTGCGCCAGTACCTGCTCAACCGGGGCATTGCCTCGAGCAGGACGACCAGCTACAACCCCAGGGGAAAAGGGCAGGTGGAGCAGGAGAATGGGACGGTCTGGACGGCCGTCCAGCTGCCCCTAAGGTCCAGAAATCTCCCGGCCTCCCGCTGGCAGGAGGTCCTCCCCGACGCACTTCACTCTATTCGGTCGCTCCTGTGCACTGCGACTAACAAAATCCCCCATAAACGCCTCTTCGCCTTCCCCAGGAAGTTCACCTCCGGCGTTTCGCTCCCAACATGGCTGGCAGTTCCAGGACCCGTTCTCCTCCGCAAGCACGTGCGGCTCCACAAGGCGGACCCGATGGTTGAGAGGGTACAGCTACTCTACGCAAACCCCCAGTACGCATATGTAGCGTACTCGGACGGCCGCCAAGACACAGTCTCTCTCAGGGACCTGGCACCAGCTTGGTCCCCACACACACCCCCCTCTGCCCCAGCGCCACCCTCCCTTCCCCCCAGCGCACCCCACCACAGCCCCCTCTCCAGGACAATTCGTCCTCCCCTTGGACCCACCCGGGGATGAAGAGTATGTTGACACGCTCCCGGAGTCACCGAAGACCAAGTCGACGCCTGAGTTGCCACCAGCACTGCGGCGCTCTCAACGACAGATAAAGACGCCCAATCGTCTAAATTTATAACCTTCTCTGTAATTTTAAAGCCATTCTGTATGTAAATAGTTTTTCCACCACCCCTGCTGGACTCATTTTAACAGGGGGTGAATGCGGTAGTCACCACATACTGTTGTATTATGTTGTATATACTGGTATTACAGTAAGGCCCCTGTACTACAGGTACGGGGTTAGATCTCTGCCTGCTGGCTCCACCCAGTAGGCTGAGTATAAATGTGTGTGCTCTCCGAACAGCAGCCATTTGGCCAGCTGCTGTAGGAGG
This sequence comes from Scyliorhinus torazame, assembly GCF_047496885.1. Taxonomy (NCBI): domain Eukaryota; kingdom Metazoa; phylum Chordata; class Chondrichthyes; order Carcharhiniformes; family Scyliorhinidae; genus Scyliorhinus; species Scyliorhinus torazame. Next base: position 282,439,997 of record NC_092709.1, on the reverse strand, counting down.
CCACACATCTCTGTGTAATAAAGCCTCGATTACGTTCTACTCTCGTCTCGTCATAATTGATTAAGCATCACTATTCTTTTAAAATTTGCAAATGCACTTGTCATTTATGAATGAATTAATATAATTTCATATCATCTTGCTCACCACTTGTTTTTGTTTCCCGCTCATCTTCCAAGCACCAGATGTAGACCAGAGGAAACAACTTTGCATCTTCTTTCTTTGAATTTTGTGATAGTGCTTGTTCATGTGCTTTTAAGGGATCTATATAGTTTTGTCCGATGAACTGTCACCACATAACATGATCGTTGTTCTTCAATATCTCTCATAAATTTATGGCTCTGACACCACCTCCAGCACTTTCTGGTTATTACAATCCCGGACCAATTCCCAACAGTAGCTGGGATACCAGACAGAAACCCCAATATTTTATTTAATTTGTAAAGCTGCGAGGAAAGGATGCTTTGCTCCATGAGTGATTCCACCCACAAATAGTGGCATGGTGCATTAAAACAAACTTTATTACTAATACAGGATTAAACTAACTTTAACATCATACAAGAAAATAGCTTTCAATTACCAGTTAAACAGTGCTCAACAATAAAGTGAAACACTTTAATTCCCAATTGCTTTATTTTATTCTCCAATCAAGCAAGCCCATCTCAAATCCAAACTCACTTTTAACTAGAGGTAGCAAACACAGGGGGCGGACTAACACAGGGGGCCCACTAATCGGTGGGCCGGCCTCTCTGGCTGGGGGCCTCGTTTGTTCCGCGCCGGCCCCTGTAGACCTGCGGCATGTGGCGTCGGGGCCGGCGCGTTGAAGGAAGGCACTGCGCATGTGCGTGTTGGCGCCGGTGCCATTGCGCATGCGCGGATCCCGCGGCGCCCAGTTCACGCTGGAATCAGCAGCTGGAGCGGCATGAACCGCTCCAGTGATGTGCTGGCCCCTTTTGCGGGCCAGAATTTGCCGTTGGGTTGGCCCGTTCACGCCGTCGTAAAACGCGACAGCGTTTACGACAGCTTGGACACTCTGCTGCGGGATTAGGCAAAGATTGGATAAATGTCTTTTGAGATTGCTTGAAGAGAGAGACCCACCACCCTGTCATGAATGATGCAGAATCTATGGCTGTGTTCTTCAGAGACTGCTTCTCAGCTCACCCTCATGTCAAAAACTATAACTGAGAACTCCACACCTGACTGCTTCAGTCCTGCATTAACTACACCATTTCTATCCCACTAACTGGGTTATGACCATGTGACTAAGGTTAAACACAATGCCCCTAATTATCTACTCCCCAGGGAACCCTCTTTCAATAAAGAAAGTCCCATGAGCCCTATTTTGGTAAACAATATACACTGAGCCCGATTCTCCCTTTCAGAGACTAAGTGCTGATGCCAATGGAGAATCTGTCTTGTCAAAAAAATCAGCGCCACACCTGCACCCACTCTGCTACTGGTAAGGGGCTAGCCCCGGCACCGCGTGGAACATCTTTGAAACCCACGGAAAACGGTGCGGGAATAACCGGGTTCGTGATGGATCAGGGCTGATATGCTGCAGCCGCGCTTATACAATACGCCCCCCACACACACACTGATTGAGGCCAAAAAGATGGGACAGGTGTGCTGGAGCATGCCCATACAGCTGATATGTCGGCTTGAGCCAATGGGCACCCATGGGGGTGCCCCGGGGAGGTCACCTATATGACCCAGGACATCAGGTTTACAGCGGGCTGTCAGCAACATGCGCAGCCGCATGGCTGCCCTGCCAGCTGCGGTAGTGGTGTTGCATACCCATCCACCCTAACCCCACAACCCACCACCTGGCCACTCCCACTACTCCTCCTGGCCCTGGCAGAAGACCCCGGCCAGCTGCACGACTGTCGGCGAAGGATGGTGGTGCTGGACACTGTTCATAGGCCCTCTCTCCCTCAGCAGGCACCATACCAGGGTCACGGTTTGTGAGAGCACACGTGGACGATGCCGTCAGGAACTCGGTCCATCAGAGGTGGAGCATCGCGGGTGGGCCCACTAATGATATGCGAATGGTGTTTCAGCTACACGCAGTGTGCGTCGCATTGATGCTGTTTTTGAGGAGGCTGTGCACCGCGATTTGGCGTCAAACCGGCGCCTGCCGCAATTTTGTTGTTGGAAGCTATTTGCCGCCCAATCACACGCCCCGTTTTCGGCATCGACCAATGGAGAATCCCGCCCATGGTTGGAACAAGTTATGATCTTATCTTTAAGATGCTTTAATTACCCCTTCTGTAGCAAGAGTGTCTATCTGTCCTTTAAACCAGGATTTTAAAAAAAATTACTGTAACAGCCACACACTAGTCCAGACTTTTCACCATTACTGCACCAGCTACATATAATTCAACATATATCTGAAACTCCTGAATTTATTACAATGATATATTTTCCTAAGCAAATGGTGATCTTCAAATTGCATTAGTCCAAGCTGTCCTTCCAAGTAATGTGGCTATCCTGGGATTTTGGCCAGAGATTTTCCCAGAGCTGCTCCCATTCCACCTTCATCAGAATTCCATTGGAGAAGCCTTTTACAAATGTAATTAGTGATTCCACTGCGTTTCCTGTGAAGTAATCGTGACTGAGCAAAAACAGGTCCAAGGAAATTGCCAGCCTTTATTTTCTCCAGTAACATTGGACAATACCTGAAATTGGTTTCTGTAAACTCCTTGGCTGGGATTTTCCCGCCCCACCATTTCAGAACCAGCCACGGGGTGCAGCAGGCCAGCCAAGTGTCCATTGACTTTCGGCGGGACTGGAAGACCTTGGCAGTGGGCAGGGTCAGAAATTCCCAGCCATTGGCATCATCACAGGCACTCTTAGAACTTTTGCTTCTTTAAAGTTAATCCATCCATTAAACCTTATCATGGGAACCCACTCCGGAATGTTATATTGATTTTCAGCATAACTCTGATTTTTTCCTTGATTTTTAATTTTAGCTTGGTCACTTCATTCATGTACAATAGCTTATTTGTCAAGTCCAATGTTAACAGAATCCAAGCTGGCTGGTGAGATTGAAACTAAGACACAGTGCTTTTCTTTATCAAGAGAGTTTATTGACTTTGGTCAGTCTCAACTTTTCCCTCTCTTCACCAGTGTCACAGTGGTCCCCTATTTACATGTGCTTAAAGTATTTAATTAAACAGTGCCCTTCCCCTGTGTATCTTCAACTATATAAATTAACATTCTATTAACAGATTCAACTTTCTTTCTTTAAGCAATAACCTTATAACACAAATAGTTTCAAAATAAATCAAAGAGAAAAAAAATGATTTCCCACATTTCGAATAACCCACCAGGATACAAGGTACCCTCTTACAATTTCTTCCAAGCAAGCATTCCATTTTGTAAAAAAGTCTGATAATTGGTGCCTTGCGTCAAACTATTTTATCTCAGTGATCTCTTTTCTTTCTAACATTCATTCTAGCCAGGTCAATCCTTAACCTTTTCTCAGTCACACTCTTTGTTGAATGTGGCTGATGCTGGCTAGGCCAGCACTTATTACCTTTCTCCAATTTTCCTTGAAGGTAGTGAGTGGTTTGCTACCTTCCTGAATAACTGCTGCCCATGTGATGTAGGAACTTGTAGATGGTACATTTGGCTGGCCCTGTGCATCAGTAGTGGACGAAATGTTTATTGTGGTGGATGGGGTGCCAATCAAGCAGGCTGCTTTGTCTTGGTTGGTGTTGAGCTTCTTGAATGCTGTTGGAGCTTCACTCATCCAGGTAAGGGTAGAGTATTCCATCACACTCTTGCCTTGTGCTTTGTAGATGGTGGAGAGGTTTTGGGGAGTCAGGAGGTGATGTACTCTGCACAGAATTCCCAGCCTCTGAGCTGTTTTTGTAGCCGCCGTATTTATAGCTGGTCTAGTTAAGCTTCTCGTCAATGGCAACACCAGGATGCTCATGATGGGTTTGATGTTCTTTGTTTTCTTGGTAGGGATGGCTTTGAAACAAAGAACATCAAGCTATGTTGATTAACAAAGCTAATTTATTAACGCTACTTATAACTAGATTCAAATGTCTTCCTAAGTACAAAGGTTGCAAAATAAACTATGCTATAACTCTATCCACAAAACTCCAGAATACACAACTACTTTCTCTCATGCTTAAACACCTTTTCCAGAATCAAGGGTGTCACGTGATACACGGTGGTTAGATGTATTGACACAAAATTGTTAACCCTTCATCTATCATACAATATCCATATTGTTACAGTGGGGATTCAGCAATGATCATGCCATTAAATGTCATGGGGAGATGGTTAGATGTCTCTTGTGCTCGGTATGATACAAACCAGTGGAGAATTTTCCTCTGGCCCCTTGATGACACCCTTGGTCAAATGCTGCCTTGATATCAAAGGCAGTCACTCGCTCCTCACCTCTTGAGTTCAGCTCTTTTCACCCACAGAGAATGGCTATCCACATACATTCAATGAACACATTTTTCTTAGAATGCCCCCGTTTAGGATTTCCCTCAAATTGTTTGAAAAGGAAAACCTCAAATTTATCACTTCTACGAGAGCTAGTGTTTTTCAGCTAAGGCTGCATTTAATTACCCTTTTTATTTTCTATTGTTTCCCAGGCCCATGGGCAACACTTGTGTTTTCCCTGCCTGAGGTGGCTGGAAAAAGGGGACATAGTCTCAGAATAATGAGCAGGGGCGAGGAGGGACATAGTCTCAGAATAAGGAGCAGGGGGAGGAGGGACATAGTCTCAGAATAAGGAGCAGGGGGAGGAGGATTTCCTCCACTCATAGGGTGCTGAATCTTTGGAATTCTCTGCCCCAGAGGACTATGGAGGCTCAATCATTCAGTATGTTCGAGATTGAGATCGATAGATTTCACATATTAAAAACATGAAGGGATATGTGGATAGTGCAGGAAAATGGCATTCAAGCAAATCACCCATGATCAAGTTGAATGGTGGAGCAGGTTCGAGGGGCTGAATAGCCTACTCCTCCTATTTTTTATGTTCTTATGTTTAAAAAAAATAAATTTAGAGTACCCAATTCATTTTTTCCAATTAAGGGGCAATTTAGCGTGGCCAATCCGCCTAGCCTGCACATCTTTGGGTTGTGGGGGCGAAACCCACGCAAACACGGGGAGAATGTGCAAACTCCACACGGACGGTGACCCAGAGCCGGGATTCGAACCTGGGACCTTGGCGCTGTAAGGCAACAGGGCTAACCAACTGTGCCACTGTGCCGCCCCTTTTATGTCCTTATGTTATTCTTTCCCACCAAGAATACAATAAACCCTACTGTACACGAAGATTGGCATTTAAAGCATTGCTAAAAATGACTAACCTCATATCTTCTGGGTCAACCAAGGCTCGCCAACATTTCTTGGAATGTAATTTCTTTAATGATTTATTTACTTGCAGGACCTCCTCTATTGTAACATGTTTAATCATTGTACTCCGTTCCAATATGTCAGACTAGCATCAGGTCTGATCTGGTCTGAGTGCACAACCAATTCAACTATCCAGTCCAACTTCTTAATTGATCTATTTCTTCATTGCATGCAGAATCCTCTCTTTCTGAGGACTTGGCCCGATTTATTCTAAATGAGGCAGTTGATCCAAAGGCAGTCCTGGCTTACTCTGCTTAATGTCCAAACCTTTAAATTTAAAGGCCCCTGAAGCCTGATTTCCAATCTTGAACTCCTTTATTTTATCTATCACCCATTGCTCAAATTCTAAAAAAATTGCACACAGAAAATCATCAACAGACAGCATACGTTTCTACTTGTGATACCAATAGAAGATTGCTGGGCTTGCTTTCAGCTGAGTTGTTGTTTTCATCAGGACAGACCTAACTGGGAAATACCACACCCTTGACGCATCATTCAACCCATAAACACATTGATTTAATTTCCACAATTTCCCTTCTACAATGCCAGCTTCTTTCGGTGGTTTCGAAAACATTTCCCTTTGAAGTTTCGCACCCTGCAAAAATGCAGCTTTTATACCAGTTGATTTACATTCTCAAGAATATACTCTGGCATGTTGATCACCAACTCTCTCTTTGAAGCCCCGAGCCTTTATCATAGTCATAGAATCCCGACAGTGCAGAAGGAGGCCATTCAGCCCATCGTGTCGGCACCTGCCTTCTGAAAGAACACCCTACTCAGGCCCACTCCCCCGCCCTATTACAATAATCACTTAACCTAACCTACACATCTTTGGACTGTGGAAGGAAAATTCTCACAACAAGTTGTGATGGCATCCTCCTATTTCATTTTACATATATCACATTCACATTTCTCACTGACCACTTCTATCAGTTTAGTATGTACATCATCCATTACCCCTGCTTCAATTAGTTGAATTTTTAACCCTTGCCGAGATACATGAGCAAACAGCCGATGTGATTGTCTTTTTTCCCTTTAAACTCTACCCCCTGATATCATCAAAACTTTAATATTGTAATTAGAAATGTTAGGCCTTGCTAAAGGCTACAATAATGTCCTGATTGCGTGAACAGTAAATCTACATATTTCCTAAAAACAATCGCCCTATCGTTTTCCATATCTAATTTCATTTGAGACTTTTTTATAGATGGCTTACTCAACAGAGAGGATATTTCATTTAATACCACATCTGTGCAAATAAAATGGTTTACCCCATCTTTTTTGTGGATTAAATGTGCTATCATCTCCAAACCTGAAGTAGAAATTTCATAATCCTTAACCTTAATTTGGTTTTCAGGATTTAGACAATCCAGGTAACACTTTAGCCAAACCACTCCACATATCATCGGCGGAATTCTCCGACCCCCCGCCGTGTCAGAGAATCGGCGCGGCGCTGCGCAAATCGCGCCCGCTCCCCCCCCCCCCCCTCCCCCCGACGCCGGGATGCAATTCTCCATAGAGCGGAGTATCGGCGGCATCGGTGCCGGTGTGGTTGGTGCGGCGCTGGCCGGCATATGCGCTGACTCTGCGGCCCGGATGGGCCGAGCGGCCGTCACAAAAAATCCGAGTCCCACCGGCACCGTTCTAACATCCTCTGAGCCGGTGGGACCTCGGCGTTGAAGGGTCCGTGGGTGGCCTGTGGGAGGGGGGGTGGGGGGGAGGAGGGGTGGTTCGACCCCAGGGGGGCCTCCGTAGTGGCATGGCCCGCGATCAGGGCCCACCGATCGGCGGGCCGGCCTCGCTGGCTGGGAGCTTCCTTTCCCCCGCGCCGGCTCCTGTAGCCCTGTGCCATTTGGCGTCGGGGCCGGTGTGGGGAAGAAGGCCACTGCGCATGCATTAGTTGGCGCCGGCCCAACTGCGCATTTGTGGACCCTGCGGTGCCGGGTTCATGCTGGGAGTGGTAAGCTGGAGCGGCGTGGGCCGCTCCAGTGCCCTGCTAGCCCCTGTGGGCCGGAGAATGGGGTCCCGGAACGGGCGCCGACGCCGGAATAAAACAATCCCGTTTTTGCGACGGCACTTAGCCGCCTGATGGGAGAACATAGAACATAGAAAATACAGCACAGAACAGGCCCTTCGGCCCACGATGTTGTGCCGAACCTTTGTCCTAGATTAATCATAGAATCCCATCCCATGGTTGTGCACCCGCAGTTTAAAAACAGCATGATTGAGTCTGTACAACACATTATCGGACTAAACTTCTGGGGCGGGATTCTCCGACCCCCCCCGCCGGGTCGGAGAATCGCTGGGGGCTGGCGTGAATCCCGCCCCCGCCGGTTGCCGAATTCTCCAGCACCGTGGGGGCACCCCCCCGGCGATTCTCTGGCCCGGATGGGCCAAAGTCCCGCTGCTGGAATGCCTGTCCCGCCGGCGTGGATTAAACCACTTCACTTACCGGCAGGACAAGGCGGCGCGGGCGGGCTCCGGGGACCTGGGGGGGGGGGCGCGGGGTGATCCGGCCCCGGGGGGTGCCCCCACGGTGGTCTGGCCCGCGATCGGGGCCCACCGATCCGCGGGCGGGCCTGTGCTGTGGGGGCATTCTTTTCCTTCCGCCTTCGCCATGGTCTCCACCATGGCGGAGGCGGAAGAGACCCCCTCCACTGCGCATGCGTGGGGATGCCGTAAGCGGCATCGTACTTTCGACGATTGAACGGAGAATCCGTTTTACACTGAAATTGTGGGCGGCGCCATTTTTTGGATGCTCTGCCCCCTTAAAAATGACGTAATCGGTGAGTACACCACATGCCGGTGGGACAGCCTCAGGATGTCACCTGAGATTCTCCCCCGATGGGCCAACTTCCCGACGGTCATGTGTCCTTGCAGTTTTCGGAGACCTTGCATGGCGGCTGAGAACTGTATCCAGCGCTGCCACAATCGAGGGGGGGGGCAAGGGGGGGGGAGACTGGTGGCCTGGGGGGCTTCGGCTGGAGCTGGGGGGACTGGTGGGGGGTGGTCCGGGGGTGGCATGGGTGGTTGCAGTGGGGCACTATCTGGCAGGCTGGGTCCATGTTGTACGGCGTGGCCACCGCAGGTCACTACCGTGCACATGCACGGCTACGGACCTGCCCATTCTCCATCCATATATGCAGGTAAAGCAGGGGGCTTTATGTGGTGCAGCTGCTAACCCCCCACATTTGGTGCGGGGGCGATGCCAACTTTTTGGCCGTAAGACCAGACACTTCCTCCGGACATAGCCACAAAATCGGAGAATCCAGCCATACGTTCCTCCGCTGGAGATGAATCACCACTAAATTATGCTCGCTCTGGATGTGCAAATTCCGAGGCGATTTACAATTGCTAACAATTCAAATTTATGCATGGTGGGGATCGCGAGGGAGTTATTACCGAATCCCATTATTGGCCCACCATTTTAAGTAGGTGGCCAGATAGTGAGGTCCGGCGGCCTGGGCCCCTTCCCCCGCAACGCAATTCCGCCCCACCTTGTGATTTCTTGGGTCAATCCCCCTTCACAGTATGAGGGTGACCCGACCCCCTCACCAGAGACCCCTATTACAGATATCCCCACCAGAGAAGCCCTATAAGAGAGTTCCCCACCAACAACAATCATGACAGAAACCCCCATCAGAGATCCTCCCCATACGAGAGACCCGCCCCCTCCATAAGAGACTATCAATAGAGGAAATCCCACCCACCCCCGATAAGAGAGACCTCTATCTGGAAGCCGTAAGAGACCACCAGAGAACCCCCTTTTGTGTTATACTTCTTCATGTAGCATAAGCTGCTTCTTTGATGTATACCTTGACAATGGAAGGTTCAGACTTGGAGATAGGTTTAACACATTTATTGAACAGTTAACAATTCTCCTACTTGAGTTCGACTCTCCTGCTAATCTTGCTATAGTAACTCAGTCTAACTAACCAGTCTGCTCTAAGCCAGCAGTGGGTGTGATGCTTCTGATCTGCCCCTGTCCCTCTCGCTGAGTGTCGCCTGTGGAAAGAGAAAAAACATGTGTGCCCTGTCCTTTTATATGGGTTGCCCCCTCTGGGTGTCACCTCTGGGTGTCTTGACTGCCCATTGGTCGTGTCCTATTCTATATGTTCATTAGCTGTATGTCTGCATGTCATGATGTCCCTGGTGATCCCTCTAGTGTTTACTTAGTCTTAGTGTATTTACATTAACCCCTTGTGTATTTACAGTGATGCATACCACCACATCCCCCCTTTTCTCATGTTACATATTTTCTATACAGTGTTAAAGAAAATTTACCAACATAGGTAGATAAGTGATGACATGTACAAATCATGATGACAGTGATGATTAGACAATACCAAATAATAAATATGAGTCCAAAGTTCATGAATTTATATGGTCAAGTGGCATTCTTGTTTTGTTATTGAAGTGTCGATGTTGATGTTGTCATTTCCTTGTGAACGCCGTCAGTGTCCCTGTGCTTAAGGAACCAAGAAGTCATCAGGAGGTGTGAAAATGGTCAAATCACTGCGTTGTCTGATTTGGACTCTTTTTTTTTCGATGCTTGTGGTAGCGATTCTTGATGTCATCTTTCCTGTCTGACGTGGACTGGTGTCTGTGTTTGCGGTTTGATGCCATATGTCAGCTGCCTTGAAAGCTGGTCTGCTTGTTTGTAGTGGAGCAAACGTGAATTTGTAAGATGCGTTATCATGCCTTGGTATGGCTGCACACTTGTCATTGTCTTGAGCTGTGCTGTCACAGTGTCCTGCATTGGCAGAGTTGTACCATGTCGTACCAGTCATTGTTCCAGTGTTGTTGGTTTTGTCGTGCTTGTTGTTGACGTTGGTGCCTTTGGTACGCTTCTTGTTGTTGCCTTTGTTAATGTTTACGTAGATTTTGTTGTTGTGTTTGTTGCGCTCAATGACCACACCAAGTGGAGAATTCGAGTCCTTCACAAAGTGGCTTGTGTCAGTGTCCTTTGTGGCATCTGCTGTTTCATTGAGCGTGCCACCTCTGATTCCTTGGCGCTCCCCGTCTGGAGTCATGTCCGGTTCACTGGAATCATCTTGGGCTTGTCGGTGCTCCCCGTCTGGAGTCCTTTCTGGTTCACCTGAATCAGCTTTGGCTTCTTGACACACCCTGTCCGGAGTCATTTCAGGTTCACTTGAATCATCTGAGGTGTCTTGATGCTCCCCGTCCGGAGTCAAAACGTTCAGGAATGCATTTTCTTGTGGAGAGGCTCGAGTGGATGAGGTTTGAATTAACGTGGTGTCACTGGAGTCACTAGTAGCCTCACTTTGATTGTCGAGTGCCTCTGTACATACTAACTGAGATCTGTCAGTCTCGCTGAGATGTCGCACTCCTTGTATGGGAATTATGAAGCCTTTGTCACTTGTCGCACGTACAGTGGGTAGACCTTCAGTGTCTTCTTGTCGGTTAGATGAGCTGAGTAGACTGTCAGAGTATTTTTCTGGTGGCTCAAATAATCTGGGGAGACTGTAATAGTCTTTTTGTTGTTCACGTGAGCGTGGCAGACTGTCATAGTCTTCTTGATGTGCACTTGAGCGTGGCAACCTTGCATCGACTGCTGCTGGTTGCTCAGATAAGGTTGCTAGACCTTCATGATCTTGTTCATGCAAGGACTGCACTCTGGAGTTTTGCGTTGCTTGCATCATGGAGTCTGTCAACGAGCTTGCTGTGGAGGCTTGTACCGCTCTCTCTCTGGAGTCTGGCATCATTCCCAGTTTGGAGTCATGCAGTGGTCTCGCTGTGGAGTCGATCTGTGCGCTCTCAATGGCGTTGTGCAGTGGTCTCGCTGTGGAGTCTGTCTGTGTTCTCTGTGTGGAGACGTGCAGTGGTCTCGCAGTGGAGTCTGTCATCGCTTTCTATGTGGAGTCGGGGACTCTTCGTGGTGCGATGACCACTCTCTGAGTGGAGTCGGGGACTCTTCGTGGTGCGTGGACCACCCTGTGTGTGGAGTCGGGGACTCTTTGTGGTGCATGGACCACTCTCTGTGTGGCATCAGGCCGCTGTCTGTGGGCTTGTACCTCTCTCTGTCTCTTGGCGTCAGGCCGCTCTCTGTGGGCTTGTACCGCTCTCTGTCTCTTGGCGTCAGGCCGCAGCAGAATCCTGTACTCACGGGTCGGGATGTCGTCTATGCTGGGCTGAGGATCCTCAAATCCGAAGAACTCATCCATGTCTGTGTCGGATTCTTCAATGTACACATCATCTCGTTGTGGTTCGGATTTGGTACTGAGGTCACCACGTCCAATGATGAAATCATCTTCCGAGTTATAGTCTTCAAGGACCATATCATCACTTTTTGTGTCGGAGCTGTCATTGCGCTCGCTCTGTCCAAAGAAATCAACGTCTTGAGTCGTACTCTTCAAAGACTAAATCATCTCTTAGGGCATTGCTAACTGCTTGTTTCAGGGTCCTGCGGAGGTTACTTGCAGCTACTGGTCGAAGTTCAGGCATTCTGACGCCATGATGCTTGTGACGTAGAGCGTAGGATGGATTGCGCATGCGCAGATCGCTTTTCCTTTACTCTGCCATCTTTGCGCAACCGCGCATGCGCGGCTTCTCGCACATGCGCAAAACACTGTTTTGGCGGTTCACGTCTTCTGGGCAACTGCGTATGTGCGGCTCCTTTCGCAAGGTGGCTGCCAATCAAATCTGCTGTTTGCTTCTGCAGCAAGCCTACATGTGCCTTGTGGTGAGTATAGGCTCCAGTTTTACCAATTTTTTTTTTGTGTTCACCTCACAGTAGTTTTCAAACTTGTCCAGCACTGTCTGGAAGTCTCTCTTAACTTGCCCTTAGGGGTACCTGAAAGAGTTGAAGATTTCTGTTGCACTTTCACAGCTTTATCTTCTCAGCATCAGCCATGCCATCTGGGTCGGATGCTACCAGGTAAATCTCAAATCTCTGCTTGAATGCACGCCAGTTGGCACTGAGATTGCCATGGTACCTGAGCTGCTGAGGAACCGGAATCTCGAACATCTTGCCTGGGTGCTGTTGCTGGTAGTCACTGATATGTTGAGTTGAACTATATAGATTCAACAGGCACTCACTGGTACCATGTTGTGTTATGCTTCTACATGTAGAGCATAAGCTGCTTCCTTGATGTATGCTCTGACAAAGAAAGGTTCAGACTTGGAGATAGGTTTAACACATTTATTGAACAGTTAACAATTCTCCTACTTGAGTTTGACTCTCCTGCTAATCTTACTATAGTAACTCAGTCTAACTAACCAGTCTGCTCTAAGCCATGTGGTGGGTGTGATGCTTCAGATCTTCCCCTGTCCTTCTTGCTGAGTGTCACCTGTGGAAAGAGAAAGTGCATGTGTGCCCTGTCCTTTTATATGGGTTGCCCCCTTGTGGTAGTGTCACCTCTGGGTGTCTTGACTGCCCATTGGTCGTGTCCTATTCTTTTTTTTTTATTAAATATTTTATTGAAAATTTTTGGTCAACCAACACAGTACATTGTGCATCCTTTACACAATATTATAACAACACAAATAACAATGACCTATTTTATAAACAAAAAATGAATAAATAATAAATAACAAAAATGAAAACTAGCCCTAATTGGCAACTGCCTTGTCACAAGTAACACTCTCCAAAAATATAATTTAACAGTCCAATATATAATTATCTGTAGCAACGACCTATACATACTATACAGTATATATTAACAACCCTGAGAGTCCTTCTGGTTCCTCCTCCCCCCCCCCCCCCCCTCCCCGATCCTGGGCTGCTGCTGCTGCCTTCTTTTTCCCATTCCGTCTATCTTTCTGCGAGGTATTTGACGAACGGTTGCCACCGCCTGGTGAACCCTTGAGACGACCCCCTTAGGACGAACTTAATCCGCTCTAGCTTTATAAACCCCGCCATGTCATTTATCCAGGTCTCCACCCCCGGGGGCTTGGCTTCTTTCCACATTAGCAATATCCTGCGCCGGGCTACTAGGGACGCAAAGGCCAAAACATCGGCCTCTCTCGCCTCCTGCACTCCCGGCTCTTGTGCAACCCCAAATATAGCCAACCCCCAGCTTGGTTCGACCCGGACTCCTACTACTTTTGAAAGCACCTTTGTCACCCCCATCCAAAACCCCTGTAGTGCCGGGCATGACCAAAACATATGGGTATGATTCGCTGGGCTTCTCGAGCACCTCGCACACCTATCCTCCACCCCAAAAAATTTACTGAGCCGTGCTCCAGTCATATGTGCCCTGTGTAATACCTTAAACTGAATCAGGCTTAGCCTGGCACACGAGGATGACGAGTTTACCCTGCTTAGGGCATCTGCCCACAGCCCCTCCTCGATCTCCTCCCCCAGCTCTTCTTCCCATTTCCCTTTTAGTTCATCTACCATAGTCTCCCCTTCGTCCCTCATTTCCCTATATATATCTGACACCTTACCATCCCCCACCCATGTCTTTGAGATCACTCTGTCCTGCACCTCTTGTGTCGGGAGCTGCGGGAATTCCCTCACCTGTTGCCTCGCAAAAGCCCTCAGTTGCATATACCTGAATGCATTCCCTTGGGGCAACCCATATTTCTCAGTCAGCGCTCCCAGACTCGCGAACTTCCCATCCACAAACAGATCTTTCAGTTGCGTTATTCCTGCTCTTTGCCACATTCCATATCCCCCATCCATTCGCCCCGGGGCAAACCTATGGTTGTTTCTTATCGGGGACCCCCCCAAGGCTCCAGTCTTTCCCCTATGCCGTCTCCACTGTCCCCAAATCTTCAGTGTAGCCACCACCACCGGGCTTGTGGTGTAGTTCCTCGGTGAGAACGGCAATGGGGCTGTCACCATAGCCTGTAGGCTAGTCCCCCTACAGGACGCCCTCTCTAATCTCTTCCACGCCGCTCCCTCCTCCTCTCCCATCCACTTACTCACCATTGAAATATTAGCGGCCCAATAATACTCAATTAGGCTCGGTAGTGCCAGCCCCCCCCCCTATCCCTGCTACGCTGTAAGAATCCTTTCCTCACTCTCGGGGTCTTCCCGGCCCACACAAAACCCATGATGCTCTTTTCAATCCTTTTAAAAAAAGCCTTCGTGATCACCACCAGGAGGCACTGAAACACAAAGAGGAATCTCGGGAGGACCACCATCTTAACCGCCTGCACCCTCCCTGCCATTGACAGGGATACCATATCCCATCTCTTGAAATCCTCCTCCATCTGTTCCACCAACCGCGTTAAATTTAACCTATGCAATGTGCCCCAATTCTTAGCTATCTGGATCCCCAGGTAACGAAAGTCCCTTGTTACCTTCCTCAACGGTAGGTCCTCTATTTCTCTACTCTGCTCCCCTGGATGCACCACAAACAACTCACTTTTCCCCATGTTCAATTTATACCCTGAAAAATCCCCAAACTCCCCAAGTATCCGCATTATTTCTGGCATCCCCTCCGCCGGGTCCGCCACGTATAGTAGCAAATCGTCCGCATACAAAGATACCCGGTGCTCTTCTCCTCCCCTAAGTACTCCCCTCCACTTCTTGGAACCCCTCAACGCTATCGCCAGGGGCTCAATCGCCAGTGCAAACAATAATGGGGACAGAAGGCATCCCTGCCTTGTCCCTCTATGGAGCCGAAAATATGCAGATCCCCGTCCATTCGTGACCACGCTCGCCACTGGGGCCCTATACAACAGCTGCACCCATCTAACATACCCCTCTCCAAAACCAAATCTCCTCAACACCTCCCACAAATAATCCCACTCCACTCTATCAAATGCTTTCTCGGCATCCATCGCCACTACTATCTCCGTTTCTCCCTCTGGTGGGGCCATCATCATTACCCCTAACAACCTCCGTATATTCGTGTTCAGCTGTCTCCCCTTCACAAACCCAGTTTGGTCCTCGTGGACCACCCCCGGGACACATTCCTCTATTCTCATTGCCATTACCTTGGCCAGGACCTTGGCATCTACATTTAGGAGGGAAATAGGTCTATAGGACCCGCATTGTAGCGGGTCCTTTTCCTTCTTTAAGAGAAGCGATATCGTTGCTTCAGACATAGTCGGGGGCAGTTGTCCCCTTTCCTTTGCCTCATTAAAGGTCCTCGTCAGTACCGGGGCGAGCAAGTCCACATATTTTCTATAGAATTCGACTGGGAATCCATCCGGTCCCTGGGCCTTTCCCGCCTGCATGCTCCTAATTCCTTTCACCACTTCTTCTACCTCGATCTGTGCTCCCAGTCCCACCCTTTCCTGCTCTTCCACCTTGGGAAATTCCAGCCGATCCAAGAAGCCCATCATTCTCTCCCTCCCATCCGGGGGTTGAGCTTCATATAATTTTTTATAAAATGTCTTGAACACTCCATTCACTCTCTCCGCTCCCCGCTCCATCTCTCCTTCCTCATCCCTCACTCCCCCTATTTCCCTCGCTGCTCCCCTTTTCCTCAATTGGTGTGCCAGCAACCTGCTCGCCTTCTCCCCATATCCGTACTGTACACCCTGTGCCTTCCTCCATTGTGCCTCTGCAGTGCCTGTAGTCAGCAAGTCAAATTCTACATGTAGCCTTTGCCTTTCCCTGTACAGTCCCTCCTCCGGTGCTTCCGCATATTGTCTGTCCACCCTCAAAAGTTCTTGCAGCAACCGCTCCCGTTCCTTACTCTCCTGCTTCCCTTTATGTGCCCTTATTGATATCAGCTCCCCTCTAACCACCGCCTTCAACGCCTCCCAGACCACTCCCACCTGGACCTCCCCATTATCATTGAGTTCCAAGTACTTTTCAATGCACCCCCTCACCCTTAGACACACACCCTCATCTGCCATTAGTCCCATGTCCATTCTCCAGGGTGGGCGCCCTCCTGTTTCCTCCCCTATCTCCAAGTCCACCCAGTGTGGAGCGTGATCCGAAATGCCTATAGCCGTATACTCCGTTCCCCTCACCTTCGGGATCAATGCCCTACCCAGCACAAAAAAGTCTATTCGCGAGTAGACTTTATGGACATAGGAGAAAAACGAGAACTCCTTACTCCTAGGTCTGCTAAATCTCCACGGGTCTACACCTCCCATCTGCTCCATAAAATCTTTAAGTACCTTGGCTGCTGCCGGCCTCCTTCCAGTCCTGGACTTCGACCTATCCAGCCCTGGTTCCAACACCGTATTAAAATCTCCCCCCATTATCAGCTTTCCCATCTCTAGGTCCGGAATGCGTCCTAGCATCCGCCTCATAAAATTGGCATCATCCCAGTTCGGGGCATATACGTTTACCAAAACCACCGTCTCCCCCTGTAGTTTGCCACTCACCATCACGTATCTGCCCCCGTTATCCGCCACTATAGTCTTTGCCTCGAACATTACCCGCTTCCCCACTAATATAGCCACCCCCCTGTTTTTCGCATCTAGCCCCGAATGGAACACCTGCCCCACCCATCCTTTGCGTAGCCTAACCTGGTCTATCAGTTTCAGGTGCGTTTCCTGTAACATAACCACATCTGCCTTAAGTTTCTTAAGGTGTGCGAGTACCCGTGCCCTCTTTATCGGCCCGTTCAGCCCTCTCACGTTCCACGTGATCAGCCGAGTTGGGGGGCTTCCTACCCCCCCCCCTTGTTGATTAGCCATCACCTTTTTCCAGCTCCTCACCCGGTTCCCACGCAGCTGTATCTCCCCCAGGCGGTGCCCCCCCCGCCCATCCTCTCCCATACCAGCTCCCCCCTCTCCCCAGCAGCAGCAACCCAGTAATTCCCCCCTCCCACCCCCCCCGCTAGATCCCCCGCTAGTGTAATTACTCCCCCCATGTTGCTCCCAGAAGTCAGCAAACTCTGGCTGACCTCGGCTTCCCCCCGTGACCTCGGCTCGCACCGTGCGACGCCCCCTCCTTCCTGCTTCTCTATTCCCGCCATGATTATCATAGCGCGGGAACCAAGCCCGCGCTTCTCCCTTGGCCCCGCCCCCAATGGCCAACGCCCCATCTCCTCCACCTCCCCTCCTCCCCCCATCACCACCTGTGGGAGAGAGAAAAGTTACCACATCGCAGGATTAGTACATAAAACCCCTCTTTGCCCCCCACATTCGCCCCACCACTTTGTTCGAACGTTCTTTTTAATAACCCGCTCATTCCAGTTTTTCTTCCACAATAAAAGTCCACGCTTCATCCGCCGTCTCAAAGTAGTGGTGCCTCCCTCGATATGTGACCCACAGTCTTGCCGGTTGCAGCATTCCAAATTTTATCTTCTTTTTATGAAGCACCGCCTTGGCCCGATTAAAGCTCGCCCTCCTTCTCGCCACCTCCGCACTCCAGTCTTGATAAACGCGGATCGCCGCGTTCTCCCATTTACTGCTCCGAGTTTTCATCGCCCATCTAAGGACCATTTCTCTATCCTTAAAACGGAGGAATCTCACCACTATGGCTCTGGGAATTTCTCCTGCTCTCGGTCCTCGCGCCATCACTCGGTATGCTCCCTCCACCTCCAACGGACCCGCCGGGGCCTCCGCTCCCATTAACGAGTGCAGCATCGTGCTCACATATGCCCCGAAGTCCACTCCCTCCACACCTTCAGGAAGACCAAGAATTCTCAGGTTGTTCCTCCTTGCGTTGTTTTCCAGTGCCTCCAACCTTTCCACACATCGTTTCTGATGTGCCTCCTGCGTCTCCGTCTTCACCACCAGGCCCTGTATATCGTCCTCATTCTCGGCTGCCTTTGCCTTCACGACCCGAAGCTCCCGCTCCTGGGTCTTTTGTTCCTCCTTTAGCCCTTCGATCGCCTGTAGTATCTTTCTTCATTTCCTTTTTGATCTCTTCCACACAGCATTTCAAGAACTCTTGTTGTTCAGGGCCCCATGTTAAACTGCCACCTTCCGACGCCATCTTGGTTTTTGCTTGCCTTCCTTGCCGCTGTTCTAAAGGATCCACTGCAATCTGGCCACTCTCTCCTCCTTTTTCCATCCGTATCCAGGGGGGATTCCCTTCCGGTTTACCGCACAGTGTTTTTAGCCGTCAAAATTGCCGTTGGGGCTCCTATCAAGAGCCCAAAAGTCCGTTTCACAGGGAGCTGCCGAAACGTGCGACTCAGCTGGTCATCGCCGCACCCGGAAGCGTTGTGTCCTATTCTATGTGTTCATTGGCTGTATGTCTGCATGTCATGATGTTTCTGGTGCTCCCTCTAGTGTTTACTTAGTCTTAGTGTATTTACATTAACCCCTTGTGTATTTACAATGATGCATATCACCACACCCCCCACACCCCAATAAGAGAGACCTCTGTCTGGAATCTCCGTCATTGTAGGGACCCCTGCCTGGAAGCCCCCCATTACTGAAACCTCTGCCTGGAAGCTAGAGAGCAGTCCAGAAAGAGACATTGAAAAATGTAATTGCTTTAAACTCACCTGTGCAGTACACCTGTTGGCTCGGGTAGAGAAAGGAACACCTGTAATTGCCTCGAAAGCGAAAACCACATAAAGTGGGTTTAAACCCACTCAGATCTTTGATCTACAATGCTTTCATTCATACCAATGTGGAATTAACTTTACGAGGCTGTGATTAACAGCTTCCACACACAGCCATCTGTCTGGATTGTTTCATCTAATTTCCCTTCAAGCTTGTTTATAAATATCTAGCTATGGTTGACAGCTCTTGGACCTAAAAATTAATTTTATCTCTCAGAGGATGTCCTTTTAGTTTTATTTCTTCTGTTTGCCCTCTTTTAGTTTTATTATCTCAGGTGTTTAAAAAAAATATTTTTACTTATTATTGTCTACTTTTAATTTTGATATGTTTTAAATCTTTATCTTTTCTTTTGACCTCCTTAGTATTTCCTTTGTCACAACCATGTAAAAAGCATCTCTCAAAGTGTTCTGCTTATGTGCGCGCGTATGTTCAGTCCTTAATCCAGTTCAGTCCTTTAAGATGTCATTGTCGGATTGTAGGTCTTTAGCTTGAGATTTACTTGTTGGTTGTCTGCAGTTAAAGGGTTGAAGTTGAAATGCTGTTCTCATGGCTTTTGCAGTGGCATAGTTAGAGGTTGCCCGTGAAGGTAGATACAGCAGATCACTAGGTTTTTTGGAAATGATGTTTCTTGTTCATGACTAGTTAGTATTTTCAGATTTATCCATTCATGGGATGCAGGCATATTTTGCCCATCCCTAATTGCCCTTGAACTGTGCAGGTTACTCATCCATTTCAGAGGGCAGTTAAGGAGAGCAGACACAATGGGCGGAAACACCTCCTTCTGCACTGTAAATTCTGTGATTTAAGAGTCAATGACATCATATTGTTGTGGATCAGGAGCCACATTTAGGCCAGACCAGGTAAGGTTGGTAGATTTCCTTCCAGAAAGGATATTAGTGAACCAGCTCGGTTTTTACGTCAATCAACATAGACTTTTAATTCCAGATTTTTATTGAATTCAAATTTCAACATCTCCTGTGGTCTGATTTGAACCCTGGTCCCCAGAGCATTATTCCTGGGTCTCTGGATTGGCAGTCCAGCAACAATATCATTACGCCATTGCCTCCCCTTTGGGCAGAACACTTGATTTCTGACTACCTTTCTCTGTGACTCCCAGTCACAGACAGAAACCCAGCTCTTGCATGCAGTTCACAGTTGGTTCAGCTGAGAGCTGGGCTGGAACTGTCTCTCCAAGGTTTCCTGGGTTCTCTTTCCAAAATGGCTGTTCTCAACCAGCCTTTATAAATTTCAAAATTCAAAAAGACCTATCACAAACTAGATTCATGCTTCCATATTACGGGTTTTTTTGGCTCAGCTTGGGCAGAGGCCTGTCTGTTAAAGTAATTAACCTTTTACATGTCTCAGCCATTAATATTAACTTGAATGGCTCCCATCCTCCCAGGTTTTTTTAAATAATAATAATCTTTATTGTCACACTCAGACTTACATTAACACTGCAATGAAGTTACCGTGAAAATTCACCTAACAGCGCGTCTTTCGGGACTTTTGGGGCGAAACCGGAGCACCCAGAGGAAACCCATGCAGACACGGGGAGAATGTACAGACTCCACACAGTGACCCAAGCTGGGAATCAAACCTGGGACCCTGACTCTGTGAAGCAACATTGCTAACCACTGTGCTACCGTGCCGTTGGTGAGATAGGAACGAGATATTCACACCTCCAGGGAAGCCATTGTCACAGAGTTTCGATTTATTCTTGTGGGAATGTGCATTCAATTTTGATGTAAAAGTGGAATTGAAGGTTTATATTAAGATTTCTTTCATGATACTCTGCATCACTTGGTAATTACCAAATCACAACTTGTAGGACACCAGTAATACTACATAATTTCACTGGCATGCAGAAAATGGCATGCAAAAATGATTTTGAAAAGATCAGCTGGAGTGTAAAATGGGCTCTATCATTTAATTGGCTCTTCCTCTCCTCCCCCCACCCCTCCAAATGATAAATTTCATTCCAATTTAATTACCTATTATTATTTTAAATTTCGCTTTTCTTTCTCAGGAAGCTTGATTTAATAATCTTTATTATTGTCACAAGTAGGCTTACATTAACACTGCAATGAAGTTACTGTGTAAATTCCTTAGTCGCCACACTCCGGCGCCTGTTCGGGTACACTGAGGGAGAATTCAGAATGTCCAATTCACCGAACAAGCACGTCTTTCTGAACTTGTGGGAGGAAACCGGTGTGCCCGGCGGAAACCCACGGAGGCACAGGGGAGAACGTGCAGACTTCGCACAGACAGTAACCCAAGCTGGGAATCGAACCCAGGTCCCTGGCATTGTGAAGCAACATTGCTAACCACTGTGGTACCATGCGATTTGCAGTTTGTAGCCGGCTGTCAGAATGTTAATTGTCTATCAGTTAGGTAGCTCAGGAATGTGATAAGCCACATTATTTTCAGTGTACTTATCATATTTATCAAATAATTATTTGTTCAGCTTGTAGCTTGCTCTCCCAGATTGTTCTAATGTATAATGGCATACATTAATCCATACAGAGCATAGGCCTTCAGAGCACAGGGGTATTTCCACTGTTTCTTCATTTTTCTTCAACTGAAGGTCCCTCCACTCCCACACTTCAGCATCACATAGCACCAGGCATCTTCCAAAGGGCAATGTCAAGTGTCCCAGAAGGATTGGATGGAGATGTATGTTACATTGCTGATGTCCTGATCCATGGGTCCACTCCGACAAGACATGACACTAAAGTACAAGCTGTGCTGCAACACCGACAAGAAGCAGGACTTAGACTTAATAACAAATGTGAATTCTTACAGCCAACTGTCAGGTATTTGGGCATATTGCGAATGTGTCCAGTGTCATAACTGATCCACAGAAGACAAAAGCAATCAGCTTGCCTCAATGTTACTGTTCACCACAGATTAATAAGTATGATAAAACATGTTGGAAAGTTCTTACCCAGCCTAGCTGTTGTCAATGAGTCACGCAGCTGTTCCACAATACATTGTACTGGGAGAAAGCACCTGCATTTTTGAGAAAATCAGAAAGCAACAAGCAATCTGCAAGATCTCTAACCAAGAGAGTCAGTTTGGATTGGAGACACAAAATCCATGTTGCTGCCTCATCCAAACAGATAATCATAAAGTGAAACATGCACCAGTTGCCACATAGAAGCAAAATTCTACACAGTCAAAGCAGTCATCCACCCAACCAAACAGATCAGAGATGCTCCATTCATCCACTAATCCAGATGATTACAAGACTGGTGGACCTGATTCATCCACAAATTCTGCTCCTGCGCATCAGAGCCTAAATTCAAAGGGGGTGGTAGTGAGAGGTAGGAGATGTGGTACAAGGAGTTAAAGCTAAGCGATAGGGTAATGAGACATTGCCACAGGAAGTAATGCAATGTCACATGATCTTGCTCTCTCATTCAGATCCTCATGGCAAGGTGAAGCCACACTGAGAGTTGTCCTGTTGCTCTCTTTGGTTGGCTCTGAAAATGGCGGTCAATATGGTCGCCTTCCTTAATTCTAATTACGTTTGCTCTAGAGTCACCAGGTATCTTTCGATACCGCCACAAGGTTCAAAACCGAATACTGATCAAAGACTCGGTACACCAGTTAGTTAGTTCAAAGTCAATGCTACTTATTTACACACACAGTAATATCTACTCATGCACCAATACTACAGACTAAACTATCACTACTGCTAAAGCCTATACTTAGCTTCGGGCGCCCATTCAGTCAGAGGAACAATGGCCGTTGTTCGGATGTGAGGCTGCTGGGGTCGAAGTGGTAAAGGGGAACAGCTAAGGTCGTCCGTCTGGTAGCGAGCGTTGACCTTGGACTTACTTGCTTCTGGTGAAGCTGGTGAACGGGTTTCTCCGCTGTGAGAGCCAAGTCCA
Source organism: Scyliorhinus torazame (assembly GCF_047496885.1). Taxonomy (NCBI): domain Eukaryota; kingdom Metazoa; phylum Chordata; class Chondrichthyes; order Carcharhiniformes; family Scyliorhinidae; genus Scyliorhinus; species Scyliorhinus torazame. The sequence continues at coordinate 282,417,330 of NC_092709.1, read as the reverse complement.
AGAGAGTGATTCTTTCTTGGTGCTCCTTCTTATACCCAAAGGGGCTTTGTGCTCTTTTGGACGGGCCTTGAACTTGGCCCCAATCAATTGGGCCGTTTCTTGATCATTCCTATTGATTTCATCCAATAAAGGGAAGGTGCCCTGATGGCCGTTCGCCTGCTTTGTTTCGGTCTCCTCTGGTGCCGGGGTGTCTGCCTTAGTATCGGTTACTCAAATGCTCCTCTTTTGTTCCCGGAGATGGGCCATTAGTATGCTAATCCCGTACCAGCCTTCCCGAACAGGCGACGGAATGTGGCGACTAGGGGCTTTTCACAGTAACTTCATTTGAAGCCTACTTGTGACAATAAGCAATTTTCATTTCATTTTCATTTCATTCATAATGGGCCTACAGTTTTGGTCTTGTATGGGAGCTGCGGTTCCAATATACGGACAAGCTCTGAACCTGCTTGTTTTCTCAGCATTTTCCATTTTCCCTGCAATCTTTGCAAAGTGTCCATTTTGTAATCGGGAAGTGGCCATCCCAGGTGGCTACACTCCCTTCTTGTGATCCTCAACGTGAAACGTGAAGGGTCACATTACCGCGTCGTCTTCGATCTCCTCCCAAGTTGGGCACCCGTAAGCACTTCATAGGCTCTACACAGCTCTGTCCTACGAATTGCAACTTTTACCTAAATTATTTTATATACATACATCATTATAAAACTCGACGGGGCGCCATGACATTCAGGCATGCATTACAAAATAAAAAATTGGAACCTCTAACTATCCTAAATAAACTATACTCACTTAAACAATCAAAAATAATCTACAACATTTAAACTGTACAAATAGCAGCAACACAAGTCTCTCTGGCTTGGCAGTCAAGCACAGAGGTTTACATTTCTTTATTAAATGAACAAAACACACACAAAAACGGATACATTTTAATTCACTTAAAGGGGTTGGGGGGTTTGTTGGAGTCCGAAGATAGGGGATCTAAATGTGTATACCGGAGTGCGGTTGTGGGAGGCTCTCCTCCGCCATTTTCTGAGTCTAACTGTCTGCACGACACTGCAGAGTATCGCCAGTACTAAGAGTGCTTCTACGATGTAAGACAGTGAATACCAGGTGATAAACTTGTCACACCAGGTCGGGGTGTCGGTAACTGCTAACCATCTCGGGGTACAGCGTATGGCAGGGGTGGGAATCATTCACGGCCTGCGTGGTAGGGGTCAGGGGGGTAGCGTCCGCATGCAACTGGAGGGATCCCGCTAAGAACGAAGTGTAGAACATGAAGGTTGTCTTCATCTTTCCTTCTTTCTGTCTTCTTCTTTTTCTTCCTCTGGGGTTCCTGAGGTTCCAGAGTTCTATGGACACAAGCATAATATCTGTTATTATCTTGCTTAAGATCTCGTATGTCTGTCTGTCTGTCCTTTGTTGCCAATTAACCATTATAATTGGTCACCATCTGTGACTCCCTAATTTCTTTTTTTTAAAAAACCAAACATTTGGACAAGACATCAGAGAAAAATACTGACACAGTGCGAGCCGTCTCGCAGCCTGTGCGATCTACCATCCTAGTGTCTGAGGATGTAAATAGCATAATGAAGCAACCTAAGGGTCGCCAGAAACAAACAAAAAAAGTTTTGAATTAAGAGTGCCAAAATGGGGTGTGTATGGGCCGAGGCAGTTAAGACTGGGTGGAATCCCCGGGTTGGACAGTGACCAGTGCCGTTTGTGCTCTACCCGAGCGTAGATGACCAGAGGGGGGTCCTCAGGCAGGGCGGGGACCAGTGCCGTTTCTCCACTGCCTGAGAAACCGGCAAGAATGGAACGAATATGTGGTCGTCGTGGGGGCTGCCTCTCGTTATTAACTTCAAATCAGGAGATGATTGGTTGTCTGCCGACAAACTAGTTCCTCTGAACGGTTGTCTGTCAACAAACTTGTTCCATTAACTGCCAGTGGGCGTTAAAAGAGTGGTGGCGTGGGGCCATGAAAACTTTTAAATTCACAAACAGCATTTAACATGTACATTAAACGAACAAACATACAACAAACATGGTGCAGGTTCCATCAGAAAGGACACCGTATCTCCATCGGTTCCTTTTTACCATCATTGCTCAGTAGCAAATAGGGTCGCAAAGGGATTTGTTTGGTAGGAGTCAGACTCTATGTCATCATCTTCTCCTGGCTGCCATACTCTTGACTGGAGTAGTTTGGCTAAAGCTGCTTTGGGTGAATTGGGGTCCATCTCATCATTCTGGATGAGCCTGAACGAATTGTCTCAGTGCCAGAATCGTGTGTCGAGGTTGGAGCTACTAGGTTTTACTCCGTAATCGTCAGGCGGTGGGTCTGGGTCAGGGGCTTTGATGTATGTGATTTCGAAGGGGTCACTGGAATCATGCTCGGATTCGCTGGGAGAGGGGCCTGGTGCAGGGGTGTAATCATAACGTGGTGTACTGTGGCTGTCATCATTGCTATTGCTATCACTGTCACTGCTGGTTGAAGGAAGGGAGAGGCGGAGTCGTGCCTCTGGGGGTGTTGTTGAAGATGTGTCTGAGGACGGGCTGGACTGGCTGGGGGAGGGTAGGAATGCGTCATCTGTGGGCGGGGCGTGCTCGTCTGCTGCTGCGAGCGAGATGTGGTGTGCATGGTTGTTCTGCGAGCCATAAGCCTTAAGCTGGTTTATGTGAAACCACACAGACTTGCCGTTGGGATATGTGATCTTGTATACCGAGGAGCTGACTTTGTCTGAAATGGAGTACGGTCCGGAAAATTTTGGGGAAAGGAATGAACTGGGTTTGTATAGGGAAAGCATCACTTGCTGCCCTACTGCAAACTCGGTGGCGTGTACCGTTTTATCGAAACAAGCTTTATTTTGTTTCCTCCTGGTCCCAAGTCTCACAGCTGCTGCGAGCTGGGCTGCCTTTATATTCTCAATCAGCTGCTGTACAGCATTTTCATGCGTGAGGGCGGTGACTGCGGGGCTGGCCCAATCCAGTCCTAATAAATACTCTGTCCCTTTCATGGGGCGTCCGGTCATGAGGGTGTGGGGGGTGTATCCTGTGGACGTGGATACCGTGTTTTGTAAGAACATTAAAGCAGCTGGGAGAACTGAATCCCAGGTGCTGTTGTTCTGTTGCACCATTTTCCTGAGAGTGGCTTTTAGAGTTCTGTTCATCCTCTCTACAATGCCGCTGGACTGGGGGTGGTATGCAATGTGAAACTTCTGCCTAATTCCAAAAATTGTGAGGACGTTCTTCATTACTCGTCCTGTAAAATGGGAGCCTTGATCGGGGTCTATACTGCGTGGGAGGCCCCATCTTGTAAAGATGTGCTGTGTTAGGATTTCAGCTGTTGTTTTGGCCCTATTCATTCTGGATGGAAAAGCTTCCACCCATTTTGTGAAGGTGTCGATGACCACCAACACATACTTGAAACCATTTCTGCAGGGGGGTAGGGGTCCTATGTAATCTATCTGAAAATTCGGCCAGGGTTCATTAACGGGGCGAGTGTGACTAAGCTGAGCCTTTCTTGCATATCTGTCCGGATTGTTCTGGGCACAGATCAAGCAATTTGCAATGTAATGGATTACATCAGCTTTTAAATCAGGCCACCAGCAGAGAGGTCTGAGGTGGGTTAGGGTGGGTTCAATGCCTTAGTGTCCATGATTGTCATGGAACTGACAAGTATTCTGGTTCCTTTCCTGGCTGGGAACAACATAAATGCCATCTTTCAAAATCACACCATCATGTGTGGTTATTGAGTTCTTAAACTTATCATACGGGGCTGGGAAGGTTCCTTTTAAAACTTCCCTGAGCTTTACATCTTCCTTTTGGGCTTTCGCTAGATCTTGAATGTTGGTCTGTGAGACCTGAACCACGTGTACTGGGGTGCTCTCGGGGGGGTTCCAAAAATAACTATGCCTGGAGCCTGCCTTCGCTCGGGTGTCTGCTTTAACATTACATGGGGGGGGGAAGAACGGTGATGACTGCGAACCTTAATGATACCATATTTCCTATCTTTAGTTGTCTCTAGGATGTGCCGGAGTAATGGGGCTGAGGGTAGGGGCTTTCCGTCTGTGGAAACGAATCCTCTAGTTTCCCACAGGGGTAGGAATTCCGTTAAACTGTTACAGACATATAAACTGTCCGAATATATGTCCGCTTAGGGTCGGAAACGAGTCGGGGTGATCAGCAATGTAAGCTATGGCTGCCAGTTCTGCTGCCTGCGAGCCTAGGTGTCCTGGCAACTTTAATGAAATCTCTTCAAGGGAGCGTCCCTGCCCGTCCTCTACATAAATGCTGCAAACAGTGATTCTCTTTCCATTCAAAACTGTGGAGGAGCCATCCAGATAAATTTTCAGGGGTGTTCACGTGACTGTGGGCTGGGCTCTCTGGGGTGAATTACCTGCTTTCCTGGGAGCTGACTTAGGTATAAAGGGGCCTGAATTATGGTTTGTGGTGATGATCTCACACTCATGTGGGGTACGTGCATATTGCAAATTGTCGGCTAGGAAAGTGTAGGTCTTGGTTCTTTTAACTGTAATGTCCCGTCTCTGTAAAAGAAGGGTCCAACGGGCTGCGTGGATTTGGCTGACTGCCATCTTTATGTCGACCGTCTAATAATAGTTGTGTTGGGGTGTGTTCAGTGAGAATGGTGATGTGGTTAAGTCCTGTAATGTAGGCGAAGTACTGTACTGCCCAAAAAACTGCGAGCAGGTGCCTTTTGCAGGCAGAAAATCCTTGCTCAACAGGATCTAACACACTTGACGCGTATGCCACGGGGCCTAATCGGTCATGGCGTTCCTGGAGGAGCACGGCCGAAAGGGTTCGGTCAATGCTTGCTACTTCGATTGCGTATGGGGAAAGTGGATCTGGGACCTGTCATGCTGAGCGTGGCGAGGGCTCGTGCTGCCTTTGCCATTCTCCATACACATTTATTTACCGGATCAAATGAGAGGTTGTGGGAGCTCATAAAGTCGATTCCTAGGATGTGTTCAGCGGTCTGGGGTAGATCGACCAAAATTACGGGGTGTTTAGTCGTAATGTTCCCTATTTGTATCGCTACAGGGGCTGTGATGAGTGCTGAGGGCACTCCTTAAAGCAGCCACGGCATCTGTGTGCCGTGGAAGCCATTCCCAACGTGCTTGCTTCTTGAGAAGGTCGGATATGGGTTCTGCTTTTGTGGCGAAACCGTCGATATGGTTTCTGCAGTAGCCAACCAGTCCTGGAAATGACCGGAGGGCTGTTACGTTATGGGGAAGGGGCAATTTGACGATCGAGTCAATTCGCCTTTGCTCGATCCCGTGTTTACCATGTGTAATTACTGTACCCAAGTAAATCACTTTTTCCTGAAAAATCTGGGCCTTCTTGGGGTTGACTTTACATCCAATCTGTTTTAGGAGTCCTAGGAGTTCGGCGAGAAGCGAAATGTGCTCCCCCTTTGTGTCTGTCTGTAGTAGCAAGTCATCTACATACTGGACCAGACAATCGGGTCGGGAAAGTTTTGCTAGTCCATTTGCCAGCTGTCGGTGGAAAATGGAGGGGGAGTTGTGGAAGCCTTGTGGAAAGCATGTCCACGTGTATTGTTGTCCCTGGAATGTAAAGGCGAATTTGTATTGGCACGCTTTATCCAATGGAATGGACCAAAAGCCGTTGCTAATGTCCAAAACCGAAAAACAATTTGACTCGAGTCCCCGTTTGAGCATGGTCTTGGGACTCGTGGCTATGGTGGGGGTTGCTACTGGGGTTACTTCGTTCAGTTCCCGATAATCAATGGTCAGTCGCCATGATCCATCGGGTTTCCTGACGGGCCAAATTGGTGCGTTATTCGTGGAGGCTACTGATCGGAGTACGCCTTGATCAAGCAGACTCTGTATTACCATTGAGATCTCTCCCTATGCTTCTTAGGGAAAACCATACTGCTTTTGGGGTCTGGGGTCGGGCCCTGTAATAGTCACTGAGCCAGCTATCCTGCCACAGTCGTGCTTGTGCTGTGGAAATGCTGCTTTGTGTTGCTGTAGGACTTCCCTAACCTGTTTGCCCTGACTAATGGCTCGAGGATCGAACCAGAAGTCTTCTACTGCGCTGATTCTGTTTGCATACTCTCCAACTGTGAGCGTGGCGAGGGCTCGTGCTGCCTTTGCCATTCTCCATACACATTTATTTACCGGATCAAATGAGAGGTTGTGGGAGCTCATAAAGTCGATTCCTAGGATGTGTTCAGCTGTCTGGGGTAGATCGACCAAAATTACGGGGTGTTTAGTTGTAATGTTCCCTATTTGTATCGCTACAGGGGCTGTGATGTGTCCTTGTTGTAAATGACCTGTAAAGCCGCTGAGTGTGATGGTGTCTGTTGTGGGCCACGTGTCTCGTTGAAACATCATGGAGGAATTGAGCGTGGTGCGGGACCCTCCTGTGTCCCAAAGAAATTCTACGGGGTGTCCCCGGACTTTGCCTGGTACTACCGGTCTACTGGACTTGTCCCAAAGGGTGTCGCAGACCCAAGTTAGGAAGCCCGAACACCGTCAGTTGGTGCCGTTCATGTCTGCATTCTCTGAACGGGCGCTAACACTATGGATTGGCTTTGCCCTATTCTTATTTAAGGTGCCTGCCTGTTGGTTTCTCTGCTACTTTTGGGGCGCGTTACACTCTCATGCATAGTGTCCCAATTGTCCACAATTGTAGCATTCCTGGGATTTAGGCTATGGTGGGCTGTTCCTGCCCTCATTTACCCATGCGGGGTTTTGGTGCGTCCTAACTGGATTCATGTCTGCCTGCTCTTCCTCTGGTTTTGCAAATGTGGTTTTACCTTAGAGGGATTGTTCCCAAGTGTGGGACAATCTTTTCAAAACCCATTTCTCATTGTGGATCTCGTCTGAGGGGTCGTAATTTGCGCAAGCTCTGTCCTGCCTCTGTCACATGAGAGACTAGGATTCGAGTCCATTTGGCCATATTATCCGCGGACAAATGGGTGCGGGATAACTCTCCAAATACTGCTGTGAAATGTATCCACAAGCGTCCAGCAAACGCTGTGGGGAGCTCTTGTTTTCTTTTGCCCACACAGTTTAGGCCTTCTACGACGTCTCCTGTTATAGCCGGTCGCATCCAGGATCGCTGTGTGCATTTCTTGGAGTGTGCCTCCTCCTACATTCTGTGGTTCGGGAAGGGCTGCCACGACTGAAGGGTCGAGGCTTAAAACTGTGAGCTTCACTTGCTCCTTTTCGTCCAGGCCGTACATGGTAGCCTGCCGTTTAACTCCAGCGAAAAACTGGTGTGGGTCTGATGTGGGAAGGAACGGTGTAATTTTTCCACACGCGTCCCGTAATTGGGTCACGGTTAACAGGGTCATATTCTTGTCATAACAATGAAAGCCATTTAGAGGTTGGAAAATTAATTATGAAACTTCAAGAGCCACACGATAAAGTTGAACACAATTTGAGTTACTTATAAAGAACTTGAACCGAGCCTTAAAAAAAATATTGATTCATGGAATGTGGGGGTTACTGACTGGGTTGGCATTTTTTGCACGATAATTAGTTAGTCTGAGAAAGTATTGGCTGTAGGCCTTGTTCTAAAACCACTGAGCCTGGTTTGATGCAACTGAATGGTATTCGAGACACCATGAAAGCATCAACCCCACTATTACATAGAAGCCAGGGTGGGTGTATTAAAGAACTAATGCACACATTGAATGATTGGTAGTTTCAGATCTCAGCCACAATAGGAGGGAAAGGCGCTTTCATTCAGGGGGACAAGTCCTGCAGATCCATTCAAGCGGACGTTCAACAGTACATTATAGACAGTATTCACAGAAGGCATGTAGTAATCCATTCGCCCAACTTGTTTGTAGGATGGCCTGTCATGGTTGGGCTTAAAGATGGGAGATATTAAAATTATTTCAAGATGGGGGGAAAAAAAAGAACTTGAACCAACTCTTAATATTTCCAAAACATATAAGACAATTTGTTGTTTATTTTATAAGACATTTATATATAAAAGACAATAATTTGGTTCCGTGTACAGACAGACCTGGTCAGAGAAACTCTAATCTTTCGTAAATAAATCAAATTGAAAAGACATCCCCAATTGGAAAACAAAGATACAGACACACTCCTCAGCACCCCTAATTTGAAAAAGTCTCCAATTGTATGGAACATATTGTCATAATATCCACTCATGTATAAGGGTACAATCCTGACATGGATAGAGGATTGGCTGACTGGCAGATGGCAGAGAGTGGGGATAAAGGTGTATTTTTCAGGTTGGCAGCCGGTGACTTGTGTACCTCAGGGGTCGGTGCTGGGATCACAACTTTTCACAATATACATTAATGATCTGGAGGAAGGAACTGAAGGCACAGTTGCTAAGTTTGCAGCTGATACAAAGGTCTGCAGAGGGGCAGGTAATATTGAGGCAGCAGGCGGACTGCAGAAGGACTTGGACAGGATAGGAGAGTGGGCAAAGAAGTGGCAGATGGAATACAATGTGGAAAAGTGTGAGGTTACGCAGTTTGGAAGGAGGAATTTAGGCATAGACTATTTTCTAAATGGGAAGATGCTGAGGAAATTAGAAGCACAAAGGGACTTGGGAGTCCTTGTTCACGATTTTCTTAAGATTAACATGCAGGGTCAGTCGGCAGGTAGGAAGGCAAATGCAATGTTCGCATTCATGTCGAGAGGGCTAGAATACAAGACCAGGGATGTACTTCTGAGGCTGTATAAGGTTCTGGTCAGACCCCATTCGGCGTATTGTGAGCAGTTTTCGGCCCTGTATCTAAGGAAGGATGTGCTGGCCTTGGAAAGGGTCCAGAGGAGGTTCACCATAATGATCCTTGGAATGAAGAGCTTGTTGTATGAGGAAAGGTTGAGGGCTCTGGGTCTGTACTCATTGGAGTTTAGAAGGATGAGGGGGGATCTTATTGAAACTTACAGGATACTGCGAGGCCTGGATAGAGTGGACGTGGCGAGGATGTTTCCACTTGTCGGAAAAACTAGAAGCAGAGGACACCATCTCAGACTAAAGGGACGATCCTTTAAATAAGGAGGAATTTCTTCAGCCAGAGGGTGGTGAATCTGCGGAACTCAGGGGTTATGGTGAGAAGGCAGGAGAATGGGGATGAGAAAAATATCAGCCATGATTGAATGATGGAGCAAACTCGAAGGGCCAAGTGGCCTAATTCTGCTCCTATGTCTTATGGTCTTTTGTGTTCTGCGCAGATAAGATAAACCATACAAGCAAACTGATGTCAAACCCCTGATTTTACAAACTTCTTACAAACCTGAAGCTACTCTGCTTCCTCAGATGCCACTTAGGTTTTGGGGCTTAAAGTGACAAATGGATTTTGCCCAAAAAAAGGGTTTTCTCATTGGCTTTTGAAATACAAAAAAAAAAAAGATTTTGCTCCTCCATAACTTATTGCTGAATGCTGCTGGCCTCATACATTTAATGGTGCCAAAGGCAGCATTCAGTGAAGTTCCACTCTCTCTTTTGTGGTATTATTTATTCGGTTGCAGGTGAGGGAAAACAAGTGCCAAACTCCGTAGAAATTCTTCTGGCCTATCCCTCAGCTACAGGCAGACTGTATCTCAGCCCATAGAATGTGAATCCTCCCACCCCTTAGCACGCAAATACCCACTGCATCTGAAACAAATGGTAAAACCTCACAATGAAACCAGAAATCTGCTGTTTTTGCTGTGTCATTATGTTACACACCTACACTTTTTAAATCATTGTTCATGCACATTCAAAATCTTACTGGTGCATATATATATATATATTACACCTGAATCTCTGTGGTCTTTGCTTGTGCATGGTTGGAGGAGATGGGTATGTTATTAAGCTGTGTTTGTTATCTATTGTAACTGGGTAAACTAGCAGATGAACATTGATGACCCACATCACTGTGTCACCAATGGTGGAAGAACTGGAAAACTCATTAACATTCCCTGTCAAAAGTAATAGAAGTGGGTGATACTGTTCCACTTTTGACATTACCACTAGACATTAACAACATTGCAAACGTGTTAGCAAATTGTGAGGTTAGGAATGGGCATAACAAACAGGAAGTGGCAATAATTTACAAATACACGTATTTTAATAATATCTAGATTTTTGTCCAGCTCAGTAACTTACAACATACCTGATATTCATGACAATTTTTCAATGAAATCTGACAGAAACATTGTGCAGAAGGAGTCTGTTCAGCTTGTTGCACACATGTGTGAAATCAATGAGAAATCGCTGAAGGATTGGGGAAGCATGGTCTCCAGCAAGTTATTCAGTTGGGCTGGATTTTATTACCCAAAAACCAGCGAATTGTGGTCAGGTCAGAGTGTGTTATATTTTTAAGCCTCAATTCTGACCTCAACCTCCAAATTCTGGGTTTAAAGGAGGAAGGTTGGCAAGTTAAATATTTTAATCAGGCTTGCAATCTCTGATTTAATCTGTTTTACAGGTTGCAATTGTGGTCTGATGCATTTCCTGGTATTGTGGTGGTGATGACAGCTTCTGGGGAAGTTAGGTGCCTGTACAGCACCATTTGTGGCCCAGAAGGAGCAGGAGTGCCCTCCACCAGCTTCCAAATTCTCCCCACATCAAACCAATCTTGTACAAAAGTTTCTGGGATCAGGGATTAAACAACTCTCCCAGGGAACATAGAAACATAAATAGTGAGTTGGAGCAGGAGACAATATCTTTTGAATCTTAACTTTTTGATGTTACATATGGTACAGGCCTTTCGAGCCTGCTCTGTCATTCATTATAATCATGACTGATCATTCAGCTCAGTAACCTGTTCCCACTTTCCCCCATAACCTTTGATCCCTTTATCCCGGAGAGCTAAATCTATCGGCTTCTTGAAACATACAATGATTTGACCTAAACTGTTTTCTGTGGTGGTGAATTGCATAGGCTCACCACTCGATGACCCGCACCTCACCAGCCAGGGACTGGAATTGGACCTCTTCCCCAAGGTGCAGAGATTGATTTGAACAAAGCCCCCCAAGTTAACAACAGATCACATCAGAAACATTATCCTGGATCAGGGACTGTACCGCTTTGGGATTAGGCATTCCTCTTGCCCTGTCCTTTGCCCCAGAATCGGGGATGAAAACAACCTCCACCCTGTGTCATTGTACACATCTACCTGGCTCTGTGGCCATCAGAGTTCTCCCCGGAGAGCCTGTTAATCAGGATGACTTCCAAATAAGAAAACTGTCAAGGACAAAAGACATAAGCAGTGGAGGTAAAACTTCACAGCTGCTAGGGAAGCTTATGTTTCCAGGCTTTTTGCCAAAACTCCCAACACTGCAATTTAAATAGTCCACCCCATTACTCTTCATGCTATTACATAGATACATAGAAGATAGATACATAGAAGATAGGAGGAGGCCTTTTGGCCCTTCGAGCCTGCTCTGCCATTCATCACGATCATGGCTGATCATCCAACTCAATAGCCTAATCCTGCTTTCTCCCCACAGCCTTTGATCCCATTTTCCCTTCATAAATCCATGCTGACTCTGACTGATCGTGCCACTGCTTTCTAAATGTTCCGCTATAAAGTCCTCGATAATGGATTCAAGCATTTTCCCCACTACCGATGTTAGGCTTACTGGTCTATAATTCCCTGCTTTCTCTCTACCACCCTTTTTAAATATCAGAGTGTTGTGAGCTACCCTCCAATCTGCAGGGACAGTTCCAGAGTCTATAGAATCCCAGAAGATGACCACCAATGTGTCCACTATTTCCAGAGCCACCTCCTTAAACACCTCCAATTGCTCGAAATGCTCAAATAGAATAGAGTATGGCATTGCCCATCATAGAAGACAACCCAGGATGTATGTCATTTCAATGAAAGCTAAGAATCTGCCTATGTTTATTTATTTTGCTGCCTTTGAATAAAAACGAGAACTAATTTTCAACTCAACCCCATCATTTGTGGTTTTTTTAAGCTAATACTAGTCTTGGCCATGGACGATACCGTTTGAATCTTAACTTTTTTGATGAACATACAGTGCATATTGTTAATCAAAGTAAGATACTTGACTCTCATGAACGGTGCTGTAATAAATATGGAACACTTTCAAAGAAAGCCTTAGGAGTAGAAACATCATCAAAAGCAATATGATCTGTACTAAAGGGTACCTACTATTTATTGTATCTAATAAAGAAATTGCAACCTTATATTAGATGTAGGGCAGTGGTCAGTGGCACTAACAAGCACACATTATGTGAATATAAATGGCCAATACAGTTATAATCTCTTATATTTGCTAAAACTGGTAAATGATTTGGTGGGATGGGGAAGAAGTGGGACCCATGTTCAAGTTTCAATGTTTATCTTTCTGCTGCTAAAGGAATCATTGGAAACTGATCAACTGACTTAAAAACTAAAGGCAAAATATCACGGATGCTGGAAATCTGAAATAAAATCTGAAAATGCTGGAAAGACTCAACAGGTCTGGCAGCATCTGTGGAGAGAGAAACTGAGTTAACATTGAGTCTGTATGAGTCTTCTTCAGAGCAAAAAACAAGATGGCTCAAAATCAAACTAACTTTTAAAAATTTGTTCATGGGATGTGGGCATCGCAGGCTTAGCCAACATTTATTGCCCCTTCCTAATTTCGCTTGAGGGTGGTGGTGGTGAGCTTTCTTGAACCGCTGCAGTCCATGTGGTGTACATACACCCACAGCACTGATAGGAAAGGAGTTCCAGGACCGAGTGAGTGACAATGAAGGAATGGTGATATCGTTCCATGTCCAGATGAAGTGTGGCTTGGAGGGGTTGCTGAAAGTAATGGTGTTCCCATGCACTTGCTGTCCTTGTCCTTACCTGCTGCCCTTGTGCTTCTAGGTGGTAGAAGTCGCCGGTTTGGAAGGTGCTGTCGAAGGAGCCTTAGTGAGTTGCTGCACTGCACCTTGTAGATGGTACACAATGCTGCCACTGTGCGTTGGTGGTGGAGGGAGTGAATGTTAATTGTGGTGGATGGGAGGGGCCAATCAAGTGGGCTGATTTGTCCTGTATTTGCAATTTCCTTCACAAATTGAATAATAGCTCAGTCTTGGGGTTGAACAGTTGAATAGAAGCAACTTAAATTTGATTTCCACAGTTTATATCATTTGATGTATAGGGTGTAGATAGCCTGGGTCACATTGTGATCCAAAAAGACGAGGTGTTGGGTGTCTTAAAAAATATTAAGGTAGATAAGTCCCCAGGGCCGGATGGGATCTACCCCAGAATACTGAAGGAGGCTGGAGAGGAAATTGCTGAGGCCTTGACAGAAATCTTAGGATCCTCGCTGTCTTCAGGGGATGTCCCGGAGGACTGGAGAATAGCCAATGTTGTTCCTCTGTTTAAGAAGGGTAGCAAGGATAATCCCGGGAACTACAGGCCGGTGAGCCTTACTTCAGTGGTAGGGAAATTACTGGAGAGAATTCTTCGAGACAGGATCTACTCCCATTTGGAAGCAAATGGACGGATTAGTGAGAGGCAGCACGGTTTTGTGAAGGGGAGGTCGTGTCTCACTAACTTGATAGAGTTTTTCGAGGAGGTCACTAAGATGATTGATGCAGGTAGGGCAGTAGATGTTGTCTATATGGACTTCAGTAAGGCCTTTGACAAGGTCCCTCATGGTAGACTAGTACAAAAGGTGAAGTCACACGGGATCAGGGGTGAACTGGCAAGGTGGATACAGAACTGGCTAGGCCATAGAAGGCAGAGGGTAGCAATGGAGGGATGCTTTTCTAATTGGAGGGCTGTGACCAGTGGTGTTCCACAGGGATCAGTGCTGGGACCTTTGCTCTTTGTAGTATATATAAATGATTTGGAGGAAAATGTAACTGGTCTGATTAGTAAGTTTGCAGACGACACAAAGGTTGGTGGAATTGCGGATAGCGATGAGGACTGTCTGAGGATACAGCAGGATTTAGATTGTCTGGAGACTTGGGCGGAGAGATGGCAGATGGAGTTTAATCCGGACAAATGTGAGGTAATGCATTTTGGAAGGGCTAATGCAGGTAGGGAATATACAGTGAATGGTAGAACCCTCAAGAGTATTGAAAGTCAAAGAGATCTAGGAGTACAGGTCCACAGGTCATTGAAAGGGGCAACACAGGTGGAGAAGGTAGTCAAGAAGGCATACGGCATGCTTGCCTTCATTGGCCGGGGCATTGAGTATAAGAATTGGCAAGTCATGTTGCAGCTGTATAGAACCTTAGTTAGGCCACACTTGGAGTATAGTGTTCAATTCTGGTCGCCACACTACCAGAAGGATGTGGAGGCTTTAGAGAGGGTGCAGAAGAGATTTACCAGAATGTTGCCTGGTATGGAGGGCATAAGCTATAAGGAGCGATTGAATAAACTCGGTTTGTTCTCACTGGAACGAAGGAGGTTGAGGGGCGACCTGCTAGAGGTATACAAAATTATGAGGGGCATAGACAGAGTGGATAGTCAGAGGCTTTTCCCCAGGGTAGAGGGGTCAATTGCTAGGGGGCATAGGTTTAAGGTGAGAGGGGCAAAGTTTAGAGTAGATGTACGAGGCAAGTTTTTTTACGCAGAGGGTAGTGGGTGCCTGGAACTCACTACCGGAGGAGGTAGTGGAAGCAGGGACGATAGGGACATTTAAGGGGCATCTTGACAAATATATGAATAGGATGGGAATAGAAGGATACGGACCCAGGAAGTGTAGAAGATTGTAGTTTAGTCGGGCAGCATGATCGGCACGGGCTTGGAGGGCCGAAGGGCCTGTTCCTGTGCTGTACATTTCTTTGTTCTTTGTTTGAACCCAGAAACTGATTTCTGCTACGTGTGTACTTTCATTAATGCCAAATAATCACAGTATATAAAACAGTATTTTCTTTTTATATGTTTTCTTTTGACATTGAATGGCAGTTGCTTCCTTCTAACCTATGTAAGTGTCAACTTGAATGTGAAATTGATTGTTGCACTCATCTTTCAAGCACTTGGAAGGTGGCGACAGTGGTCTTGCTGTTAACACTCGGCAGAATTTTATCAAGTTGTGATGTAGCCCAAAATGTAAAAGCCCTGTGAAAAGTAAGTGTAATAAATAATCTGATTCAAAGAGCAATAGATGTGTTAAACATTATTTTCCAAACATCAGATAGAGCCTGTGAGCTTTAATTTGTCAGTGCGGTAAATTGCTTCAGAGAATTTGTGTCCTTCTCTCTGCTGAAAGTACTGGATTATATTTTACCATGTGACCCATGAGAGGGACAGTGTGGGTATAGAAATCAGGGAGAAGGGCTGTAATAACATTCCCGTACCAGCCTCCCCGAACAGGTGCCGGAATGTGGCGACTCAGCGCTTTTCACATTAACTTCATTTGAAGCCTACTTGTGACAATAAGCGACTTTCTTACTTTCTAAAGAGAGGTGGTTCAGAGTGGTCTGGCAACCTTAAAAGTAAACAAACCTCTAAGGAGAAATGAAATGTATTCCAGGCTGTTGAGTGAGGCATTTTATTCATATGTAAAAAGCAAGATGGTGGCCAGGGAAAGGATTGGACTACTTAAGGACAGTGGGGGGAATCTGTGTTGAGCCAAAGGAAATGGGTGAGGTATTAAATGAGTACTTTGCATCAGTGTTCACCAAAGAAAGGGACTTTGTGGAAGATGAGTCTTGGGTAGAGTGTATGGACAGTCTGGATCATGTTAACATCGAAAGGAGGAGGTATTGCGTCTTTTAAAAGATATTAGGGTAGATACGTCTCCTGGGCCGGACAGGATGTACCCCAGAATACTGAGGGAAGCAAGGGAAGAAATTGCTGGGGCCTTGACTGACATCGTTGTATCTTCATTGGCTAGAGGTTAGATCCCAGAGGACCGGAGAATAGCTAATGTGGTACCGCTGTTTAAGAAAGGTAGCAGGGATAATCTAGGAAACTATAGGCCAGTGAGCCTCACGTCGGTAGTAATTAAATTATTGGAAAGAATTCTCAGGGACAGGATTTATACCCATTTGGAAACAAATGAACTCATAAGCGATAGACAGCATGGTTTTGTGAAGGAGGTCGTGCTTCCTTAACTTGATCGAGTTATTTGAGGAGGTGACAAAGATAATTGATGAGGAGAGGGCGGTGGATGTTATTGACATGGACTTCAGTAAAGCCTTTGACAAGGTGCCTCATGGTAGACTGGTACAAAAGGTGAAGTCACATGGGATCAGAGGTGAGATGGTACGATGGATACAGAACTGGCTCGGTCACAGAAGGCAAAGGGTAACCGTAGAAGGGTGTTTTTCCTGCATGGAAGGTTGTGACTAGTGGTGCTCCACAGGGATCTGTGCTTGGGCCTCTGTTGTTTGTAGTGCACATAAACGAATTTGGAGGAAAATGTAGCTGGTCTGATTAGTAAGTTCGCGGGTGACACCAAGGTTCTTGGAGTGGCAGATAGTGTTGAGGATTGCCAGAAGATACAGCAAGACATAGATAGGCTGGAGACTTGGGCAGAGAAATGGCAAATGGAGTTTAATCCGGACAAATGTGAGGTAATGCATTTTGGTAGATCTAACATAGAGGGGAAATATACAGTAAATGGCGAAACACTTAGGAATATAGAAAGTCAGAGAGATCTGGGCATGCATGTCCACAGATCTTTGAAGGTGGCAACACAAGTGGACAAGGTAGTCAAAAAAGCAGATGGGATGCTTGCCCTCATTGGATGGGGCATCGAGTATAAAAACTGGCAAGTCATGCTGCAGTTGTATAGAACCTTAGTAAGGCCGCACTTGGAATATTGCGCACAATTCTGGTTGTCACACTACCAGAAGGATGTGGAGGCTTTGGAGAGGGTGCCGACATTACCAGAATGTTGCCTGGTCTGTAGGTTGTTAGCTATGTGGAAAGGCTGAATAGACTCGGACTGTTTTCATTAGAAAAACGGTGATTGAGGGGTGACCTGATTGAGGTCTACAAGGTTATGAGGGGCATGGATAGAGTGCATGGGCAGGCACTCTTTCCAAGGGTGGAGGGGTCAGTCACCAGGGAGCATAGGTTTAAGTTCCATGGGGCAAAGTTTAGAGGAGATGTGCGAGGCAGCGTTTTTTACGCAGAGGGAGGCGAGTGCCTGGAATGCACTTCCAGGGGAGCTTGTGGAAGCAGATACATTAACGGCGTTCAAAAGGCATCTTAACAAACACATGGATAGGATGGGTATAGAGGGATACGGCACAAGGAAGTGCTGAGGGTTTTTGGCAAAGGTTGGTATCATGACCGGTACAGGCTTGGAGGGCCTGTTCCTGTGCTGTATTGTTCTTTTAGGCAAATGAAGAAATAGCGAGGGCGCTGACAATTTTCAATTCTTCTCTGGCCACAGGAGAGGTGCTATAGGACTGGAGGATAGCCAATGTGGTGCTATTATTCAAGATGGGAGGAAAGGATGAACCAGAAAACTACAAGCCAGTTAGTTTAACCTCAGTGGTGGGGAAACTATTGGAAGCAATTCTGAGAGACAGAATTAATCTGCATTTGGAGAGGCAGAGATTAATCACGAACAGTCAGCATGGTTTTGTTAAGAGTAGGTTACTTCTGACCAAGTTGGTTACATTTTTCAAAGAGGTAACCAGGTGAGGGAAATGCATTTGTCGTAGTCCACTTAGACTTCAGCAAGACTTTTGATAAGGTCCCACATGAGAGACTGATAGTGAAGGCAAGAGCACATGGGATCCAACGAAATTTAGAAAATTGGATCCAAAATTGGCTGAGTGGCAGGAAGCAGAGGGTGATGGTCGAGGGGTTTTCTGACTAGAAGCCTGTGTCCAATGGGGTCCCACAGGGATCAGTGTTGGAGCCCTTACTGTTTGTGGTTTATATAAAATGATTTAGATATGAATGTTGCAGGATTGATCAGTAAGTTTGCGGATGATAGGGAAATTGGTGGGGTGGTAAATAGTGAGGAGGATAGCCTTCGATTACAGGAGGATATAGACGGGCTGATCAGGTGGGCAGATCAGTGGCAGATGGAATTCAATCCGGATAAGTATGAGGTGATACACTTGTGCAGGACAATCTAGGCAACGGATTACATGATAAACGGCAGGACCCTGGGAAGCACCGAGGATCAGAGGGATCTTGGTGTACATGTGCACCGGTCCCTTAAAGTAGCAGAGCAGGTGGATACAGTGGTTAAGAAAGCATATGGTATAATTGCCATCATTAGCTGAGGCATATAGAGTCAAGAGCAGGGAGATTATGCTGGAACTGTATCAAATGTTGGCTAGGCCACAGGTAGAGTATTGCTTGCAGTTCTGGAATCCACACTTTAAGAGGAATGTGATAGCACTGGAAAGGGTGCAGAGATTTACCAGGATGTTGCCTGGGCTGGTGAGTTTTAATTATGGGGAGAAATTGGATAGTCTTGGGATTGTTTTCCTTGGAGCAGAGGAGACATAATTGAGATGTATAAAATTATGAAGGGCACAGATAATGTAGACGGGAAGAAACTTTTCCCCTTGTTGGAGGAATCAATGACCAGGGAGCATCGATTTAAGATAAGGGGCCGGGGGGTCGAGGGGATGTGAGGAAAAACCTTGGGCGAAATTCTCCCCCAACGGCGGGATGCCCGCCGACTGGCGCCAAAGCCGGCGCCAATCAGACGGGCATCGCGCCGGCCCAAAGGTGCGGAAGTCTCCGCATCTTTGGCGGCCTAGCCCTAACATTGAGGGGCTAGGCCGACACCGGAGGGATTTCCGCCCCGCCAGCTGGCGGAAATGGCGTTTGTTTCCCCGCCAGCTGGCGCGGAAATGCGGCGCATGCGCGGGAGCGTCAGCGGCCGCTGTCAGTTTCCCAGCGCATGCGCGGGAGCGTCAGCGGCCGCTGTCAGTTTCCCGCGCATGCGCAGTGGGGAGAGTCTCTTCCGCCTCCGCCATGGTGGAGGCCGTGGCGGAGGCGGAAGGGAAAGAGTGCCCCCACGGCACAGGCCCGCCCGCGGATCGGTGGGCCCTGATCGCGGGCCAGGCCACCGTGGGGGCACCCCCCGGGGCCAGATCGCCCCGCGCCCCCCCCCCAGGACCCCGGAGCCCGCCCACGCCGCCTGGTCCCGCCGGTAAATACCAGGTTTGATTTACGTCGGCGGGACAGGCAATTCCTGGGCGGGACTTCGGCCCATCCGGGCCGGAGAATCAGTGTGGGGTCCCGCCAACCGGCGCGATTCCCGCCCCCGCCCAATCTCCGGGAGCGGAGACTTCGGCGGGGGCGGGATTCACGGCGGCCAACGGCCATTCTCCGACCCGGCGGGGGGTCGGAGAATGACCCCCCTTATTACCCAGAAGGGTAATAATGGGAGTTTAGATTTCGCTGCCTGGAAGGGTGGGAGAGGCAGAGACCCTCATAACATCTAAGAAGTATTTAAATGTGCATTTGCAATCCCAAGGCATATAAGACTATGGGCCAAGTGCTGGGAAATAGGATTAGAATAGTTAGGTGGTTGTTATGACCGGCACAGACTCGATGGGCCGAAGAGTCTTTTCTGTGCTGCATGAATCTATGACTGACAGATTCCTGTTCCTTCACTTCAATGTCTGTTCTCCATATTTTTTATTTATTAATTTCTGTTGTTTAGCTTATTTTGGGAGTCGTTCCAGTAGACTATTACTGTCACAGTTAGTGAACAGGAAATCTGTTGAGTGTAGACTTTTTTTTTGTGGGGGAGGGGAAAAAAGTTGGGGGTCTTGGGGTCATAGAGGTCATCGATTAGACACTTCTGGGCCATTAGATCGAGACAACTAAAAAAGCAATAAGGGGGGAGAAGATGAAATATGAGTTTAAACTAATTTGTAATATAAAAGGAGATAGCAAGAGTTTTTTCAATATATAAACGTAAGAGAGAGGCAAGAATAGATATTGGACCACTGAAAATGAGGCTGGAGAAGTAGTAATAGGAAACAAAGAAATGGCAGACAAACTGAATAGTTACTTTGCATCAGTCATGGTGGAAGACACCAGTGGGATGCCAGAGCTCCAGGAGAATCAGGGGGCAGAGTGAGAGTAGTGGCCATCACTAAGGAGAAGGTTCTGGGGAAACTGAAAGGTCTGGTGGATAAATCACCTGGACCATTTGGACTACACCCCAGGGTTCTAAAGGACAAAGCTGAGGAGATTGTGGTGGCACTGTTGGTGACCTTTCAGGAATCACTGGTGACAGGGAAGATCCCAGAGGACTGAAAAATAGGTAATGTAACACCGCTGTTTAAGAAGGGAGCAGGGCAGAAGATGGGAAATTAGAGGCCAGTTAGCCTGACTTATTTCATTGATAAAATTTTAGAGTCCATTATTAAAGATGACATTGTGGTGTACTTGTAAGTGCATGATAAAATAGGACTGAGTCAGCACTGCTTCGTCAAGAGGAGGTCATGTCTGCCAAATCTGTTAGAATTCTTTGAGGAGGTAACAGGGATGTTAGTCAAAGGAGAACCTGTGGACGTGATCTATTTAGATTTCCAGAAAGCCTTTGACAAGGTGCCGTATAGGAGGCTGTTAAATAAGTTAAGAGCCCATGGTGTTAAGGATAGAATACTGGCATGAATAGAGGATTGGCAGAGTGGCAAAAGTCAGAGATTGGGTATAAATGGGTCTTTTTCAGGATTGCAGCTGGTGACTTAATGGTGTGCCTCAGGGGTCGGTGCTCGGACCACAAGTTTTCACAATATACATAAATGATCTGGAAAAAAGAACTGAAAGCATTGCTAAGTTTGCAGATGATACAAAGGTATGTAGAGGGACAGGTAGTATTGAGGAAGCAGGGGGCTGCCGAAGGACGTGGACAGGTTAGGAGAGTGGGTAAAAAAGTGGCAGATAGAATACAGTGTGGAAAAGTGTGAGGTTATACACTTTGAAAGGAGGAATGGAGGCATAGACTATTTTCTTTGGGGAAATGCTTAGGAAATCAAAATCACAGAGGGCCTTGGGAGTCCTTGTTCAAGGTTCTCTTATGGTTAACGTGCAGATTCAGTCGGCAGTTAGGAAAGCAAATGCAATGTTAGCGTTCATGTCTAGAGGGCTATAATACAAGAGCAGGGATGTACTTCTGAGGCGGTACAAGGCTCTGGTCAGACCCCATTTGGAGTATTGTGAGCGGTTTTGGGTCCCGTATCTAAGGAAGCATGTGCTGGCCTTGCAAAGGATTCAGAGGAGGTTCACAAGAATCATCCATGGAATGAAGAGCTTGTCATATGAGGAGTGTTTGAGGACTCTGGGCCTGTACTCGGGAGTTTAGAAGGATGAGGGGGGGTGGATCTTATTGAAACTTACAGGATACTGAGAGGTCGAAATAGAGTGGGCGTGGAGATGTTTCCATGAGCAGGAAAAACTGGAACATGAGGGCACTACCCTGCCTGTACAGCCCACCCACCCACCATTCTGAAATGGACTGCGGTCCAGCAGCCGGTCTGTTAATTGGTTCGCTCCATGTGACGGGACTTGGACATGACCGGGATTAGGACTTGGCGATGGTCCCATCCCACATTAAAAAAATTAGGCGATAAGATCCCCACTTGAGTTTCTGGATTCATAACCTGCAGCTCAAGCTGCTGAGAATGATCTTGTTAACTCATTGTAAGGACATGCCAGAGACTGTTCAGTTATAATTTGTGCCCTGCCTTCCCTGCCCAGTGGGCTGAAGTGCTTTATTGCCTCCCACAATCACATTTTGGTTTGGCCTTTGTCAGTTTCCATTCTGATTTCTGTCGTTTGTTGCAGTTTCCCTTTAAGGGGATTGTTCTTTAGCTAATATGTGAATTTGTCTCCCTTTATTTGGACATTTGTTTTCAATTAAAATGATTAAACTCTCGCTCCAAATTTTCTCTCCTCCCCGTTGGCCAATATTCATGCATGTAAGGAAAACTGTCATTCAGATCTGAGTAAAGGAGAAGGTGCAGCAGCCCACACACCATTAAATTGAGCAGTAGTCTAGCATAAATTTCAATTATCAAGCAATTGTAGCAGGTTAACAAGACACTATCAAGCATGTCTGATACTTCATCCGAATTTCAAATGTAACCCGAGCAATAATTTAGATGTTATGGTGCAGGAGTTACCAGAGAAACAAAGATCGCCGGCCGAGCAAGTCACCTTTTCAACAGAATGCCACAAATCAGTGCTCCAGCTATCAAGAACATGCCAGTTGCAATTGTAGTTGTGGAGCCCTATTACAAACAAACAAAAACAGAGGGTTAGACAACTAAATGTGGAAACAAAATTATTTCTGGGTGCTTAGATTGCTTGTAGAAAAAAAGTGTCTGATTCAATGATGATTCGAAATCTTCACTGCTTTCCTAATCCTTCTGGTCTTATTCCACAACACTCACCCCTGTCCCATGCAAACTAATATTAGAATTTATCACATGAGACTCAACTAATTTTTATCCCTTAGTTGCTGAAAAGAAAAAGCACATAAAAGGGCAACTGCTGAATTGTAACAATTTGAACTCCTTTAACTTTTCCTTCAGAAAAGCTTTTAATGTAATTGCTTCAAAGGCTTGAGGGTTCTGTATTCTAGCTTTTTTGTCATATTTATGTGCTTTTCCTTTTCACTGCAAAAACATCTCTGCCCAGAATGTTACAAATTACGGTTTGGTCCATCTCTTTAAATTCAAGGTACAACAACGTTTTACACCTCATCACCATTGGGATGGGAGGGGGACACAATTGCTATTGATCCACGTGCGAGTGTTAACACCTGACAACAAAGGAGTGAGCATCTGCCTTAGAACTTTCAAACTCCCAGGCCCGGGAGAGATGAAATACAGACGATGCAAACACTGGGACACGGGTATCTGGGCTTGGTGTTGTCAACGGCGTCCAGACTGAGCTGTAGACTTGAATATCAACTTAACAAAAAACATCGGAACCCTCTGAGTTGTGGTTGTGGGTGCGTGGCTGAGGGGTTGGGCAGATAACTTTTAAGGTTCAAAAGCACAACATTAAATAATCTACATTTCTCAAAATTCTCTTTTGAATTTAACTATCATATAAATAGCATTAGTTTCATTATGTTCTAAAGTCGACATAATTCCGATGCCATGTTATGCTAGAGATCTGGGAATCTTGGGCCTCATCAAAATAAAGGTAAGATACCAAAAGCCAGGGTTGCTGCAAAACAGGGGGGTTGACCCACTTTTGCCCATTTTATCACCCAGGCATAGTCTGGGAATGAAATTCCTATTCGTCACTGGGAGATGTCTTAAAGAAAGATGTTCCAAATCTCTGCTCCATTCTAGGTTCACCCCAGATGTCGGTAAAGGGCAAGGATGGGAATAATTTGGATGGCATGATTAAAATGTTGGCGCAGTGAGCTGAATGGCCTCCCTCTGTGCTACATCATTCTGTGAGCCTTACCCCTGTGAGATTTAAACATTTGCGACTTCCTTGAAGCACAAACCAAGAGAAAGTGCTTGGTATGTCTTTCATCTGTCAACCTCTCAGCCTTTGGTATTCCTTGTGGTTAGTAAAAGGAAAGTCCCCCAAACTGGTTTAGCACAGGGCTAAATCGCTGGCTTTGAAAGCAGACCAAGGCAGGCCAGCAGCACGGTTCAATTCCTGTACCAGCCTCCCCGAACAGGCGCCGGAATGTGGCGACTAGGGGCTTTTCACAGTCACTTCATTTGAAGCCTACTTGTGACAATAAGCGATTTTCATTTTAACTTCTCTGGTTATAATCAGCTCTTTAAAAACAGTGAGCCATTGTGTCATTCGGCATGGTTCCAATTCTTCAATGAGGCGATGGCATGACAACAAACAAAAAGGACACACCAACCACCCTGCTGCCTTTCCAAACTGGTTTTCACTGGGCCCTCGGGCCACCTCGTTGGAAGGAAGAACACCTCGAGGCGGCGAGGTTCATTCAGGCGTTGGAGATCACATGTACTACTTACCCATTTGGGCTTGCAGTGGCAGTGGGCACAGGACTGCCTGAGCTGGGCCAGGCAATCTGCCACACAGTCGGCCAGCAAAGGCATTTCACCTAGGCTGGGCACCCCAGGATCAACCCGCTGGATGACAATAACCATCAGGGCCAGGAATGCAAAGGCGCGCCCCACGTTCATCTGCCCATTCTGCAGAAGCTGGGCGGAGGCGGCGTGGAGGAGCCCAGCCGCCTCGCTGGCACTGGTCAGGTTGAGCCGAGCCACGCATTCGTCGAGTTGGAGTCGTTGTTCATCGGAGAGCACCGCCAGCGGCCGGACAGCTGCCCCCTCCGGCCCGCCCCCTCCTCCCGGCCCGCCCCCGCCGCTGGCCTCGATCAGCGCCTTGGCCAGTGGGACGCACTCCAGCCGCAAACCCCGCTCGCCCTCATTGGGTGACATCCGCAGCAGGTCCTCCAGTGTATTTGCGGCCAGAGAGGAGACGTCCATTCCGCGGGATCGGCCCTCGAGCGGTGCTGCAGAAAGGTGTTGCCGGCTCTGGGCGTCGCTCTCCTTCCTGGCGCCAAACCTTCTCTTTTAAAGCTTTGAGGAAGAGGAGGGGCGGAAGAACATGACGGCAGGTGCAAAAGCCCCTGAGCTCGGGGTTTCTACGGAATCTAATCTGAAATACCAGTTGGAAACCGCGCTCCAGATTGCACTGGATAACAACACCCACACACACCTACTTTATTTTACAATGGATGGGAAGCAAAGGGGATTTTGGTCCATTATTTGGGGATACGGAATCCATGGCATGCCTATGAGGAGCTGCAGACAAATACCTGACTTTAAAGAGCTTCCCACTGCAAGCCCTTAACCTGTTGGACTTTAACCTGGTGTTGTAAGACTTCGTACTGTGACTTTAAAGGGGCACCATCCCCCCCACCTGCCATGGTGTTATCTATCCCCATCCTCTGAAGAAAAGGCAACCACTCCAGTGGCTGAAGGGGCACGGGTGGAATTCCAACGTGATCACAATTAATAAACTGATATATTTTTGAAATTTAAATAGTAATCGGCCGCTGTCAGGGATGGGACTTCAAATCCAGGATGGAGAGGAAGCTGATCTGCGAGTTTCCATTCAGACCGTGAGACCGGTTAGGTTTTTTCAATTCATTGAATGAAGTCTGGGCGTTTGGTAGTGCTAGGGGATTTCCAGAAGTCGAGCTTATTTATCTCATACCATCAAGTGTGGGCAATAAAAAGCAGCTGGCCCAGAATTGTTGCCATTTCTAATTTCAGTGGAGCATCACAGCTTGGATAGAAGGAGGACATTGGACCCGTTCTGTACCTGCTAACCCCCCCCCCCCCATTGTTTTGTCCTCTTTCATGGACTGTAGCAAAATGAGTGGAGTCACATTAGTGAACCAGATGGGTCTTTACAACAATCGATGCTCGCCTCACTCACTGAGAGTAGCTCCAGATTTTAAAAATTTGTTCATGGAATCTGGGTGTCACCACCTGGGTCAGCATTATTGCCCATCTCGAAGGGGCCTTGGACTGAGTGGCTTTCGAGGCCATCTCAGAGGACATTTAAGAGTCGACCACATTGCACATTGTCTGGAGTCACAGGTAAGGACAGAACATTTCCTTCCCTAAAGGACATTAGTGAACCAAATGGGTTTTTACAACAAACGACAAAGATCATCATTAGACTTTTAATTCAATTTTATCAAATTCAAACTTCACCATCCGCCGTGACGGGATTCAAACCCAGAGCATTACGCTGGGGCCTCTGGATTACTCGTCCAGTGACAATACCACTATGCCACTGTCTCCCCTTGTAGTAACTGGATTTGAATTCCACCAGCTGCGGTGGCATTTGAACCATATACCCAGAGCATAACCCTGGGCCTCTGGTTTCTAGCCCTGTGGCAATATCAAGAAACCACCCTCTCCCAATAAATTATTTCTTTTCAGCTGCTTACCAATTCATGTTCCTCAAGCTTAGGTGGATGGATGAAGGGAAATCAGGGTACAAATCCATACAAATATAAAAATTAGGAGCAGGAGGAGGCCACACGACCCCTTGTGCTTGTTCCGCCATTCAATGAGATCAGGGCTGATCTGATTGCAACCTCAACCCCCCACATTCCCGCCTATCCCTGATAACCTTTCACCCCTCTAGTTAATCAATAATCTATCTCGCTCTGCCTTAAAAATACCGAAAAATTATGCTTCCATTACCTTTTGAAGAAGAGACTCCCAGTGACTCACAACCCTCTGAGAGAAAAGAATTCCCATCTTAAATGAGTGACTTCTTATTTTTAATGATGTAGAGATGCCAGCATTGGACTGGGGTGAGCAAAGTAAGAAGTCTTACAACACCAGGTTAAAGTCCAGGTTTGTTTCGAATCACTAGCTTTCAGGGCACTGCTTCTTCCTCAGGTGAATGAAGAGGTGGGTTCCAAAACATATATATAGACAAAGTAAAAGATACAATACGATACTTTGAATGCAAGTCTTTGCAGGTAATTAAGTCTACAGGTCCAGATGCAGCAACTGGAGAGAGGGATAATCACAGGTTAAAGAGGTGTGAATTGTCTCAAGCCAGGACAGTTGGCAGGATTTTGCAAGCCCAGGCCAGATGGTGGGGGGTGAATGTAATGCGACATGAATCCAAGTTCCAGGTTGAGGCCCAACTCACGTGTGCGGAACTTGGCTATAAGTTTTTGCTTGCTGATTCTGCATTGTTGGAGAACGCTTACCCGAAGATCAGAGGCTGAATGCCCTTGACTGATGAAGTGTTCCCCGACTGGAAGGGAACATTCCTGACTGGCGATTGTCCCGGGATGTCCGTTCATCCGTTATCACAGCATCTGCAACTTCCGGACCGGATCTGCGGCGATGACCAGCTAAGCCGCACGTTTCGGCGGCTCCAGCTCGAACGGACCTTCGGACTCTTTTAAGAGCCCCAACGGGGAATTTTTTCGGGACGAAGCCCGGTGTGGGGTGAGACAACAGGGAGTCCCCCCCCAACGAAAAAGAAAAATATCGGCGGCCAGATCGCGAAGAATCCTCGAGGACAGGGGCAGAAGGAAAAAGGAGCAAGATGGCGGCGGAGAGAGCCCAGGCGACATGGGGGCCGGACCAAGACGAATTTTTGAGACGGTGTGTGGAGCTGCTTAAGAAGGAGGTGCTGGCCCCGATGCTACAAGCAATTGAGGGGCTTAAGGAGGCACAAAAGACCCAGGAGATGGAGCTCCACGTGGTGGAGCAGAAGGTGATGGACAACGAGGACGAGATCCTGGGCCTGGCGGTCAAAACGTAGACGCACGAGGCGCTCCACAAAAAGTGCATTGAAAGGATTGAAGTCCTAGAAAACCGATCACGGAGAAAGAACCTTCAGATCCTGGGTCTCCCCGAGGGAGTGGAAGGAGCGGACGGCGGGGCTTACGTGAGCACGATGCTACGCTCGCTAATGGGAGCCGAGGCCCCCTCGGGCCCCTTGGAAGTGGAAGGGGCCCATCGGGTCCCTGCGAGGAGACCAAAGGCGGGAGAACCACCTAGGGCGACGATCGTGCAATTTCATTGCTTCAATGACAGAGAGGTGGTTCTGAGATGGGCCAAAAAGGTACGAAGTAGTAGATGGGAGAATGCGGTGGTACGGGTGTACCAGGATTGGAGTGCGGAGGTGGCGAGAAGGAGGGCGAGTTTTAATCGAGACAAGGAGGTGCTACACAAGAAGAAGGTGAAGTTCGGGATGTTGCAGCCGGCACGACTGTGGGTCACGCACCAGGAGAGGCATCACTACTTCGAAACGGCGGAAGAAGCATGGACCTTCATTAAAAACGAGAAACTGGATCAGAACTGAGGGACTGATGTTGGAGGGGAAACGACAATGCTGATGTATATAGAGATGTAAATTGGGGAGGGGGACACACTAAGAAATGTGGGTGCCGGTGGGGGGGGAAGAAGAGACATAGGCGGGGGATGGGGAATGGGAGTGGGGTGGCAGAGGGAGCTGCGCCACAAGGGGCGGGACAGCTATAGAGAACACGGGGCTTATTGTTCTTGTTCCCGCGCCAGAAAGATGATGGCGGGAAGATAGGCGCAAGGTAGATGGGAGTTCCCCACACGGGGGGGTCAAGGAGAGAGTGGGAGAAGCCGGGGTCAGTTGAAGTCAGCTGACTTTCGGAAGCAATATGGGGGGAGTAATCATGCTAGATGGGGATCTAGTGGGGGGGGGGGGGGGGAGGATAACTGGGTTGCTGCTGCAGAGATCGAAGAGGAACTGGTAAAAGAAAGGGTGGTCGGGGCGGGAATGCGCCGCCTGGGGAACGGGTGGGTGCGCGGAACCGGGACGTGGGACTCGCCTAGAAGGTTGATGGCTAGTCGACAGGGGAGGGGGGCAGGCAGCCCTCCAGTTCGGCTGATCACGTGGAACGTAAGAGGCCTAAATGGGCCGATTAAAAGGGCCCGAGTGTTCGCGCAGTTGAAAGGACTGAGGGCAGACGTGGCCATGCTTCAGGAGACGCACCTGAAGGTGGCGGACCAAGTTAGGTTAAGGAAAGGATGGGTGGGACAGGTGTTCCACTCAGGGTTGGATGCAAAGAACAGAGGGGTGGCCATACTGGTGGGGAAACGGGTGTCATTCGAAGCTAGGAACATTGTAGCAGACAGCGGAGGCATATATGTGATGGTGAGTGGCAGACTGGAGGGAATGGAGGTCATGTTGGTTAACGTATATGCCCCGAATTGGGATGATGCGGGATTTATGAAGCGGATGCTGGGACGTATCCCGGACCTGGAGGTAGGAAACCTGATAATGGGGGGGGGACTTCAACACCGTGTTGGACTCAGGGTTAGATAGATCTAGATCTAGGACCGGAAGAAGGCCGGCAGCAGCCAAGGAGCTTAGGGGGTTTATGGACCAAATGGGGGGAGTGGATCCATGGCGATTTGTTAGGCCGATGGCCAAAGAGTTCTCCTTTTTCTCCCATGTTCACAAGGTGTACTCCCGGATTGATTTCTTTGTTTTGGGAAGGTCACTGATCTCGAGGGTGGAAGGAACTGAGTACTCAGCCATAGCTGTTTCAGATCATGCCCCACACTGGGTGGACCTGGAACTAGGAGATGAGAGGGAGCAGCGTTCACTCTGGCGACTGGATGTGGGATTACTGGCGGATGAGGGAGTCTGCGGAAGGGTGCGGGGATGTATCGAAAGATACCTGGAGGCCAATGACGACGGGGAGGTCCGAGTGGGAGTAGTATGGGAAGCACTAAAGGCGGTGGTCAGAGGAGAGCTGATCTCCATCAGGGCCCACAAGGGGAAAATAGAGGCCAAGGAAAGGGAAAGACTACTGGGGGAGATTTTGAGGGTAGATAAAGAATACGCAGAGGCCCCGGAGGAAGGACTATACAGGGAGAGGCGACGACTCCAGACGGAGTTCGACCTGTTGACCACAAGGAGGGCGGAGGCACAGTGGAGGAAGGCACAGGGGATGAGATATGAATATGGGGAAAAGGCGAGTCGCCTGTTGGCCCATCAGCTGCGAAAGAGGAAAGCGGCGAGGGAGATAGGGGGAATTAGGGATGAAAAGGGAGCTACAGTGCGGAGAGCAGGGAAGATAAACGAGGTGTTTAAGACCTTTTACAAGAGACTATATAGGTCCCAACCCCCGGAGGGAAAAGAGGAGATGTGGCAGTTTTTGGACCAATTAAGGTTCCCGAGGGTGGAGGAGCAGGAGGTGGAAGGCCTGGGGGCGCCGATTGGGGTGGACGAGGTTACCAAGGGGCTGGGGAACATGCAGGCAGGGAAGGCCCCGGGACCAGAAGGGTTCCCGGTGGAATTCTATAGAAAATATGTGGACTTGTTGGCCCCACTGCTGGTAAGGACCTTTAACGAGGCCAGAGAAGGGGGGACCCTACCCCCGACAATGTCGGAGGCGACGATATCGCTAATCTTGAAGCGGGATAAAGATCCGCTGCAGTGCGGGTCCTATAGGCCTATCTCACTGCTAAATGTGGACGCCAAGTTGCTAGCAAAGGTGCTGGCAACGAGGATAGAGGATTGTGTCCCGGGGGTGGTGCACGAAGACCAGACAGGGTTCGTAAAGGGGAGACAACTAAATGTCAACGTGCGACGGCTATTAGGGGTGATAATGATGCCCCCAGCAGAGGGGGAGGCAGAGATAGTGGCGGCAATGGATGCAGAGAAGGCATTTGATAGGGTGGAGTGGGAGTATCTATGGGAGGTGCTGAGGAGGTTCGGGTTCGGGGACGGGTTTGTCAGCTGGGTTAAACTCCTCTATGGGGCCCCAACGGCAAGTGTGGTCACAGGTCGGCAAAGGTCGGAGTATTTTCGACTACACAGGGGAACAAGACAGGGATGCCCGTTGTCCCCATTCCTGTTCGCGTTGGCAATTGAACCACTGGCCATAGCGCTGAGAGACTCCAGAAAATGGAGAGGGGTGATTAGAGGGGGAGAGGAACACCGAGTGTCACTCTACGTGGATGACTTACTGCTGTATGTGACGGACCCAGTGGGGGGGATGATAGAGGTCATGCAGATATTGAGGGAGTTTGGAGATTTCTCGGGATATAGGCTTAACATGGGAAAGAGTGAGCTTTTTGTGATACACCCTGGGGACCAGAGTAGAGGGATAGATGGCGTGCCGCTAAGGAGAGTGGAAAGAAACTTCCGATACCTGGGGATTCAGATAGCCAGGAGCTGGGGAACCTTACACAGACTCAATCTGACACGACTGGTGGAACAAATGGAAGAGGATTTCAAAAGGTGGGACATGCAGCCGCTGTCACTGGCAGGCAGAGTGCAGGCAATTAAGATGATGGTCCTCCCGAGGTTCCTATTTGTGTTCCAATGTCTCCCTATACTGATCACTAAGGCCTTCTTTAAAAAAATAGATAGGAGCATCATGAGCTTTGTGTGGGCAGGGAAGGTCCCGAGGATAAGGAGGGGGTTCCTACAACGTAGCAGAGACAGAGGGGGACTGGCGTTGCCGAATTTGGGCGACTACTACTGGGCCGCCAATGTGGCGATGATTCGTAAATGGATGATAGAGGGAGAGGGAGTGGCACCAGGTGAGAGGGAGGGATACAACCTTATCTCTCAAACGATATGGCAGCGTGGAAAAGGTTGGAGATGAAGTCCTGCAAAGGGACGAGTTTAAAAGCGCTGGTGACGGCGCCACTACCGCTCTCACCAAAAAAATTTACCACAAACCCAGTGGTGGCGGCAACATTAAGTATCTGGGGGCAATGGAGGCGACAGAGGGGTGTGCTGGGAGCCTCGGTGTGGTTCCCGATCAGGAACAACCATAGGTTTGCCCCAGGGAGGCTGGACGGAGGATTCCAGAGCTGGCACCGGGTAGGAATCAGGAGAGTGGGAGATTTATTTATAGACAGGACGTTTGCGAGCTTGGGAGCGCTTGTGGAAAGTATGAGCTGCCCCGGGGAAATTTCTTTAGATATATGCAGGTGAGAGCGTTCACGAAACAACTGGTGAGGGAATTTCCGCTGCTCCCGACACAAGGGATCCAGGACAGGGTGCTTTCGGGGGGGTGGGTCGGGGAGGGCAAAGTGTCAGAGATATACCGGGAGATGAGAGAAGAGGGGGAGGAGTTGGTGGGCGAACTGAAGGGAAAATGGGAAGAAGAGTTCGGGGAGGAGATTGAGGAGGGTTTGTGGGCTGATGCCCTAAGCAGGGTAAATTCCTCTTCCTCGTGTGCCAGGCTTAGCCTGATCCAATTTAAGGTGCTGCATAGAGCACACATAACGGGAGCAAGGTTGAGCAGGTTCTTCAGAGTGGAGGACAAGTGTGGGAGGTGCGGGGGAAGCCTGGCGAACCACACACATATGTTTTGGTTGTGTCCGGCACTGGAGGGGAGTGACGGGAGTGATCTCGAAGGTGGTGGAGGTCCGGGTCAAGCCAGGCTGGGGGTTAGCTATATTTGGAGTAGCGGATGAGCCGGGAGTGCAGGAGGCAAAAGAGGCCGATGTCGTGGCCTTTGCGTCCCTAGTAGCCCGGCGTAGGATTTTACTCATGTGGAAGGAAGCGAAACCCCCCGGACTGGAGGCCTGGATAAACAATATGGCGGGGTTCATAAAACTAGAGCAGATGAAGTTTGCGCTGAGAGGATCGGCTCAAGGGTTCACCAGACGGTGGCAACTGTTCCTCGACTACCTAGTGGAACGTTAGAGGGAAGATAGATGGCCAGCAGCAGCAACCTAGGGGGAGGGGGGGGGGGTGAGGGGGGGTAAATTGTTTGGGTTTTTGGAGGGGGGGGAGTGTTATTTGGTTAGTTTACCATGTTGGTTACACAATGTTATATTGCAGTTATCATGTTATTTTTATTTCTTTGATTTGTAAGGGAAAAAATTGTGTTTGAAAACTTTAATAAAATATATATTTTTTAAAATAAAAAAATCACAGCATCTGCATGGTCTCGCCAATGTACCACGCTTCGGGAAATCCTTTCTTGCAGCGTATGAGGTAGGCAACGTTGGCCGAGTCGCACGAAGATGTACCACGTACTTGGATGGGTGGTGTTCTCATGTGTAATGCGGTACCCATGTCGATGATCTGGCACATCTTGCAGAGATTGCCACGGCAGGGGTGTGTGGTGTTGTGGTCGCTGTTCTGAAGGCTGGGTAGTTTGCTGCAAACAATGGATTGTTTGAGGTTGCACGGTTGTTTGAAGGCAAGGGTGTGGGGATGACCTTGGCAAGATGTTCGTCTTCATCGATGAAATGTTGAAGGCTGTGAAGAAGATGTCGTAGTTTCTCCGCTCCGGGGAAGTACTGGACGACGAAGGGTACTTTGTCGGTTGTGTCCCGTGTTTGTCTTCTGAGAAGGTCGGTGCGGTTTTTTGCTGTGGCGCGTTGGAACTGTCGATTGATGTGTCGAGTGCCATATCCCGTTCGTACGAGCTCATCGTTCAGCATCTGCAGATGTCTGTTACGCTCCTCCTCGTCTGAGCAAATCCTGTGCAAACGGAGGGCTTGTCCATAGGGGATGGCTTCTTTAATGTGTTTAGGGTGGCACCTGGAGAAGTGGAGCATTGTGAGGTTATCCGTGGGCTTGCGGTAAAGCGAAGTGCTGAGGTGACCGTCCTTGATGGAGATGAGTGTGTCCAAGAATGCAACTGATTTTGGAGAGTAGTCCATGGTGAGTCTGATGGTGCTCTTGTTTTTAAACAGTGACACCTAGTTCTTGATTTTCTGACAAGAGAAACATCTTCTCCTTATCCACCCTGTCAATATCCCTTAGGATCTTATGTTTCAATTGATTTACCTCTTACTCTTCTAAATTCCAGTGGATACAACCTTATCTCTCAAACATTTCCTCATAAGACAAACCCACCCATTCCTGGTATTAGTCTAGTAACCCTTCTCTGAACTGCATCTAATGCATTTACATCCTGCCTTAAATAAGGAGACCAATACTGTATACGATACTCCAGATGCAGTCTCACCAATGCCCTGCACAACTGAAGCATAACCTCCCTAACATTTGTAATCAGTTCCTCTCACAATAAACAATAACATTCTATTCATTTTCTAATTACTTGCTGTACCTGCAGACTCAATCATGAGAAGTTATCCCCCAGGTTAGTAAGGCCAGAAGAAAGCAAATCAAACTCTAAGCTTTATTTGTAGAGGGATAGAATTGAAAAGCAGGAAAGTTATGCTAAAGCTGCATTGAGCCTTGGTTAGGGGCTGTTTAGCACAGGGCTAAATCGCTGGCTTTGAAAGCAGGCCAGCAGCACGGTTCAATTCCCATAACAGCCTCCCCGAACAGGCGCCGGAATGTGGCAACTAGGGGCTTTTCACAGTAACTTCATTTGAAGCCTATTTGTGACAATAAGCGATTTTCATTTCGGTTAGACCATACCTAGAGTATTGCCTACGGTTCTGGTCACCACTTAGAAAAGAGACACAGTGGCAATTGTAGAGAAACTACAATGATGATACTGGAAATGCGTGGGTATGGATATCAGGAAAAGATTGACAAACTGAAGGTTAACCTATGAGAGGTCTTTAAAATCATGAAAGGTTTTGACAGAGCGAATACAGAGAAATTGTTTCCTTTTGTGGGGAAGAGAATAACTAGAGGCCATCAATAGTAGATAGTTACCAAGAAATCCAATGGAGAATGCCGAAGAAACATCTCTACCCAAAGATTGGTGAGAATGTGGAACTCGCTACCAGATGGAGTGTGGCTGAAATGAATAGTAGAGATGTTTTTACAGGAAATCTAAGTATTTGAGGGGAAAGGGAATAGTTGTTACAATGGTAAAATTAAATGAGAAAAGATGGGAGGACGCTCAAGTGGAGCATGGACTGAATGGTTGGGCTGAATGACCTGTTTCTGTGCATGTATCTCTCAGGGGTCAGTTACCTCAGTTGGCTGGATGGCTGATTTGTGATACGGAACAGTGTCAACAGCATGGGTTCAATTCCAGTTCCAGCTGAGGTTATCGCAACCTTGCCCCTTGCCTGAGGCGATCCTCAGCTTAAATCCCGAGATGTTAGCTCTGAAAGGGGAGAGCAGCATATGGTCCGCTGGGACTGTGGCAATATTTCCATTTCTAATCCTACGTAATTCCCCTTTGAAAGCCACAACTGAAACTGCCTCCTCCACATTTTCAAATGCATTCCAGATCCTAACCCACTCATTATGTAAAAAAGTTTTTCCTCATTCAACATAACCCTATATAATTAGTGTCACCTGATTATCACAACTTTTGCACCAATGGGAACAGTTTCTCCCTGTCCACACTGTCAACGTGAAATGAAATGAAAATCGCTTATTGTCACAAGTAGGCTTCAATGAAGTTACTGTGAAAAGCCCCTAGTCGCCACATTCCGGCGCCTGTTCGGGGAGGCTGTTACGTTCTCTTCTCTCAGGAAAAGAAATCCATGACCTTTAGTTTATCCGAGTAACTGAAGTCTTTCAACTCTGAAATTATTCTTGTAAATATTTTATGCACCATCTCTAAAGCAATCGCATTCCAGACACCTGAGGAAGCAGCTGCACTCTGAAAGCTAGTGACTCATAGAATTTACAGTGCAGAAGGAGGCCATTTGGCCCATCGAGTCTGCACCGGCTCTTTGAAAGGGCACCCTACCCAATCCCACACCTCCACCCTATCCCCATAACCCAGTAACCCAATCCAACACTAAGGGCAATTTTGGATTGGATTGGATTGGATTTGTTTATTGTTTATTGTCACGTGTACCGAGGTACAGTGAAAAGTATTTTCACTAAGGGCAATTTTCACTAAGGACACTAAGGGCAATTTTAGCATGACCAATCCACCTAACCTGCACATCTTTGGACTGTGGGAGGAAACCGGAGCACCCGGAGGAAACCCACGCACACACGGGGAGAACGTGCAGACTCCGCACAGATAGTGAACCAAGCTGGGAATCGAACCTGGGACCCTGGAGCTGTGAAGCAAATCTGTTGGACTTTAACCTGGTGTTGTAAGACTTCTTACTGTGCCCACCCCAGTCCAATGTTGGCATCGCCACATCATTCCAGAAGTATACATAATAGTTCACTTAAGATCTAACCAGTGTTTTATAAATTTTCTTCATAACTTCCTCATTCATACATTCTATACCTTTCTAAAGCCCAGGATCCTGTTTGCCTTTTTAAACATTTTCTCAACCTGCCCACCAATCTCCATTATTATTGCAAGTATATTGTGAAGTCTCTCTGTTCCTGCACCACTTTTAAAAATGTTTTCTTTATTTTATATTGCTTCTTCTGATCAAAATTTATCACTTCACATTTCTCTGCATTAGATTTAATTTGGGTCTGGCTGCAAACCTCAGACCTGAATACAGGTTGGAAAGTAAAATGCACTCAGGGGAGTCCTGCATTACATGTCAGGTCCTTCTTGACTGTCTTGATATTATGCATTCTCTCTCTGCCTTCACATGCTTAAAGTGTGAGGTAACCACACCCTAAAACGTGTGATTCACGTAGCTCTCAGCCTTGCAAATACACTGCAGTGACATAAGTTGCGGCTCACAATCTGAAACCTGAAGTACGAGCTCCTGAATATGAAGACACTTCAAACATAATGGTCCAGGTCACGAGAATATAAGAACTAGGAACAGGAGTAGGCCATCTGGCCCCTCGAGCCTGCTCCGCCATTCAATGAGATCATGGCTGATCTTTGTGGACTCAGCTCCACTCTCCAGCCCGTACACGATATCCCCAAATTCCTTTATTCTTTAGAAAGGTATCTATCTTTTTCTTAAAAACGGTTAAAGAAGGAGCCTCAACTGCTTCACTGGGCAAGGAATTCCAGAGATTCACAACCCTTTGGGTGAAGAAGTTCCTCCTAAACTCGGTCCTAAATCTACTTCCCCTTATTTTGAGGCTATGCCCCCTAGTTCTGCTTTCCCCGACCAGTGGAAACAACCTGCCTGCATCTATCCTATATATTGCCTTCATAATTTTATATGTTTCAATAAAATCCGCCCGCGTCCTTCTAAACTCCAATGAGTACAGTCCCAGTCTACTCAACCTCTCGTCATAATCTAATCCCCTCAACTCTGGGATCAACCTAGTGAATCTCCTCTGCACTCCCTCCAGTGCCAATATGTCCTTTCTCAGGTAAGGAGACCAAAACTGAACACAATACTCCAGATGTGGCCTCACCAACACCTTATACAATTGCAGCATAACCTCCCTAGTCTTGAACTCCATCCCTCTAGCAATGAAAGACAAAACTCAATTAGCCTTCTTAATCACCTGTTGCACCTGCACACCAACCTTTTGCGACTCGTGCACCAGCACACCCAGGAGAAGCCGCCTTGAACGTCCCACAAGATGCAGGATGTGCAGGCCATCCTCTATGTTTTAGACTAACTAAGCTTAACAGAAATAAACTAAAGACTTACTAAATACTTCTGTTACAAAATCAGATCCTCACCTCTCTGCACCTTCCCTTGTTCCAATTTTCTTCCCACACCTAGTGGTGCATTAAGGCAGAATTTTGTCTGTTTCCATAGCTATTAATTCCCAGAATGGGTCACTAGTTTGTCGCCAGGGGCTTATAACTTGAGGAGCTTCACTCCATATCAAGGATGGCTGACCGGGGTCTCACCCGCTATTGGCATGTTTCAAAGGATTTGCAGGTTGACACACTCAGCCTGTTTGATCATGTCATGAACACAAATCTCCTTGGCCATCAAGTCCTGGGATAAGACCCAAACCCAGAGCTTCCTCTTCAGAGACACGGACACTACGCATTGCATCGCAAGACCTCCACCTCCCCTTTTGCTGACACCATTTTATTTTTACTTTTCTCCCTGATGCTTGCTCTCATTGCAGTCCGCTGCTCCACTCCAAACTCCTTCAGCTCTGCTGCTTGTTCCTGTTGTCCCTCCGTGCTACTTTCTGTCAGGTTTGCTTTAGCTGTCTCCCACTGACTTCCTGCTGTCACCTTTACCTGTAGGTCACAAATTGCTTTCCGTTGGGCTCTCTCTCTCTTCACAGATACCGATCTTTCAAACATAAATTGCAGCAGATATTCAATTTATCAGAAAAATTACTAATCTTAAAAACAACGAGCATGTGATGAATGGTTACTGCCTTATCATCATGTAAGGTGATGTCCCCTTTAAGACCAGGCTTGGAACCCTGGGGACTCCACCTCTGGCTCCGCCCATCTGGGAGCCATACATAAAGGGCTGCCTCATGGTCTGTGTAACAGTCAGCTCTCGTCTCTAGCTGTAGTATAGTTATTAGTCTAATAAAGCCTTCTTTACAGTTTAATCTCTAAGCGTCATTATTGAGGGTACCTCAATTTATTAGACTAAACTAGATTCAGGATGGACGCAGGCCTAAAACCAGAGAAGATCAATCTGGAAGCACGAACGCCGGAGGCAAAGGAAATTTTTAAATACTGGCTGCGGTGCTTCGAGGCCTACCTGGACTCCGCAGAGACTCCCATCCTGGGGCCACGCAAGCTGCGTCTACTCCACGCCCGGGTGAGTCACAGAATCTCCGCCACGCTCGAAAAGGCGACGACTTATGAGGAAGCGATTGAGTTGTTCCACAAGCGGTTTGTCATACCCGTCAATGAGGTGCACGCCCGGCATCTGCTCTCTACCTGCCGGCAGCGCTCGGGGGAATCGCTCGACGAGTTTGTTGAAAAACTCACCGCGCTTGCCAGGGACTGTGACCATCAGGATGTGACAGGGGAAGTCCATATGAACCTGCATATCAGAGATGCTTTTGCGTCCGGCATCCGCTCGACCTATATCCGGCAGCGGCTGCTCGAAAACGGGGCAAAAGACCTCCAGGAGACGCTAATGCTCGCCTCCTCGCTGGAGGTGGCCCGACATAACTTGGGTACGTACCCCGCGGACTCTGCCAGCCCCTCCCCCCGACTTCCTCAGACTCAACCGTATTACAGGCCTGCGCCACACAGCGACCCGCTCACCATGGGGGCACACCATGCTACTTCTGCGGGCAGGGCCAGCACCCATGCCCACGTTGCCCAGCCCGCTCCGCGATCTGCAGCGACTGCGGGAAGAAAGGGCACTTTGCGAGGGTCTGCCTGGCCAGACCCAGGAGCCAGAAAAACAAAGAACAGCCCGCCCGAAAATCAGGCTCTCAGGCCCGCAGGCCTCGCAATGCTGCTGCGCACCGACCCGACACGCCCTCTTCTGACGCATCATCAACCTCGTGCGAATCATGGGAGCGGCCATCTTGTCGGCGGCCATCTTCTCGACCCGACACGCGCAGCCAGCCATTTTATGAGTCCGATTCGGCTGACGCCTCCGACTACCCGCGACTGGGTGCGATCACCCTCGATCAAACTCGGCCAAAACACCTGCAGAACACCATGATGCAGATCCAGGTCAACGGGCACGACACTGCATGCCTCTTCGACCCCGGGAGCACGGAGAGCTTTATCCACCCTGAAACGGTAAGGTGCTGCTCCCTACGCACCCATCCCGCATCCCAAACCATTGCCCTCGCATCTGGGTCCCACTCGGTACAAATCACGGGGTACTGTATTGCGGATCTCTCGATCCAGGGTGCCAAATACACCCGTTTCAAATTTTATATCCTCCCTCACCTCTGTGCCCCCCTGCTGCTCGGACTGGATTTCCAGTGCAGCCACCGAAGCCTGACACTGAAGTTCGGCGGACCCTTGCCCCCCCTCACGGTGTGCTGCCTTGCGAGACTGAAAGTCGCACCCCCCTCACTATTCGCTAACCTCACTCCTGACTGTAAGCCCGTCGCCACCAGGAGCCGGCGCTACAGTGCCCAAGATATGGCCTTTATCAAGTCAGAGATCCAGCGTTTACTGGGGGAGGGGGTCATCGAGGCTAGCAACAGCCCTTGGAGAGCGCAAGTGGTAGTAGTCCGGTCCGGGGAGAAGAAACGGATGGTCGTGGATTATAGCCAGACCATAAACCGATTCACGCAGCTTGATGCGTACCCCCTTCCTCGCATCGCGGAAATGGTAAATCGGATCGCCCAATACCGAGTCTTTTCCACGGTCGACCTCAAATCTGCCTACCACCAGCTCCCCATCCGACCAAAAGACCGCCCCTATACTGCCTTCGAAGCAGCCGGCCGGCTCTTCCACTTCCTCAGGGTCCCCTTTGGTGTCACAAATGGGGTTTCCGTCTTTCAAAGGGCGATGGACCAAATGGTGGACCAGTACGGTTTGCGGGCTACATATCCGTACTTGGACAATGTCACCATCTGTGGCCATGATCAGCAGGACCATGACGCTAACCTCAAAAAGTTCCTCCAGACCGCCCGAGCCCTTAACCTGACCTATAACGAGGGCAAATGCGTTTTCCACACCACCCGGCTGGCCATCCTCGACTATGACGTGGAAGACGGGGTCCTAGGTCCCGACCCAGACCGCATGCGCCCCTTAAGGAACTCCCTCTCCCCCGTAGCCTCAAGGCCCTCAAACGGTGCTTGGGGCTTTTCTCCTATTACGCCTAGTGGGTCCCCAAGTATGCGGACAAAGCCTGCCCACTCCTAAAGACCACCACTTTTCCCCTCTCGGCTGAGGCTCAATTGGCCTTCAACCGCATCAAGGCTGACATCATCAAGGCCGCCATGCACGCAGTGGACGAAACCATCCCTTTCCAGGTAGAGAGCGATGCATCAGACATCGCCCTGGCTGCTACCCTCAATCAAGGAGGCAGACCAGTAGCGTTCTTCTCCCGAACCCTCACCGCCTCCGAGGTTCGACACTCTGCAGTCGAAAAGGAGGCACAAGCCATTGTGGAGGCTGTGCGGTGCTGGAGACACTACCTCGCCGGTAGGAGGTTTACCCTCGTCACCGACCAACGGTCGGTCGCCTATATGTTCGATAACACGCAACGGGGCAAAATAAAAAACGATAAAATTTTGAGGTGGAGGACTGAACTCTCCACCTACTCGTACGATATCAAGTATTGTCCAGGGGAGCTCAACGAGCCCCCAGATGCCCTGTCCCGCGGCACATGCGCCAACGCGCAGGAGGACCGCCTGCAAGCCATCCACAATGACCTCTGCCACCGGGGGTTACCCGGCTTGTCCATTTCATCAAGTCCCGCAGCCTACCTTACTCAACCAAGGAGGTCAAGGCCATGGTCAGGTCCTGCCAAGTCTGTGCGGAGTGCAAACCGCACTTCTATCGGCCAGACAAGGTTCGGCTCGTGAAGGCCTCGGGCCCCTTTGAGCGACTGAGCGTGGACTTCAAGGGGCCCCTCCCATCCACCAACCGTTATGCCTATTTCCTCACCGTGATCGATGAGTTCTCCCGTTTCCCATTAGCCGTTCCCCTTTACCGACATGACCTCAGCCACGGTGATTAAGGCACTGCACAGCATCTTCACCCTGTTCGGTTTCCCTGCTTATATCCACAGC
This sequence comes from Scyliorhinus torazame, assembly GCF_047496885.1. NCBI lineage: Eukaryota > Metazoa > Chordata > Chondrichthyes > Carcharhiniformes > Scyliorhinidae > Scyliorhinus > Scyliorhinus torazame. The sequence goes on along the minus strand of NC_092709.1, from coordinate 282,376,568 downwards.
GACCGGGGTACATCATTCATGAGCGATGAACTGCGTCAATATCTGCTCAGAAAAGGCATCGCCTCGAGCAGAACGACCAGTTATAACCCACGGGGAAACGGGCAAGTGGAGAGGGAGAACGCGACCGTGTGGAAGGCTGTCCTTCTGGCCCTGCGGTCGAGAAATCTCCCAACCACCCGCTGGCAGGAGGTCCTACCCGATGCCCTACACTCCATTCGGTCACTCCTCTGCACGGCCACGAATGAGACCCCTCACGACCGATTGTTTCTCTTCCCCAGGAAGTCTACCTCCGGGGTCTCGCTTCCACCTTGGCTGATGGCTCCGGGACCTGTTCTTCTCCGGAGGCATGCGAGGAGCCATAAAATGGACCCCCTAGTTGAAAAGGTCCGACTGCTCCACGCCAACTCCAGTTACGCCTACGTGGAGTACTCCGACGGCAGGCAAGATACGGTTTCCCTCCGGGATCTGGCACCCGCTGGATCCTCCACCACAGACGCCCCTTCCCGCGCCGCGCCCCTGCAGGACCCGTCGCCCCCTACAAACCCCCTCTTCCGGCCCTACCACCCATTGGTGAGCTCCTACCATGCCCCCCCTTGCGCCCCCCCTTTACACACCCCGCCGGCGCCAGCTCCGCTACCCCCGGCCCTGCCTAGTTCCTCTGCCCCGACCCGGACCGAAGCTCCGACCGCTGTGCTCCCGGATGTGCCCTCAACCGGGACGTCCGTGCCTGCCGCACCACCGCCAGAATTGAGGAGGTCAAGGAGGACAATCCGGCCACCGAGACGGATGGACCTATGATGGCACTTCACCCCCGCTGGACTCCTTTTTAAACAGGGGGTGAATGTGATGAACGGTTACTGCCTTATCATCATGTAAGGTGATGCCCCATTTAAGACCGGGCTTAGAACCCTGGGGACTCCGCCTCTGGCTCCGCCCATCTGGGAGCCATACATAAAGGGCTGCCTCATGGTCTGTGTAACAGTCAGCTCTCGTCTCTAGCTGTAGTATAGTTATTAGTCTAATAAAGCCTTCTTTACAGTTTAATCTCTAAGCGTCATTATTGAGGGTACCTCAGAGCAAAAACTGACAAATGGCTGAAAGATAGCTGGAACACAACAACGTCATACTCAGGCTTGACCCTAACCTGTGAAAGCAAGTCATTAGATGGAAGTTTTCAAGTGTACAGGTATTATGAACAACGTACTTCATATCGTGAAATAATATACAGAAAAGGCTGAGGGAAAATCCGAGTACAATAGATAAGACATTTTTGGTACTTTCTGTATGATGTAGTTTGTGTTATTAATTCCCCAGTAAACTTGTTTCATTGCAAATGATTCATTCTGGTTCATTTTATATTTCACCACTATGGAATTTTTTTTTCAGAAAAAGGGGAACAAAGTGATGATTGAATTTTCAATACATTAGCCAGTTAATCACATTTCCACAAGCTAGGAGTGACTCTCTGATCTTCTAGCCATTTTTATGAAGATACTTTGAGAGAAATGCTCTGCCTCGTGGTCGGGCGGATAATTGTGCTGTGGTCCCTCGCTGGTGGCGACAACGAGGTTTATGCCGCGTGCCGGCGGCGTCCTGCAAAACCAGCATTTGCGTTCATTTGAATGGCATTAGCGTTTTGACCCGCAATGCTCTGCGCCTCCGCGATGCTCCGTGCCCCTCAGGCAGAAGTCATGCGGGCGCGATTTACAAATGAGGTCTGTGTGTCATGGCTGCTGAGGGGGAGAGAGAAGGTAAGCAAAGTTTGAAAACATGCTAAAAATTGTACCGTTTGCTGGGGGTGGCTGCCAGAGCTGGAGGGAGTAGCAGGGAGCAACCTGCTGACAGCTCTGTGGATTTGGGGTGTCCCCCTCGGGATCGGGGTTGCCTAGCTAAGGCTGCCATGGCTGCAGTATTTTTTTTAAAGCACTTCCATTTGGTACAAATTACAGATCCCTGGCTGCTCATTGCTGCTCACTGTATCCTGTAAATGTTCACAGAGCCTCCGGTCATTAGGGAGCCCACCCAGGACACCTCTCGGGAAACCCTCGGACCTCAACTGACCCATCGGGCGTGGTCAAGTTCAATCAGTGGCACACCAGGTGCTGGCACTCATCAAAAGCACAGCCCCACTGCAGGGGAAGCAGGGAACAGCAGCGCTTGCCCTAACCGCTTGCAATGCAGAACAATGCCAGCAGCGCGGGTTCAATTCCCATACCGGCCTCCCTGAATGGGCGCCGGAATGTGTCAACTAGGGGCTTTTCACAGTAACTTCATTGAAGCCTACTTGTGACAATAAGCGATTATTATTATTATTTTTAACCAAAGACACATGCACTGTGACCTTTGTCATCCCCCCTAGCATACTGCCCCTCTCAGGGCAGAGGCCTCACCAGTGATACTACCAGCTGTCTCCATGCCCTGCCTGCCTAGTGCGCCCCTGCTCCCATCCAACCTGCAACCTCCACCACCCCCCCCCCAACCCCTGATAGGTGGTCACAACTGGTTAAGCTACCAGCAGACGCACACTTCCCTCGCATTCCCTCATCTGTAGGACCTGCCCACAAACAAGCCTCTAAGCATGGAGACAATTGGTGACACCCAGTGACCCTCTCCACAGCACCACCTGGTGCCATCCTGATCGAGAAATAACACACTGCCCACCCAATGAGGGCACCCACAGTAGGCCACACTGAGGAGACAGAACAGGAGCTGCAGGGCCTACCGCTGGGTTAACCCCATTGTGGGGCAGGCCCACGCCGTCGGGAAATCCCCGAGCTGCCGGCAAAATGGAGCATCCCGCTGGCGGAGAATCGAGTCCAATATCTGCCCAGACAACAGCTGGTTCCTGGGATCGGGTAGTCTTCCGACCTGCCACTCCCTCGGGAGTTCCTACCTCCACCTAATGTGCTGCACGTGCACACCAGACATTGACCCATGAGCCTCTTCATAAAAATGCCCCACTTAGGAGATGGTCTCTGTGTTGGTAGAGGGTGCAGGTGAATATCGTGCCAAAAAGTCGGTGTTGTCTCCGGACTGGTCCTCTGAAGTATGCTGCGGTTGTGGCTTGGGGTGAGGTACCCCAGATAGGCCGGCATGGTATGATGGTGATCCTGCAAGACGAAAGACAAGACACATATAAAAAAATTAAAATAGCCTTCTCCTGCACCTCCCCGATAATACCATCACTCTCTGCTCGGCGGGGGGTGACAGCCCAGATGTCTGGGACACTCACTCTGATCTTCCCCCACATCCTTCTGTTATGGCTGTCTTTTCCTAGGGGACACATAAAGGACATGGTGAGATTCATGGACTCCCACAGTCCAAAGATGTGCGGGTTAGGTGAATTGGCCAATGATAAATTGCCCTTAATGTCCAAATTGCCCTTGGTGTTGGGTGGAGGTGTTGAGTTTGGGTATGGTGCTCTTTCCAAGAGCTGGTGCAGACTCAAAGGGCCGAATGGCCTCCTTCTGCACTGTAAATTCAATGATAATCTATGATTAATCTAGGACAAAGGTTCGGCACAACATCGTGGGCCGAAGGGCCTGTTCTGTGCTGTATTTTCTATGTTCTATGTTCTATGTATTCGTGGCCTGTTGCTGGTGGCAGGTGTGTGCAAGGCACCTGGCCAGAGAGGTACCTGGCCAAAGAGGACAATACAGCTGTTGGGGTTTGGTGCAGGGTGGGATGTGAGTGGGATGCAGGCAGATGGGCTTTGATTGGCTTTTAGGGGAGTGGGGTGAGGTGAGGAGTGAGGGTCGGGAGTGATGCCAAGGGCACAGAGGTGGTAACCCACCCGAACTGCCCTGAGGACATTCATCTTCTTGCGGCACTGCATGCAAGACTGTCCGGTGAGGCTCACATCGCTAACTGCCTCTGCCTCCTCCGCCCAGGCCCAGGCCCAATTGACAACTGTGGGCAGTAGCCTCCTGCCCACCCTGGAGGAGAGTGTCCTGCCTCTCCTCCATCACATCCAAAATTCAGTCCAGGTCCACGTTGGCATATCAGGGGGCAGCTCTTCGTGGAGCCATCTTCTGGGCTGAAGTGAGAGTGTGTGGTGGGTGGAGTGCTGAAAAGCAGCTCCAGCTTGTCAAGCTCTCCAGTGCCATTTCCGGCCCCTCCGAATGCGACATCGGCGGGAATGATAATTGCCCTAGATTTATGTGGACATGGTACTAGCCCATTAGCATGTCATGAATTGCTCCGGAAGTAGCTACTCAGTCCTGGCGTCAACACTTAGTCTCCTAAATGGAGAATTATTTCTCCAGATTCAGTTCTTAATAGATTCTTCACTCCATTTTACAGAGACAATGGGCCCAGACTTTGTATTGGTAATGATTGATTTTATTCATTCTTAGGATGTGAGGCTCGCTGGCAAAACCAACATTTACTGCACATTCCTAATTGTCCTTCAGAAGGTGATGGCAGAACTGTCAGCATTCATCCTTGTGACTCATCTGTAACTGAAAGCAACTGTAAAGAATGTAGAAATCCCTAACTTGTTATAGGTGATTCTGCGTGGGCTTCTCCACAGGGGTGCTGTTGATGCCCATGGCACTCCAACCCCCCACCCCCCCACCCTCCCAAACTGCAATCAAGTAGAAATGACTTGCCATTTGTTACATTAATTTAGCTGTTAAACCCCTGAATGCATGTAACTTGATATTTAATGCTGGACAAAGTTCATAATTACAATTGAACGGCCTCACTTTCACAAAAGACTAATTTTATATTAATAGTAATAATGATAATCTTTCTTATTGTCACAAGTAGGCTTACATTAACACTGCAATGAATTTACTGTGAAAATACCCTAGTCGCCACACTCTAGCGCCTGTTTGGGTACAGTGAGGGAGAATTCAGAATGCCCAATTCACTTAACAAGCACATCTTTCGGGACTTGTGGAGGAAACCGGAGCACCCGGAGGAAACCCACAGAGACACGGGGAGAACATGCAGACTTCGCACAGACAGTGACCCAAGCCGGGAATCGAACACGGGTTCCTGGCGCTGTGAAGCAACAGTGCTAACCAGTGTGCTAATGTGACACCCATACTTTGTGAATTGTCAAATTTTCCACAGTGATAAAAAATACATATATTTGAATAGTGTTTTTTTAATGTTCCTTTATATTATAGCTTCACCTTTACTTTCGGATTTGCTGTCTGTGAGAATACTTCAATCTGATTGATTGCTTATCCTGGTTCATAACATCACTGTTGCCAGATGCCTGCAGATTATGTTGATTTGGCTCCAGATTCAAGCTGACATTGGGTAAAGGGATTAGGGGCTGAATTCTCCAGTCGCCGACTCCGAAATTGCGTTCGCCGATTGGCCGGAGAATCAAAGTTCCCAACCAAATTGGGGGCGGCGTCTCTTTTGCGATGCTCTGCCCCCTCCAAAGGTACGCCATGCGATGTATCAATGGCCTCAGGACATTGCCAGAGGCCCGTTCCACGATACTCGGCCTCCGACCGGCCATGTTCCCAATAGCGTCGGTCACGGTGTGGTCTCATCCGTTGGGAACTCGGCGTGGTGGCTGCGGACTCAGTCGAGCGCCGCCACAGTTTCGGAGGGCCGATACGCTGGCGGGGGGGGTGGGGGGGGGCCACCTCATCAGGGGTTGGGGGCACTGTTAGGGGGTGGTCAGGGGTGTGCGAGCCGGCCAAAGAGGGGGCACTATTTCGTGGGCCGGGTCCACGAGTGGCCTCAGCCATGTAGCACGGCACGGTGCCATCTCCATGCACATGCGCGGTCACAGACCTGGCAATTCTCCAGGCCATATCGACAGCTAGAGCCAGGTGCTCTCCACTGCCGGCATGCTAGCTCCCAGCTAAACGGAGGATCAGTGGCCGTTTTATGCCATTTTGTCTGGTGTAAAACACCACCGTTCCCACACCGGCATTAGGACATAGCCCCTGGAGTTTGCTGTTAGGAGCGTTCTTCAAAGTCATTGATGGTAACTGTTGCTTTACTGTTATTTGGAACCTTCTTAGTGGGGTAGTTTTCTATAGGAACAGGGATAGATTTGTCATCCCCAAACTATCTTCTTTTCTGGTGGTGGAGAGCAATGATCATTGCCTGGAAGTGGTGTGGCACGAATGACACTTGTCACTTATCAACCCAAGTCTGCATGTTGTCCAGGTCTTGCTGCATGCGGGCACAGACTGCTTCAGTGTCTGAGGAGTTGTGAATGGTGCTGAACATCGTACAATCATGACGGAAGGTCATTGGTGAAGCAACTGAAGATGGTTAGGCCCAGGACATTACCCTGAGAAACTCCTGCAGTGATGTAACAGAGCTGACATACAGCAATTAGTCTTCAACAATGACAACCATTTTTCCTTTCCATGAGGTATGAATTCTACCAGTTTTTCCCAGTTTACTTTAACTTCAATTTTGCTCGGGCTGCTTGATGCCCCATTCATCGAAATGCTACTGAGATGACAAGTGTCATCTAGCTCACCTCTCTTCTAGAATTAGAATCTTTTGTCAATGTTTGGCCTCCTTCTGTGTTTTAAACTAGCGTAGTTCACTATTAATCAAATTGGAACCAAAACATATGAAAATATAACTTAAAATTAAAGGTATTTATCTAAAATAATAATAATGCAACTTCAGCTCCCACACTGCTCCCAGAAAACACTTGATGTGAAGGTAAATGTTTTGTAGTTTTAAAGGTACCGATTGATGGCACAGTGGTTAGCACTGCTGCCTCATAGCTCCAGGGACCCGGGTTCAATTCCGGCCTCAGGTGATTGTCTGTGTGGGGTTTGCACTTTCTCCCCGTGTCTATGTGGGTTCCCGCCGGGTGCTCTGGTTTCCTCCCACAGTCCAAAGATGTGCAGGTTAGGTGGATTGGCTATGCTAAATTGCTCCTTAGTATCCAAAGGTTCGGTGGGGTTACTGGGTTACAGGGATATGGTGGAGGCATGGGCTTAAGTAAGGTGCTCTTTCGATTTGTTGGTGCAGACCCGATGGGCCGAATGGCCCCCTTCTGCACTGTAAATTCTATGATTCTCAGCAGTGAGTAACCATCTAATTGACCAATCAGTGACCAGAGGGTGGGCTCACCATCCAATTAAGGATTGTGGGGCAACTTTCAAATTGGAGGGTCAACAGGAGACCCTCTAGAACAGAAGAAACTACAGCCTTGGTAAGAGAAAGAGGTCCCTCAATTTCGAGGTGCACTCTCCATCTTTTTAAATGTTCAAATTGAGAAATGTCCTTCGCAGCCAGGCGACCAATGTGGAGGGGAAACACGACAGCCTTTGGCTCTGTTCCGATAAAGCAGGCAGGGTGGGCCGCAAAGTCTGTCTGGAGTTGTGGCCTCCAAAGTTTGCTACCAGGAGTCTGTCTCCAGGTCATGTGGCCGAAGCTTGATGACTTGGGGGTCCTGCAGGCCACAAAAAAAAAACTCCAATCAGCTTCTGAAAACTGGCTCGACTAAGCCATTTAAGTTCCTTAGTTGGCTACCTGCAGCTTGTGGGGTTAGGTAGACCTGTTGACCTCCACCCTATCTCTCGGGAATGATGTGTTAGGCAGGTAGGTTCGATGTGGACTGCACTCGATGCAGGGAAGCTAGAAACTAGGAAGCTAACACTGGAGAAGATCCAACATTGTTTTATTCAACGATAGAACTGATATACATATTCAGCTGTGGGTCGACACTATACTGAACTGACTGAAGACCTAGTAGTAGCCTGACCAGACTTACTAGCTACCGCATGGTGTTTGTACTTGCTAGCTCGTGGATTCTGACTGTCTCAGAGGCTGGGTCCTGAGAGAGCGGGAAACCTAGTGCCCACTGGCTTTATAGTGATAGTGTCCTGTCTGGTGATTGGCTGCACTGTGTTGTGTGCTTACTGGTCACCCTGTGTCAATCACTGCCTGTCTGTATCTCATTATATACATGAGTGGATATTATGACATCGGCCCCCTTTTTGTTTTCGATAAATAAATACTAAGGTGTGCGTGTGTATATATATATATATATGCCTGACGATATACAAAAGGTGTCTAGATGAACGTATATACATAGGAAGGTGTCGATAGTGCAGATACATGGCAAACAAAACAATATTTACAGAGGTTAAATCGATGAAGTCACAAAATGTACAAAAGTTCAGTCTGCAGATTCAGTCTTTGTGGTGGGCGACGAATTCTTGTCGATCGCTGCAGAGGTGGATCAGGAGCCGTCTGCACGTGGATAGGCGGAATCGCTGCCATCGCGGTGGTCGCATGGGCCGGCAGGATTGCTGGTAGATCGGTGGCCTCGTGGCAGGGTACGTCCGGAGGAAGCATTGTAGGCGGTGGGGCACTTTGGTCAGGTAGCGGGCGTGGAATTCTTCGCAGTGCCCGTCTGTTGCGCCGTAGCAGGGAGCCATCAGCCATGCGGACAAGGAACGATCTTGGGGCCACTTGTTTGATCACAACAGCTGTGGCTGACCAGCCGCTTCAGGCAACTGGACACGAACATGATCAATTGGGGCCAGCTCGGGTAGATCCGTGGCATGAGCATCGTGTGTGGCCTTGTGTTGGGCCCGTGACTGCTGCATTTTCTGTAAGACCGTGAGGTGGTCAAGGTCTGGAACATGGATGGCTGGAACTGTGGTACTCAGAGTGAGATTCATGAGCATCTGCGCTGGAGACAACCCAGTGGACAGTGGGGTTGCCCTGTATGCCAGCATCGCCAGGTTGAAGTCGGAGCCTGAGTCTGCAGCTTTGCACAGCAACCGCTTTACAATATGGACCCCTTTCTCGGCCTTCCCGTTTGACTGCGGGTAGTGGGGACTGGAGGTTACATGACGGAAGTTGTAGGACTCTGCAAAGTCAGACCATTCCTGGCTGTAATAGCAAGGACCCTTGTCGCCCATTACCGTGAGCGAAATCCCATACCTGGCGAACGTTTCTTTGCAGGCTTTGATTCCCGCCTTTGACGTGAGGTCGGAGAGTTTCACCACTTCTGGGTAACTGGAGTAGTCGACCAGGAGTACGTAGTCACGCCCCTTGGCGTGGAAAAGGTCTACACCTACTTTGGACCACGGATTGGTCACGATCTCGTGATGTTGCAGCGTTTCCTTGGGTTGAGCTGGTTGAAACCTCTGACTGGTAGGGCAGTTGAGGACTCTGTCCTGGCTGATGCCCGGCCAATAGACCGCCTCCCGAGCTCTGCGTCGGCATTTCTCGACTCAAGGTGACCCTCATGGAGTTGGCCCAGCACCATAGCCCGCATGCTCTGAGGAATTACGATCCTGTCGAGTTTCAGAAGGATTCCCTCCACCACCGTCAGGTCATCCTTTATGTTATAGAACTGGGGACATTGTCCCTTCTGCCAGCCATTGCTGAGGTGCTGCATCACACGCTGCAGCAGAGGATCCTTGGCCGTCTCCTCACGAATTTGGACCACCCGTTCGTCAGAGGCCGGAAGGTTGGTGGCACACAACTGCACTTGCGCTTCTACGTGGCAGATGAAGTCACTTTGATCACATGGTGTAGTAATGGAGCTGGATAGGGCATCTGCAACGATCAGCTCTTTGCCTGGCATGTAGACAAGTTCGAATTCGTAGCGGCGTAGCTTAAGAGGAATTAGCTGTAACCGAGGTGTCATGTCATTTAGATCCTTCTGGATTATATGGTCTAGAGGCCTGAGGTCCGTTTCTACCGTGAATTTTGGCAGGCCGTAAACGTAGTTTTGAAACTTGTCTATCCCTGTCAGGAGGCCCAGACACTCCTTCTCAATCTGAGCGTACCATTGCTCAGTGGGCGCCATGGCCCTGGAGGCATACGCCACTGGAGCCCAGGACGCGGAGTCATCTCGCTGAAGCAGCACCGCCCCAATGCCGTCCTGGTTTGCATCAGTCGATATCTTGGTTTCCTTGGTTGGGTCGAAGAATGCTAGAACCGGGGCTGTGGTGAGCTTTGCTTTCAGCTCACGCCATTCCTCTTCATGCGTGGGCAGCCACTTGAATTCTGTCGACTTCTTGACGAGATGGCGGAGGGCCATGGTGTGGGATGCCATATTGGGAATGAATTTCCCGAGGAAGTTGACCATCCCGAGGAAGCAGAGGACCACCTTCTTGTCCTCCGGTGTCTTCATGGCGTTGATCGCCGAGACCTTGGCGGCATCCGGCCGCACGCCCTGCTGCGAGATGTGGTCATCCAGGAACTTAATATCCGATTGACCAAATGAGCACTTGGCCCTGTTGAGCTGGAGACCATGTTCATGAATTCTCTGGAATACCTTCTTGAGGTGAGCGATGTGTTCCTGGGGCGTTGTGGACCAGATAATTACGTCGTCAACGTATACTCGCACCCCCTCGATGCCCTCCATCATCTGTTCCATGATGCGGTGAAATACTTCAGAGGCAGATATGATCCCAAAAGGCATCCGGTTGTAGCAGTAGCGACCGAACGGGGTATTGAACGTGCACAGCTTGCGACTGGAAACATCCAGCTGTATTTGCCAAAAACCCTTGGAGGCGTCCAGCTTAGTAAAGATTTTGGCATGAGCCAACTCACTGGTCAACTCTTCAAGTTTTGGTATTGGGTAATGCTCCCGCATGATGTTACGGTTTAGATCTTTAGGGTCAATGCAAATGCGAAGAACTCCGATGGCTTCTTTACGCAGACCATGGAGCTGACCCAGTCTGTTGGCTCTGTGACCTTTGATATGATGCCCTTGTCTTGGAGGTCCTGTAATTGCTTCTTCAGACAATCCTTGAGGGGTGCCGGCACCTGGCATGGTGCATGAATTACAGGGGTGATGTTTGGCTTGAGCAGAATTTTATATCAGTATGGGAGCATGCCCATTCCATCGAATACGCTGTGGTACTGCGTGATAATGTCATCTATGTCGGCTTGCAAGTTTCCATCCGGCGAGGCCGTCGCCAGTGATGATGACATGGTGTGGACTCGCTGAACCAGGTTCAGGAGCTTGCAGGCTCGAGCACCGAGCAGGGACGCTCTGTCAGGCCCGATGATTTCAAACCGCAGTGTTGCCTTGATCGCCTTGTTGGATACCCCTAGTTGACAGGAGTCACTGGCAGCTATGGCATTGCCATTATAGTCAAGGAGCTGGCAGGCCAGTGGAAGAATGCTTGGTCTGGCACGGATGGTGTCGAGGTCCGATTTTGAGATGAGGTTTGCTGATGCGCCGGTGTCCAGTTTAAATCGGATGCGAGCCTTGTTAACTGAGAGGACAGCGCCACACTCGTCGTTGGGATTCACACTGAGGATCAAGAGGTGTTTCGCCGTTGTGGTGGAAGGCAGCTCATGTGTAGTTAGGATGCCCACCCGGTATGGGGACGTGAGGCACTCAGCATCAGAGTCTGTTGGGCTGTCGGGATTGGAATCTGGCATGCCTTGTTGTATTGAGCGGACACTTCTGTGCCGCAGCTGGGATCACTGGTTGCTGAGTGGTGGAGCAGATCTGCAAAGGGCTGCGTAGTGGCCAAGCTTGCCAGACTGTAGACACCGGCGTCCTTTTGCTGGACATTGCCGCTTTAAGTGGGCGGAGCCACAATTCAGGCACGTCATGACGCCGACATCAGCGTGTTCCGTGCGCCATCGCGCATGCGCAGTGCAGTCGGTTGAAATACGCACCTGCGCAGTCAGGTTGTCAGCCTTGTCGTCCACTCGGTCGTGGCGCGCATGCGCAGGGACCCGGGAAAGGCGAGCGAAACGGCCACTCTCCTCGATGCTCAGGTCCTGCATTTGTGCAATGGCCTGCATCCGTTCCGCCTCGTGGGAGGCCAGCTTTGCAGTTTCTGCCGCCCTGATGTGGGAGTAATAATTCTTAGCATGCTCATGGACAACGCACGTCTCGATAGCGACCGAGAGGGTCAACTGTTTGACTTTCAGGAGCTGCTGCCGAAGGGAGTCGGAGTGGACCCCGAAAACGATCTGATCCCGGATCATGGAATCAACCGTCGAGTCATAGTTACATGACTGCGTTAGGATGCGAAGATGGGTCACGAAGGACTGAAAAGGTTCATCCTTGCCCTGAAGCCTCTGCTAGAAAATGTACCGTTCAAAGCTCTCATTCACCTCATTGTCGCAGTGGCTGTCGAACTTCAGCAGGACTGTTTTGAATTTTGTTTTGTCTTCGCCGTCAGCGAACGTAAGGGAGTTGTAGATGTGGATGGCGTGGTCCCCTGCGGTGGAGAGAAATAGCGCGATCTTCCTGGCATCCGATGCTGCTTCGAGGTCTGAGGCCTCGATGCACAAAAGGAACTTTTGCTTGAAGATCTTCCAATTGGCGCCGAGGATGTCGGAGTTGCGGAGCTGCGGAGTAGGCTGGATGTTTTCCATTTCACCGGATGACTGCTTGCTGGTCAATGCTGATTCACTCGAGGTAGGTCCGTCAATGTCAGTATCACTCTGGTACCATGATGTGTTAGGCAGGTAGGTTCGATGTGGACTGCACTTGATGTAGGGAAGCTAGAAACAGACGTCTAACACTGGAGAAGATCCAACACTGTTTTATTCAATGATAGAACTGATATACATATCCAGCTGTGGGTCGACACTATACTGAACTGACTGGAGACCTTGTAGTAGCCTGACCAGACTTACTAGCTACCGCATGGTGTTTGCACTTGCTAGCTCGTGGACTCTGACTGTCTCAGTGGCTGGGTCCCGAGAGAGCGGGAAACCTCGTGTCTTCTGGCTTTATAATGGTAGTGTCTTGTCTGGTGATTGGCTGCACTGTGTTGTGTGTTTACTGGTCATCCTGTGTGTCAATCACTGCCTGTCTGCATCTCATTATATACATGAGTGGATATTATGACAGGGAAGTGGCTCAGGAGTGGGATGGCGATAGTAAAGTGCAGACTGGCGTCATGAATTCTCACACTCACCCACCTCAATATTTCCCCTCATCTGAGGATGGGGTGTGTAAAACGTCTGCCCAACTGCATCACTACTGGTGTTATGTGTGTTCTTTACCAATATTCAATTTCATGAAGAATGTCATATGGAAATAATGAGATACAGTTGCCTGTAATTTTACTGGACGCTTACTCGTCATCATTTAGGACATTTCTCCAGATCTTTCCACTGAACGTCCACCAAAATTAGGGAAGGCAGTGGCACAGTGACATTGCCATTGGACTAGTGATCCAGAGGACCAGGTTAGTACTGGTGGGAACCAGGTTTAAATCCCACCATTGCAGATGGTGAAATTTGAATTCAATAAAAATCTGGAAGCAAAAGTCTCATGATAACCATTGTCGATTGGTGTAAAAATCCATCTGGCTCACTAATGTCCTTTAGCGAAGGAAATCTGCTGCCCTTACTTGGTCTGGCCTACATATGACTCCAGACCCACAGCAATATGATTGACTCTTAAATGCCTTCTGAAATGGCCGAGTAAACCCCTCAGTTCAAGGGCAATTAGGGTTTGGCAATAAATACTTGCCCGCCAGCGATGCACACATCCCGTGAAATAATTTTTTAAATCATGGCAGAACATTATGAATGAATGTCCATTCCAATATGTTTCTGAGACTTAGTGACTTAAGGAGCTGTGTTATTGACTAGACTTTTGATATGGAGAACGATTCTGAAGCTTAAATCTTCTCAATTCAAAGACCTCAGTTTTTCATTCTAAAAGGCATATGTGAGGCAAATAGGATTATTGATATTGAGAATTTGTTGGAATATTGTGGAGTTTCAAGTTCAAACAGGAGTTTACGTAAAATTGAAACGTGTTACGACACCTGGGACTAGTGCACAGTCAATTCCAGCCCCACATGCCCCGGAGTCACAACACAAGTTAATTAACCAATAATTCTCATAAAAACATCATAGGTCTTTGGCCCTTGCCTGCCCAATGATTACAATCAATAGGTTTGTGAATATAAACATGATTACTGTTTGTTTATAGCATGAACTATCATAAAATATGCAGTAAATACAACTGGTTATTTGTTCATGGGACGTGGGTGTCGCCGGCTGGGACAGCATTTAATGCCCATCCCTAATTGCCCTTGAGGGTGCAGTTGAGAGATAACCACATGGCTGTGGGTCTGCAATCAAATGTAGGCCAGACCAGGTAAGGGCAGCAGATTTCCTTCCCCAAAGGACATTATTAGTGAATTAGATGGGTTTTCCGACAATTGGCAACGGTTTCATGGTCATCAGTGGACTTTTCTTTAAATTCCAGATTTTTTATTGATTTCAAATTTCACCACCTGCAGTGGCGGGATTTGAACCTGCGTCTCCAGAGCTTTACTCTGTGTCACTGTGTTACTCGGCTAGTAACTGCCCCACCTATACCAACACACACAAGACAGAGGAGGGGGGAAAGGGTGAAAAAATAATAAGGATGAAAGTCAAAAGATAAGAGTCTTTGATTCAGATGGTGGTTCTTTTAGGATATTTTCTTCACTGCAAGGTTGCAGATTAGAGTCTTTGGTTTGCAGCCTGTAGTGGTCATTTTTGCAGACCCATTCATGCAGGGTCCCTGTAGTTTAGAAAATGCAGTAGTCACGCAGCAGGCTTTCCGGAGAGACACCCTCGGTTGGATTCTACAGTCCCTCAGTCGCATGTTCCTTGGCGGCGCACCCTTGCCAACAGTGGGCTTCTCTGTTTCTGCCACCAGCCAATGGGGTTTCTTATTGTGGTCACCCCACATCATCAGGAAACCTGCCAGCATGGGTGCACTGCCTGCGGATTGGAGAATCCCACCGGCGGAGAATTCACCCCTTTACCTCTCATCAAACTGGGCCTACAGCCCGAGGTTCGCGTACAGGCCTCTATCTTTCTGGAGAGACATTTTATTTCACATCAAGGTTTGCTTTCAGCTCGTGGTTTGAATTCAAGCCTCTGCAGTCTCATGAGAACAGCACCCAGAGGCTTACTGGAGAGAGAGTTAGCCCTCACAGTGGCCTTCTTGAGAGAATTAGCTGGATCTTTTTGGAGAGAGTTAGTTGGATCTCTTCACTAGGATGCCAGAATCAAAACTCTTGCCTTGGAAGTCTGAAAAACATATCAGTGGGGTCAAATCCAATCACCACCTGTTACCAGGCAGAATACAGCCTTTTGGGCCAATTAATTAATTAACCACCAGCCAGTCAATCAAACTGAGTCTTTACTGCTGCCAGCAAGTCTGTAATCACCAGTTTAAACCAACACAACCTTCCGGATTCTTCTCTTTGATTTGAAGATACAGGCATTTTACAGGCTGCTTGCCTTAAAGTCCATCAATCATCCATGAATCAAAAATGCAACAGCAAAATAAAAGAAATGAGAAATAAGGGAATAAACAGGAAGGACCCTCGGACAAGTGTTCTTTTTCTATCCTCTCTTGTAAATTCATATGCATCTCTGAATATTACCAATAGCACAGATTCACAATGTCATTATTTTCATAAGAATGTGCTGTTAATACTAGAGCCACTAGATGGTGGTATAGCAATATGTGACCATCTACTGCACTTAAATGATTTTAATCATCCGCTGCTTCTGAGACCGTCCCTTTTGCTCTTTCCCCTCCTCCCCCATTTCCTTCTTAAAATCCATTGCATCTCTAAATTGTTTCCAGTCTGACAAAGGATCATCGACCTGAAGCAATTGTGCCCTTGTCTCCATAGAACAGGTCTGCCTGACCTGCTGAATATTTCCAACATTTGCTGTTTTTATTTCAGATTTCAATCATCCACAGTGGTTTGCTGTTTTACTTTAATACCAAAATCCTGACAAGTTTCATGATGACGAGTTCAGGTCTTCATAATGATGAAGAATAATATACTTTTACTGCACGCACTACATTTCAGGAAGATGCAAAAGACCTTGAATCTATACGTCAAACATGACTTTCTGTCCCTCTGTTCCAGTGCTTTAATTCAGGAAATAGTTTCACCTATAACCTGTGTCAAAATAATGGTTTTCAGCTCCCTTTTTTTCTGACGTCAGGAGTGGAAAACCTCGAGAGGCCCAAATAGTGTTTCACGCTGACCTAAAAGCAGAATGTGATTATCCCCACCCCCCACCAGTGACATAATGGGATTAATTTCCATGCATTGACATATCATTATCAAGCCTCTATGCCCAAGTTATCTCCTCCGTAAGAAAGTTCATTCACGTCGGTATGAGGGGAGAACGGCATGAATTACGACTGTCTTTCAAGGCTGGTGGGAAGACCTCCCAGAGGAACTCAGGTGAATGCATCACTCAGGGAAGTGAGGGTCATGCCCAGAAACTACTTGGGTACTGCCCACTGGCACTGCTCCCTGGAACTATGCAGGGAACAGCAATGACAAGGGGCAGTGCTTGGGTAGTGCCTGGGTGGTAATGTGGGGAGAGGGGGTGTTGGATGGGGTAGTTTGGGGGCTTTCCTGCTTAACCTTTTGTGCCCTGGGCTGATCGGAAGACTATTCAATGAGGGGCGGGATTCTCCGGTCCCCCAGCCACGTGTTTCTCGGTGGCACTCTCTTTGCTGGTGGCAGGATTCTATCTTCCTGCTGCTGGTCAATACGATTTCCCTTTGAAACCACCCCACGCTGCCGCGAAACATGCGGGGGTGCGCTGCCACTGGGAAAAGTAAATCACAACGAGTGGAGAATTCCGGCCAACATCTATTCAGGCAGTCCAAAAGAACCAGGCAGGCAGTGTAGGAGTCCCTTGGGGTCCCGCTCACAAATCCTTTTCTGCTTTAGAGGCTGGCCATGATGCTGGTTCCTTAGAGGAGTGCAGTCAGAGCCAGGTTTGTGGCACCACGAGTGGCTCGGTCGTACAAGAGGGGAGGAAGAAGAAAGGAAGAACAATAATGATCACGGATTTGTTAATAAGGGACACAGACAGGCATTTCTATAGCCATGGATGCCACTCTAGGATGGTACGCTGCCTCCCTGACACCAGGGTCAGGGATGTCACTGAGCGGCTGCTTCTTCTGGGTGGTGGTGAACAGCAACAGGTCATGATCCACATTGATGCTGCTGACTTAGGTAGGAAGCGGTATATGGCCCTGCAATTGGAATTTAGGGAGTTAGGTAAAAGATTAGCAAGTAGCACCTCAAATGTAGAAATCTCCAAATTATTCCCAGCTTCACATGCAAGTGAGTGCAGAAAGAGGAGGATAAGATGGCTGGAAAGTTGGTGCAGGAAAGAGGTCATTGATTCCTGGGACACTGGTACTGGCTCTGGGGAAGATGACTCCTGTACATGCCGATAGGTTGCATCTGAACAGAGCTGGGGTTGAGATCCTTGCTAGTGCTGTCGGGAAGGCTTTAAACTAACTCGGCTCGAGTGTGTGAACCAAGAGAGAATATTAGGTAGGAATACCAGGAGGCACAAAATACTGGGGGAGAGAGGTAGCACTAGTTTGGAGAATAGTAAGTTTATAAGTGAAGTTGGCATAAGGGAGAAAGTAATGGGGTGGGATTCTTGTTGGCTGATGGCGAATTCGTGAAACGCGATTGGGCGGAGAATAGGTTCCGATGCTAAAATCGTGGCGGTGCCGATTTGATGCCAAATCACTATTTTTGTCACCATGACATTGGCGTTAATGCGGCCCGGAACGCATGTACAGTATCAATAATGGGCCTGATCCAGTATTCTCCGGGGCCTCCGCCTCTGATGGGCCGGGTTCCCGACGCGCGGTTCACTTGTGCTTTTAAAAATCGTGAAACCGGCGTCGTGGCTGCTGAGGGGGAGAGAGGTGTTCGGAAAATTAAGTGGGCCAAGTAGATCAAGTGTCAGTGGGGCAACATCGCCACGGTTTGCTGATAGTTGTGCCGCTGGCCACGGGGGGCTTCTGCCAAGGCTGAGGGGAGCAGCTGGGGTGGCCAGGAGGTGGGCTGTGGGGTCGGGGTTGATGGACACAGAACACCATTGCCACAACCGGAAAGGCAGCCATGCAGCTGCGCACGCCGCGATCATGTCACTGTGAACTTTGGGCCACGTGTTGTATAAGTGTCCCCCCCCATGCCACCACCCTATGTGGCCTCAGGCCCCAGCTGACCCATCAGCTGTATGGGCACGCTCCAGTACAACCAGTGCCATCTTGTGGTTGGAACATGTAGTCTCCCAAGGGACAATCACGGATCCGGCGAATCCCGTACCGATTTTCATTGGGATCAATTGTGTTCCACGCGGGCCAGTGCTAGCCACTTAACAGTTGCTGAATCGATTCAGGTTCGGTGCAAGCTTTGCTGTTGTGTAAATCCATGCATCGGGGTCAACACTTAGTCTCAGAAACTGAGAATCCCACCCATGATGCACTTACTGTGCATGAATGTGAATACACAAAGAACAGTAAATTAGGGAGTTACTGGTGCTGATTGCCATGTGGAAATTATGTTGTGGCGATAACAGAGACCTGGCTCAAGGCAGGGCAGGACTGGATGTTAAATATTCATGGGTATAAGGTGTGCAGAAAAGATGGAAAAGGAAGAAAAGGGCGAGGGGTGGCAGTGTTGGTTCAGATAAACATTGCAGTGCTGGAGAAAGAGAATGTCCCAGAGGGTTCAAGGACAGAATCAATTTGGCGAGAGCTAAGGGACAAAAAGGGTGCAATTACATTGCTCGGTGTAGTCTATTGACTGGCAGCTAATGAGAAAGATGCAGAGGGACACATCTGCAGGGAAATTATAGAGGGATGCAAACATTATAGTGTAATTATAATGGGGCACATTAATTACCCGAATATGTCATAGAATTTACAGTGCAGAAGGAGGCCATTCACCCTATCGAGTCTGCACCGGCCCCTGCAAAGAGCATCTTACTCAGGCCCACGCCTCCACCCTATCCCCGTAACCCAACTTTACTTTTTTGGATACTAAGGCAATTTAGTATGGCCAATCCACCTAACCCGTACATCTTTGGACTGTGGGAGGAAACCAGAGCACCCGGAAGAAACCCACGCAGACACGGAGAGAACGTGCAGACTATGCACAGGTAGTGACCCAAGCCGGGAATCGAACCTGGGACCCTGGAGATGTGAAGCAACTGTGCTAACCACTGTACTTGCGGCAGTCATAGTATAAAGAGCAGAGAAGGGCAAACGTTCCTGGAATGTGTTCAGGAAAATGTTCTACAGCAGCATATATCCAGCCCAACAAGAAGGATGCACTATTGGATCTGGTTCTTGAAAATTAAGTGGGCCAAGTAGATCAAGTGAGAGTGGGGCAACATTTAGGAGACAGTGATCATTGTATCATAAGGTTTAGGATGATCGTAGAAAAAGACATGAGGCAATACAGAGTAAGAATAAGTAACTAGGGAATAGCCTGGCACCCTGGCTGTGCCCAAAGAACCTGGCACAGACAGGGTGCCTGGGTAGCACCACCAAGGTTCCCGGATGGAACTTCCAGGGTGCCAGGGGTATGCCAGGGTATACACTGCCTTGTCTCCAGCCACTGGGGGTCTCTTATGATGTGAGATGCCATCACACACAGTCCACGGTTGTGGAAACCAGTGCCAATTGGTGCCTGGTTGACGGCCCCCGTTGACTCCCGGGTGCTGACGAATGGCTCATTTAAATATTATTATCTGTATCATGCCCAGCGAGGGCATGATCCAGAGTGCACCAGGCATAGTGAGTCAGGTGACTCGTGTTGTCCTGGTGCTCGGCACGAATCCTGATTTGGGGCTCTCCTGGGATTCACCCCCCAACATGGTGGATGAATCACGCCCTGTGACTGGAGTTGAAGTACACATAAAAATCCAAGCCAGACAGCCCATCCAAATTTCTCAAGGCTAGAACCATACCATATGCCATCAAGCATAAAGTTGAAGAAGAACTGGACAGATTAGTAAGGATAGGAATCATCAAACCTGTTGCTACAAGCGATTGGGCAACACCAATCATTCCTGTATTAAAATGGAATGGATCAAATAGAATTTATGGAGATTTAAAAACTATTGTTCAACCAGTTTTGTGTGTAGATCATTATCCACTGCTGCTGGTTGAAGACTTGATTACGGGATTTTCTGGTGGACAGAAATTCAGTAGAATTTATCGTTCAGAGAAGGCAAATCTGCAGATGAATGTGGCTGCTGAATCACAGCCATTACTCACCATCCGGATGCACAAAGGTCTGTTTCACTACAGAAGACTTCCTTTTGCGTCTGCTTTTAAAAAAAAGATTCATGGATCAAGTTTTAAGTGGGTTGAATGGATTGCAATGTTATTTAGATGACATACTCGTCGCCAGTTCAAGTGAACACGAATACTTGATGAATTTGGAAACTACTCTGCAGTGGTTACAGAGGCACAACCTGAGAGTCAAGAAGGGAAAGTGTGACATTTACAAGTCATCCATAAATTCTTTGGTCATGTTATCTACATAGACAGTTTGCACAAAGAACCAAAGAAAATGTCAGCAATCTTAGAAGCACCACATCCTCAAAATGTGTCTTTTGAGGATTGAACCGTTATTATGCCAAATTTAGCAATATGATTGAAACCGTTACACACATTGCTGTGTGTCAGACATGCATAGCACTGGTCAGAAGAATGTGAAACTACCGACAATCAAGTGAAAGAAGCTTTGCTGAAGTCAGAGCTGTTGGTTCAGAGCAAATGAAGTTGCAATTAGCCTCACCCTATGGGGTTGGTGCAGTCGTCTCACACATTACGCCTTAAGGAGAGGAAAAACTGATAACATTTGCTTCCCATACGCTTTCTAGTTTGGAAACAAATTATGCTGAGCTTGAAAAACAAGCTTTGAGCATCATTTTCGGTGTAAAGAGGTTCCACCATTACCTTTATGGGCATCATTTTACCTTTTTGGCAGGTTATCAACCCTTGACGACAATCTTTGGGCCCTATAAAGGTATACCTTCCTTGGCAGCTAGTAGATCGCAAATTTGGTCATTGATATTGTCAGCACACACTTTTGATATCCAATATCGCAAAACAGAGCAGCATCCAAATGCTGATGCTTTGTCACAATTGCCATTACAAATCAAACACAACCCTGAAGAACATTTTGTCAATATTTTGTATTCCATGCTTGTGGATAGTGTACTTGTGACTTCGTCTGCAGTTCAAGGACATACAAGAACTGATCCCGTGATGGGGAAGTTGATGGACTTGGTCCAAAAAGGAACACTGTCAGGTGTTCAGAAGAAAGATCCAGATCTTAAGTCCTGCGTCACACGAAAACGAGTTGACAGTACAGATTGTGGCTCTATTATGTGGAATCCGTGTGATTATTCCTCCGTGCTTATAGTAGAGTTCTTGACCAACTGCATGAGGAGCAGGGACATGAGGTGGTAAGGATGAAGAAATTGGCATGCAGCTATTTTTGGTGGCCAAGATTAGATGCTCAAATTGAAGAGAAAATTGTGCAATTCCAATCTTGTGAAAAACTAAGGAACACTCCACCATACAACCATTACATCCATGAGAATGGTCAACACAGCCTTAGCAGATAATACACATTGATTATGCTGGAGGGTCACATGTTCTTGATGATTGTGGATATGCATTTGAAATGGTCAGAAATCATGATAATGAAATCAACAATGACTATGCAGACCACTGAGAAACTAAACAAAACATTTGCAAGATTTGAAACACTGGAGAAGATTGTTAGTGATAATGTTACACAGTTTACTTTGAAGGCATTTGAGGACTACATGAAAGGGAATGGTATACACCATATTATCCAGCACTGAATGAATTGGTCGGACATTTTGTGCAATCATTAAAGAATTCTATCAAAGTGACGAAGGACCAGGGAACATTAGCCAGAAGAGTAAACAAATTTCTAATATCTTATCAAAACACTGTACATACTACCACGCAAAGTTCACCAGCAATGCTATTGCTCAAGAGGAAACTATGAACAGTTTGATTTGTTAACTCCAACTGATATTTTAGAGATTGTCAAACAACAGGAACAAACACAAATGGGTCCCAGCTATGATCCTAGCGAAGGCAGGTCCAATATCACACACCATGCAGACGGATGACGAAAGAGTTTGGAGATGTCATGCTGATCAGTTACTTGCTTCACAAAGTGAGTTTGCTGAAAGTTCTCAAGAGGTTCTACATTTAGAAGATTGGGAGAGCTATAATTTTGGAATGCAGACCCGAGACAGTGACGAGTTACGATTCTGTTTCTGAGGACTTTTCAATGCCACAGAGACTGAAGTAATTACTCAAGAAGTATCATCTACAGAAATGAATGAGGACACTTCTGAGATCGCAAGTAGCCAAGTTCAAAACACCGAATTCTACCAAAAAGGAATAGACGTCCATCACAGAGAATTGAATTGGATGTATGAATAGAAATAATGGGCGGGATTCTCCGACACCCCGCCGGGTCGGAGAATCGCTGGAGGTCGGCGTGAACCCCGTGCCCACCATCCTCTGGCCCCCCAAAAATCGCCCCGGCGTGAATCGTGCCGCCCGCCTCAGAGAATGGCGGGGACCGGCGCGACTCAATGGGCCCTGGGGCCTCCCGAATTCTCCTGCCCGCAATGGACCGAAGTCCCGCCCGTTTTTTGCCAGTCCCATCGGCATAAATTGGAGTAGGTCCTTACTGACGGAACCTGGCGGCGTGGGCAGCCTCTGAGGTTCTCGGGGGGGGGGGGGGGGGCGCGGGGAGATCTGGGAACGGGAGGTGCCCCCACGGTGGCCAGTCCCGCGATCGGGGCCCACCAATCCGCGGGTGGGCCTGTGCCATGGGGGCACTCTATTCCTCCGCATCGGCCGCTGTGGTCCTCCGCGATGGCTGATGCAGAGACGAACCCTCCCGCGCACTCGCCAACTCGCGCCGGCCGGCGGAGGCCCTTCGGCACCGGTTGGCGTGGCACCAAGCCCCTTCCCCACCGGTTGGCGGGGCGCAAACCACTCCGGGGCGGGCCTAGCCCCTGAAGGTACGGAGGATTCTGCACCTTTGGGGCGCCCCAACGCCGGAGTGGTTCGCGCCACTCCTCGGCGCCGGGACCCCCCGCCCCGCCGGGTAGGGGAGAATCCCGCCCAACAGATCAGGGGATTTGTTGTATAAATGTTAATTGTTGTCATTCTACATGAATGAAGTAAAGATGGAGGGATTTGTGTATTTGGAAATACATTCTTGCTGGTTATGCATCACGTGATGTATAATGATCACCATCTTGATTGTATGAGCGACACACTTAATAAACCTGATGTACCGTCAATTACCACGAGACGAGAATGGTGAAACAATTGAGGCTTTATTGCACAAGATGTTGAGCCTCCTGCAGCTGGAACCAGAATGGGAGCAGCGCAGGAGAGCCTACACTTTTACACGTCGCCTGCTGGGAGGAGCCAGCAGGCTGGGATTTACTGTGGTACCTGTAATACAGTGGCAGTACCGTAATACAAGCAATGTGTTACCAGTGGTGTTTACCACATTCACCCCTGTTTAAAAAAATGTCCGGCGGGGATGAAGAAAACATTACAGATTGAGTCTGTCGGGGGCTTTGACCCTCCGCTGCGATTGCCTCAGTCCTGGTGGTGGTGTGGGCGCCGACGTGGTCACCTGCGACTCCGGGAGCGTGTTGTCCTCTACTTCGTCACCCCGTTGTGGATCCAGTGGGGGAATGGATCCTGCTGGGGTGGGGGCTGCGGTGAGGTTCGCTGGTGGGAGGGTGGGTGGCGCAGGGCACAAGGCAACCGGGGGGGAGCGGTATCAGGTCAGAGGTTGTGGGTGAGGACCCAGGGTGCAGGTCCCGGAGGGGGACTGTGTCCTGGCGCCCTTCAGGGTGTGCCACATAGGCGTATTGCGGGTTTGCATGGAGGAGGTGGACTTTTTCAACGAAGGGATCCGATTTATGGCTCCGCACATGCTTCTGGAGGAGGACGGGTCCAGGAACTGTTAGCCATGTTGGGAGCGAGACCCCGGAGATGGACTTCCTAGGGAAGACAAACACCCGTTTGTGAGGGATCTCATTAGTAGCGGTGCACAAGAGCGACCGGAAGGAGTGGAGCGCGTCGGGCAGGACCTCCTGCCAGCTGGAGACCAGGAGATCTCTAGGACGAAGGGCCAGCAGGACTGCCTTCCAGACCGTCCTGTTCTCCCTCTCCACCTGCCCGTTTTCCCGGGGGTTGTAGCTGGTCGTCCTGCTCGAGGCGATGCCCTTGCTGAGCAGGAACTGACGCAGCTCATCACTCATGAAGGAGGATCACCGATCGCTGTGGATGTAGGTGGAGAAACCGAACAGGGTGAAGATGCTGTGCAGGGCCTTGATGACCGTGGCAGAAGTCATGTCGGGGCATGGGATGGCGAAAGAGAACCGGGACTACTCATCAATTACGTTGAGGAAGTACATGTTGCGGTCGGTGGAGGGGAGGGGCCCTTTGAAGTCCATGCTGAGGCGCTCAGAGGGGCGGGAGGCCTTCACCAGGTGCGCTCTATCTGGAAGGTAGAAGTGCGGCTTGCACTCTGCGCAGACCTGGCAGTCTCTGGTTACGGTCCTGACCTCCTCAATGGAGTAGGGCAGGTTGCGGGCCTTGACAAAATGGAAGAACCGGGTGACCCCCGGGTGGCAGAGGTAATTGTGGAGAGCCCGGAGTCGGTCCGCTTGTGCGCTGGCACATGTACCACGGGATAGGGCATCAGGGGGCTCGTTGAGCTTCCCCGGGCGATACAAGATCTCATAGTTATAGGTGGAGAGCTCGATCCTCCACCTCAAGATCGTGTTGTTTTTGATCTTGCCCCGCTGCATATTGTTAAACATGAAGGCAACCGACCGTTGGTCAGTGAGGAGAGTGAGTCTCCTGCCGGCCAGGTAATGCAACCAATGTTGCACAGCTTCCACAATGGCTTGGGCCTCCTTTTCGACAGAGGAGTGCCGAATTTCGGAGGCATGGAGGGTGCGGGAAAAGAAAGCCACGGGTCTGCCCGCCTGGTTGAGGGTGGCGGCCAGAGCTACGTCTGATGCATCGCTCTCCACCTGAAAGGGGAGGGTCTCGTCGACTGCATGCATCATGGCCTTGGCGATGTCCGCCTTGATGTGGTTGAAGGCCTGGCGGGCCTCAGTTGTTAGGGGAAAAACTGTGGACTTAATGAGTGGCGGGCCTTGTCCACATAATTAGGGACCCACTGGGCGTAATATGAGAAAAACCCCAGGCATCGTTTCAGGGCCTTGGGGCAGTGGGGGAGAGGGAGTTCCAGGAGGGGGCGCATGCAATCGGGGTCGGGCCCTAGGACTCCATTTTCCACTACGTAGCCAAGGATGGCTAAGCGGTTGGTGCGGAACACACATTTCTCCTTATTGTAGGTGAGGTTAAGGAGTTTGGCGGTATGGAGGAATTTTTGGAGGTTTGCGTCGTGGTCCTGCTGATCGTGACCGCAGATGGTGACATTATCTAGGTACGGGAACGTGGCACGCAGCCCGTACTGGTCAATCATTCGGTCCATCTCCCACTGGAAGACCATGACCCCATTGGTGATGCCGAAGGGAACGCTAAGGAAATGATAGAGGTGGCCATCTGCTTCGAACGCAGTGTATTGGCGGTCCTCCGGGCGGATGGGGAGCTGGTGGTAGGCAGACTTCAAGTTTACTGTGGAGAAGACTCAATACTGCGCAATCTGATTGATCATGTCAGATATGCGTGCACCGGTTGATGGTCTGACTATAGTCAATGAAGATCCTGTGCTTCTCCCCAGCATTCACTACCACCACTTAAGCTTACCAGGGGC
Source organism: Scyliorhinus torazame (assembly GCF_047496885.1). Lineage (NCBI taxonomy): Eukaryota > Metazoa > Chordata > Chondrichthyes > Carcharhiniformes > Scyliorhinidae > Scyliorhinus > Scyliorhinus torazame. The sequence goes on along the minus strand of NC_092709.1, from coordinate 282,350,946 downwards.
TGTTGCTGGCCTCAATGGTCCCCTCCAGCAGAAGCCGTTGGACCTCCGACCTGATGAATGTCCTGTCCTAAGCACTGTACCGTCTGCTCCTAGTGGCGACGGGCTTACAGTCCGGGGTGAGGTTTGCAAAAAGTGAAGTTGGATCGACCTTGAGGGTCGTGAGGCCGCAGATGGTGAGGGGGGGGCAGGGGTCCGCTGAATTTAAAAGTAAGGCTTTGGATGTGGCATTGAAAATTAAGACCTAGTAACAGGGCAGCGCAGAGATGGGGAGGACGTAGAGCCTGAAGTTGCTGTACTCTACACCCTGAACGGTGAGGGCCGCGACACAGTACCCCCGGATTTGCACGGAATGGGATCCGGAGGCCAGGGAGATTTTCTGGGTGACGGGGAGTACCGGGAGGGAGCAGCGCCTTAACGTAGCAGGGTGGATGAAACTCTCTGTGCTCCTGGAGTCAAAGAGGCAGGTCGTCTCGTGCCCGTTGATCTTTACCGTCGTCGTAGCGGTCGTGAGGTTGCGGGGCCGAGACTGATCCAGGGTGATGGAGGCGAGCTGCGGAAGATGTTGGGAGGTCCCGGGCTGTTCAGCGGTGGTGGAGACATCAGCGGGCAGCGAACCAAGCGGACAGGCGAGCAGGGGTCCTGAGGCGCGGTCCAAAATGGTGCCAAAGATGGCGACGCACATGGGGCGCACATGGCGGGCGGCATCAAAGATGGCAGCGCCCACGAGCCGCACGTGGCCTGTGGTGGAGAAGATGGTGGCACCCCTGGATCACACGTGGGGGGTGTAGCAATGCCGGGCCTGGAGGTTGGGGGTTGGGGGGGGGTCCGTGCTGGGGTGGAGGTTGGGGGGGGTCCGTGCCGTGCCGGGGTGGAGGTTGGGGGGGGGTCCGTGCCGGGGTGGAGGTTGGGGGAGGGTCCGTGCTGGGGTGAAGGTTGGGGGGGGGGGTCCGTGCTGGGGTGGAGGTTGGGGGGGTCCGTGCCGTGCCGGGGTGGAGGTTGGGGGGGGTCCGTGCCGTGCCGGGGTGGTGGTTGGGGGGGTCCGTGCTGGGGTGGAGGTTGGGGGGGGGTCCGTGCTGGGCTGGAGGTTGGGGGGGGTCCGTGCCGGGGTGGAGGTTGGGGGGGGGGTCCGTGCCGGGGTGGAGGTTGGGGGGGGCGTCCGTGCTGGGGTGGAGGTTGGGGGGGGGGTCCGTGCTGGGGTGGAGGTTGGGGGGGGGGGGTCCGTGCCGTGCAGGGGTGGAGGTTGGGGGGGGTCCGTGCCGTGCCGGGATGGAGGTTGGGGGGGGTCCGTGCTGGGGCGGAGGTTGGGGGGGGGGGGTCCGTGCCGTGCCGGGGTGGAGGTTGGGGGTTGGGGGGGGGTCCATGCTGAGGTGGAGGTTGGGGGGGGTCCGTGCCGAGGAGGGGGATGGGAGGGCAAGTGAGTTGGTCCACCTGACCAGGTGCCAGCCTCCAACAGTTGGACCCATGCGGTCCATGCCACCTGGCTGGTGGGAGGAGGGGATATGGGCAATGATGACATGTCGTCGTTCCCCTCCCCCCACCACCAGGCCGTCATGTTTTCAGATCATCCAGCGATGTTGGCCGCCGTGGTGGCAGCCGCTCATGTCTATGTTGCCCTGGATGAGGAGGAGGAGGAAGAGGAGGAGCGTGCCAGAGAGGCGGCGCAGGCTGCAGCAGAGGGGCAGGCGGCAGCCGCCCAGGCTGGAGGGACACCTGACCGACAGGACGAGGAGGGGGAGGAGGACGTCGCGGCCCCACGGCAACGGAGGCACCCGAGGGCGCCCCGTGTGTACCGGCCCCGGCAGTCATACCAGGACCTCACGGACCGGGAATGCAGGAGGAGACTCCGGATGAGCCGGGAAACAGTGGCACACATCTGCCACCTGCTGGCACACCTGTCACTGCGTGGCACTGGCGGGGGACACCCTCTCCCCGTGTCCGTCAATGTTACGGTGGCCCTGAACTTTTATGCAACGGGGTCATTCCAGGCACCGAGTGGGGACCTGTCCGGCATATCGCAGACATCGGTGCATCGGTGCATCCGGGCAGTGACAGATGCCCTATATGCCATGGCGCACCGCTACATCCGCTTCCCCGTGGACCGGGCCAGCCAAGATGCCCGGGCCATGGGCTTCTCTGCCGTTGCCGGGTTCCCCATGGTCCAGGGCGCGATCGATGGGATGCACGTCGCCGTGCGGCCACCTGCAGATAACAGAGCCGTGTTCACTAATAGGAAGGGGACCTACTCGATGAACGTACAGGTGGTCTGCGACCACCGCATGATGATCCTGCACGTCTGCGCCCGTCACCCAGGCAGTGTACATGACTCATTCGTGTTGTCGCGGTCATCCATCCCCGGCATGTACGAGGGACGCCATCCCCGGCTGAGGGGCTGGTTGCTGGGCGACAGGGGCTACCCATTGCGATCGTGGCTGATGACGCCTATACGGAGGCCACGCAATGAGGCGGAGAACCGCTGCAATGATGCCCATGTAGCGACAAGGGGAGTGATCGAGAGGTGCTTTGGCGTGCTGAAGATGCGTTTCAGGTGCCTGGACCTCTCTGGGGGCGCCCTCCAGTATCGGTCAGATAGGGTCGGCCGCATCATTGTGGTGTGCTGCGTCCTGCACAACATAGCCCAGCAGAGGGGCGATGTGCCGCAGGCAGAGGAGGGCGGAGTGGAGGAGGAGCAGGAAGAGGCCCAGTCCTCCCCAGATGAGGGGGATGGGGGCAATGGTCAGGGCAGACGGGGTAGACACAGGTGGGTGGCTGTCCACCGTTACCGGCTGGCCCAGCGGGCACGGGACAGACTGATAGACGCCCGCTTCACTGACTAGATGGGCGTGGGAATCGGGTAGTATGGCCACAGACCGCACACCATGGTAACAGCCGACCACCCACACCCCCCACCCATCCACCCACCCAGCACCCTCACCCCCCTCCCCAACCCCACCCACCCCACCCGCATGGACACCACCCCCCCCCCCCCCCCCATTGCCGATCCACCTGCGGCACAACGGGCCGGGCTCACACAGTTGCGGGTGGACGCGTGTCTATCGCAGGCCATGGAGGATGATGACAACCCGCCCTGCGATGAGCTCCTGGCTCTACATCGTTGGACTATGTCTGACCCATGGCCACAGTACCACCATCCACCCGGACCATCCCTGCATGCGGCTGTGACACTGCAGCGCACGGCCCCGTCCTCTGCCCGGGGGATGTTGATGGCGGCCCAGGGGGAAGGGGGCAGACTCACCTGGGGCTGAGGTAAGACCACCCCTCACACACACACTTGCGCTCAACGTACATGACACCCCCGCACACTTTGGACAGAGCACAAAGGCAGCTTCTGTAGGTGTAACATTGACTTTCATAACCAAAGGAGTTCATGCACGTGCCCTAGCCCCTAAAACTCATCTGTGCCCTGCACCCGTGCCAACTTACTCAGTGTCTAATTGTTTGGCCTTACGGGCCCTTTGACTACGTCTACGTGGTTCCCCAGACGGTACAGCAGAAGTGGAGGTGGACTCCTGTGATTCCTGCCCTCTGACATTGGATCCCTTTGGCGGCCGTTTCCTGGGGCGTCCTGGCCTAGATGGGCCAGGCTGCGGCCCGGGCGACTGGGATGGCGAGCTGCCAGCCTGTCATGCCTGTTGCCCACCCGATGCACCTGGGACAGAAGGGGGGGAGTCCGAGGTGTCGCGGTGTACCGGGACCTCCCCTACAGAGGGAGCCGGGACGGACTACACCACCTCCTCCTCCCTCGGGGTGCCCGATGGCCCCCAGGCCTCTACATGGGTGGGGGATGCGAACGGACTGGCCATCCGACGCCCCCCCGACATCTGGCGCTGCCAGTCCTGGAGGCCCGTGCTGGTATCGACAGGGGTCTGCAGGTTTGCAGCCATGGAGCCCAGGGTGTTGGCAAACCCTGTCTGTGACATTGCGACGCCGGCTCGCACATGGCCACTGGCGCCGATGCCCTCAGCGATGGCCTGCAGAGACTGGGCCATGGCCTGCTGAGACTAGGCCATGGCCTGCTGAGACTGGGCCATGGCCTGCAGAGACTGGGCTATGGCGTTGAGCGCCTCTGCCATCTGGCGCTGGCACTGGCTCATGGCCTCCTGTGAGAGGGCAGCCATTTTCTGGGCCACAGACGCCGCCTGCACGGAAGGCCCCAGGCCTCGCAAACCGTTCCCCATGTCTGACACCGTCGCACCCATTGCCTCCACCGCGGACGCCACCCGTGCTGTGTCGGCCTGGGTGGCATGCATGACCGGCACCACTCCCAGCTCCTGGACGCGGGTGGACTCCTCCACCTGTGACCGCAGCCGCCGCAAGCCGCCCGTCACCCTCTTCGCTCGTCTCCGGGTCGGTGGTTGCATCGGATCTATGTGTGGGTGTGGTAACTGCAGGAACCCGGGATCCATATGGGCGGCAGATGTTCGCTTGGGCTGGGCTGCCCTCTGACCGCCCGGTCCCTCTGCTGCTCCTACCTCCACCTGCTGTACCGGGACGGCTGTGTTGTGCGCACCAGTGAGTGTACCAGACGCCTCATCACTAAAGTGCCCAACCGTGGTGAGTGTTTCTGCGATGGTGGAGGGTGTTGGTGACAGCAGTGGTGTTGTGTCGTGCTCTTCGTCCCACTCTGAGTCCATGGCACTTTGGGTGGGGGTTCGTCTCCACCCATCCACTCTGACTCACTGTCCGGTATTTCGTCTTCCTGGGTAGTGCTGTCCCGCGTAGGGGTGTCCTGGGTAGTGGTGTCCTGGGTAGTGGTGTCCTGGGTAGTGGTGTCCTGGGTAGTGGTGTCCTGGGTAGTGGTGTCCTGGCTCGGATGTGACGGGGGCCTGTGGCTGCCCCCCTCATCGCTCCCGCACGTGACGGGGGTGTCGTCTCCCTGTTGCTCCAGGTCTCTCCGTCTCCCGTGGTGTGCGAGGGGCATCCTGCGGGCGTCGCATGCTGGAGGGTCCGGGTCTCTCCGTCTCCCGTGGTGTGCGAGGGGCATCCTGCGGGCGTCGCATGCTGGAGGGTCCGGGTCTCTCCGTCTCCCGTGGTCTCCGAGGGGCATCCTGCGGGCGTCGCATGCTGGAGGGTGCGGGTCTCTCCGTCTCCTGTGGTCTCCGAGGGGCATCCTGCGGGCGGTCTGCATCTGCGGGGATGGGTGCCTGGACGTTCGGTCCTGCGATACACAATGAAGCATGCATGGTTAGACATCAGGTGATACGGGGGAGGGGGATATAGGGGAGGGGGGATATGGGGACGGGCTGTCGGTGGCTCACTCGCTAGTACGCCCCTGACCTCTACATTAGCAACCTCCCGGTCCTCAGGTCCGCCAGCCAGTTCCAGGGCCCTTTCCTCGTGGGAGAGGGGGGATATGGGGGGGGAGGGGAGATATGGGGGAGGGGGGATATGGGGGATATGGGGGAGGGGGGGATATGGGGGAGGGGGGGATATGGGGGAGGGGGATATGGGGGAGGCTCACCCTGCCTGCTCTGACGAGGTCGTTCACCTTCTTGTGGCACTGGGTGCCTGTCCGTGGTGTCAGGGCCGCAGCGGTGACGGCCTCTGCCACTTCCCTCCACAGACGCCGGCTGTGGCGTGGGGCAACTCTGCGGCCGTGCCCGGGATACAGGGCGTCCCTCCTCTGCTCCACCGCGTGACTCGAACCTCGGGGCTGAGCGACGGCCAGCCATCCAGTCGGGTGTTGCGGTCGGGTGTTCCGGTCGGGTGGGGGGGGGCAGCGCGGCCTTATGAGCCGTCACGCCGTGCAGCGCGTATGACTGTTACGTCGCTGCTAGCCCATTTCGGGCCGGAGACTATCAAACCATTTTTCCGACGTGACGCAAGTCGGATTTGCGCCGTTTTTTGCGCCGATCGGCGGACTTTCCGCCGATAACGGAGAATTTCGCCCCAGTTTATTTACAGTTTCAACTCAGAAAGCTCACATGGGTGGAAATAATTCATAAGATTAGCAGCTTTGAAAAAAACCCACTAAGTAGAGCTCAGGAGAGCAATTAACTCTGAAGGACTTGGAGAAAGGTACAAATCCCAAGATTACACAAAAAGTTCTGAAGGAATGATCAATCCCCAAGCTATTTGCAAAGAGAGAGAGAATGTTACTGCAGTGAAAATCTCTTGATTCAGGAATAAATCAACAAACACACAACCAAACAAACAGAAAACAAACAATTGTTTTGCTTATAATTAAAGGTTTTATTCAGGAAGAATATATATATTTTATATCAAGACTCCCAGAGAAAATTTTAAAATCCCAAACATAATGTCACAGGAACTGACCTGTACGAATGCAATTTGAAACAGCAAAGACGAGCAATCTACCTCAATGTTCAATGGGGCAAAGTGACTGATGAGGTTGAATATCGTGATGGAATAAGAAAAAGAGAACAAAGCAACATATCAAAGCCAACAGCACCATGAATAGCACCATGCTGTCAAACTATTGTGGCACAATGGACGCAAAGTCCAATTCCAAATGCTGATCTCTTGCCCTCACAGGAAGATTGCATCCACACAATATTTATGAAAAAACTCATTACATCCAGAAGGGATTCACTTTGAAATGCTTCAACAATCTGAGAAGGTGTTATGTAAGTGTAATTCCCTTCCATGAACAAGGTTGCCTGGCCACCTGAAGTGTGCCGAATAATGCATGCAGTTCTTCAATCAAACCTAAATCTCAAATTCTGTTTCAGCTGTGTCATCAATGATCATTCAATCATAAGGTCAGAAGTGGGGATGTTCGTAGATGACTGCACAATATTCAGCACCATTCGGGGCTTCTCAGTCACTGAAGCACTTCATTTTCAAATGCAGCAGGACCCCGAAATAACCAGGCTTGGGCTGACAAGTGACAAGTAATATTCCTGCCAGACAAGTGCCAGGCAATGACCATTTCCAACAAGAGAGGATCTAACCATCGCCACTTGACACTCAATGACATTACCATCGCTGAATCCCCCACCATCAACATCCTGGAGGTTACCATTGACTAGATACTGAACCGGACTCGCCATATAAACACTGTGGTTACCAGAGGAGGTTAAAGGCTAGGACTCCTGCAGCGAGTAACTCGCCCCCTGACTCTCTAAAGCCTATCTCCCACAAGGCACAGGTCAATGGGCAGAACTTTCCAAAAAAAGGCGAACTGTCAACTCTCAATCTTGGCATAAAAACCAGTGTGATTTTTGCCAGCCCAGGCAATTCAGACCCAGCTTTTAGGGACTTTAAGAAAAAAATGTCCTCACTTTAAAAACGCCACACCTGAGGTGCGACACATATGATTTGTCCATCCTGGGGGTCTGAGCACATTATTCAAAGGGTGCTGCATTTAAACAACCCACAGCACTTTCTCTCATTCAAACCAGGAGGAAGGCAACGAGGAAGCAAGCTCCATGATTCATGGAGGGGGCCCCCAGCCATATGCTGAATGCCGTGGAGGAGAGGCAGGCAATAATATAGTCTAGGGCTGGGAGGAGACCCTCCAGCAAGATAACGAACCCTGCCTGGGAGACGGTCGCAGCAGTGGTCAGTGCCAACAGCCTGTACCTAAGGATAGGGCTGAAGATCCTAACTCCCTTGAGGAGAGAGCTCTGGAGCTCGCAGGGAAATTTGGCAAATTGGATTCAGAATTGGCTGAGTGGCAGGAAGCGGAGGGTGATGGTTGAGGGGTGTTTTTCTGACTGAAAGCCTGTGTTTAGTGGGGTCCCGAAGGTATAAATGTTGGGGCCCTTGCTGTTTGTGGTTTATATAAATGACTCAGACATGAATGTAAGAGGGTTGATCAGTAAGTTTGCAGATGAAACGAAAATTGGCGGGGTGGTAAATAGTGATGAGGATAGCCTTAGATGACAAGAGAATATAGACAGGCTGGTCGGATGGGCTGATCAGTGGCAAATGGAATACAATCCAGAGAAGTGTGAGGTGATGCCCTTGGCAGGACCCTGGGAAGCGCCGAGGATCAGAGGGCCCTTGGTGTGCATGTACACTGGTTCCTTAAGGTAGCAGGGCAGGTGAGTCCAGTGGTCAAGAAGGCATATGGTCTCCTTGTCTTTATTAGCCGAGGCATAGAGTTTAAGAGAAGGGAGGTTATGCTGGAACCGTATAAAACATTGGTTATGCCAGAGCTAGAGTATTGTGTGCAGTTCTGGAATCCACATTATAGGAGGGTGTGATAGCACTGGAAAGGGTGCAGAGGAGATTTAGCAGGATGTTGCCTGGGCTGAAGAGTTTTAGTTATGAAGAAAGATTGGATAGACTGGATTGTTTTCCTTGCAGCAGAGGAGATTGAGGGGGGCATGATTGAGATGTAAAAAATTCTGAGGGATTATAGATAGACAGGAAGAAACTTTTCCCCTTGGTGGAGGGATCAATGACCATCTAAGGTAAGGAGCAAGAGTTTTGGAGGGGATGTGAGGAATCCCTTTAACCTCTGTTTAGGTCCAGAGGTAGAGCAAGTGGATAAACGTTGAGCCTATGCCCAAAACCGCAAGCGCCAAACTATTGAGTTTTTGAGAAGTTGGTTTGTAATTTATAGATTGCCGAAGGTAATAATGTCAGTTTCCATCTGAAGAGTTTGAAATGTTTCTCAGTAATAATGGGGTAAAATGCACTCTAATCCCACCACATCCATCAGCATCAAATGGTGCAGCAGAGAGAAGCGTAAAGACTGTGAAGAGGTCTTTGCACAAGTGTTTGATCAGTGATAAGCTGGGCAATAATTTCCATGTTTTTCTTCAACATAGGCTTGACAATTTTCTCTAACAGAATATGTCTATACCAGATTGCTCACTTTATTGAGTTATTGTTAAAACATGAACCGAGCACAAGATCTTTTACATGGATGGCGGCTTGGCTGTGGTGGACATGCATGAGCATCCTTGGCGTTTCCTGGTCTTGGAGCTGGTTTAGCACAGTGGGCAAAACGGCTGGCTTGTAATGCAGAACAAGGCAGCAGCGCCGGTTCAATTCCCGTACCTGCCTCCCCGAACAGGCGCCGGAATTTGGCGACATGGGGCTTTTCACAGTAACTTCATTGAAGCCTACTGTGACAATCAGCGATTATTATTATTATTATTATTATTATTATTATTATTATAGCCGATAGCTTCTTCACAGGTTAAGATGGTGATGGCTGTCTTCAGCTCTTTCCAGTTTTCCTCCACTTCATTCAAATGAACACTTTGGAGATTCTGGTGAAGACATTGTTGGACGTTCACTCCCATGCTTGGCTCTTGAAGCTGCTCAATGTTGATCTTTTTTCTGAGCTGTTTCTTCATCTTTCACTGCTTCTGGTGGAGTTTTATGGGCATAGAGGAGCAGATGAGTCAGTAGTTTGTCCACCTGCCAAATTCACTGATCATTGCTTTGGTGACAAGGGCATTCTTTTAGTCTCGGGACTGGATGATGACAAAGTCAATCATGTGCCAGTGCTTTGATCATGGATATCTCCAGGAAGTCTAGAACTTGTCTTTTCAGCAGGACAAGCGATGACAAGCTGGTGTTAGCGATGACAAGCTGCTGGTTGTGGTGTTCTTTGTGTTGCTAATTTTAGGATAGTTGGTGTAGTGTTCACAAAGACCACAAAATAGCTTTAAATTGAACAAAGCTATAAATTTATTAACACTAGTAATTTGGATTTGACACTTACTCCTAGATAATACACAGTTGAAAATAAACATATAATCTACACTTATCTACTACTAATCTCTACACTATTACATTAACTATGATCATTTGCATGGAAAAGGAAATCTGACAAAGAGAACTCTATTGTCCAAATTCCTCTGACAGACAAGTCAGAAAGAAAGTGAACGTTGCAAATAACTGTAAGTTTACTGGTATTTCAGAATCCACTGGTAGAGCAGTGAGTCAGCAATTTTTATTAAGACAAATTGATCAAGTCATAGTCCCATCCATTAAGTGGAGTTGGTCATCAACGTTCCGGTTTGGGACAGTCAGAGATGTTGAAGGACCCAGAGTCAAGTTACTGGAAATGGAAGACGATATTGAGACAGGCAGAGAAAGAAGCCGGAAAGTCAATTAAAAAATAAATAGGAAGGAAGAAGTAAGATGTTTATTATTTCTTGCCAGATGATATTTTCAAATTGTAAATTTATATACTGGTATTAAACAAAAACAAGGCTTTAACATGTATATTATTCTGGTAATATCAATCAGACGTATGCTTTGATAACCAAAATACTGCGGATGCTGGAATCTGAAACGAGAACAGAGACTACTGGAAAAAAATTTGTAGGAGAGAAAACAGTTAACATTTCGAGTCCATTTAGCTCTTTGTCAGAACTGAAGAGAGGGAGAAAGGTTGTGATCTACTGCACAGCTGTAATGTTTGGATCTGCAGGAGGGATAAGGGTCAAAGTATGGAGCCAGTTAAGTATTGCACTGAGAATAATTTAACATGTGGATTTACTGTAAGCAGCCATTATTGAACAAACTTTATTTACATCTCCCCAACAGAACTTAATGTCTACACCTCCAACAAATTCCAATTGAGCAACCCAATACAGTTCAAATGCTATTTTTAAATAAAGTTAACAAAACAGATTACTTGCTTATCTGTGCAGATACATTTAGAGAGAGACCCTTTTCAAGAACAGATCCAGTACACTTCTATCTTCTCAGACTCAAATCCTATGGCAAACTGCTCTTCAACTTTAAATCTTATAACATACTGCAAAACTACCAACATACCTGGATCCTCTCATTAATTACATCATCTGTATCCCAGTGAGTTCCATAACCAGCTTAGCTAGGACTAAATAAAATCCATCATAAATGATTTACACTCCAGGGAGCAATCCAAAATATAATCAATGTTCCATTGGCCCTTTATCTGTAACCAAGTATGTGGGTTGGAATGAATGATGCGCTCAAACGTTTATGACATCTTAATTACAGCTTTAGCAGACATGCTACCTGTATGTATTTTAAACCAGGGTTTTTAATAACAGTACTGCCATAGATATGAAATATAATATATGTATCAATTTCTTACATTCAGCACACTGCCCCTAATTGTGTAGCAATTGCATATGCTGACTTCATGTTTCGTAGAATCCATAGAATCCCTACAGTGCACAATGATGCCATGTGGCCCATCAGGTCTGCATTGACCCTCCTAACTGCATCTTACTTAGACCCACTCCCCTGCCCTATCCCCATAACCCCACCTAATATGCACACCTTTGGACACTAAGGGACAATTTATCATTGCCAATCCACCTAACCTGTACATCTTGGGATCATTGGAGGAAATCGTAGCACCCGGAGGAAACCCACACAGACATGGGGAGAACATGCAAACTATACATTAACCCAACGCCAGAATCAAACCTGGGTCCCTGGTGCTGTGAGGCAGCAGTGCTAAACACTGTGCTACCATGCCACCCTTAGGATTCTTGCAAATTGCTTTGGAGACTTATAAGATATCAGTGTTGCTCTCTTTGGTTGGCTCTGAATATGGCGGTCAACATGGTCGCCTTCCTTAATCCTAACTATGTTTGCTCTAGAGTCGCCAGGTATATTTCGATGCCGCTACAAGGTTCGAACCCGAATACTGATCAAAGAGTCGGTACACCAGTCAGTTAGTTCCACGTCAATACTATTTATTTACACACACAGTAATATCTACTCTTGCACGAAATACTACAGACTAAACTATCACTACTGCTAAAGCCTGTACTTAGCTTTGGCAGCCCACTCAGCCAGAGGAACAATGGCCGTTGTTCAGTTCTGAGGCTGCTGGGGTCGAAGTTGTAGAGGGGAAACAGCTAAGGTCGTCCGTCTGGTAGCGAGCGTTGACCTTGGACTTACTTGTTTCTGGTGCAGCTGGTGGACGGGTCTCTCCGCTGTGAGAGCCGAGTCCAAGAGAGCGATTCTTTCTCGGGGGTGTCTTCTTATACCTGAAGGGGCTTCGCGTGCTTTTAGGCGGGCCTTGAACTTGGCCCCAATTAATTGGACCGTATCTTGATCACTCGTATTGATCTTGACCAATAAAGGGGTGGGTGCCCTGATGGCTGGGCATGTCCTAGGTGGCCGTTGGCCTGCTTTGTTTTCTGCTTTCGGTTTGGGGAACTGGCGCCGCGAGGTCTGGGGCCAGATCGGTTACATAAGTATCTTCCTTTGTTCCCAGAGATGGGCAATCCATATGAGTTTCAGTCTTGTCTGGGAGCTGCAGCTCCAATATGCAGACAGGCTCTGTGCCTGCTTGCTTTCTTAACATTGTCCATTTTTCCCTGCAATCTTTGCAAATGTCCATTTTGTATTCTGGAAGTGGCCATCCCAGATGGCTACATCAGTGATTGGTAATCTCATTTAGAGCAGTCAAGCGATGGGCATTGGGGAAATGCCACTGCGCTGTATGAATTGCATCCTTGTGGCTGAGCCATATCTTGAGTACACATTAGCGGGTCTATTTTAGCTGTTTCCACCATTGAAGCTCTTGGAAAGGAAAATCAAGTTGGGGGAGTGAAATTGAGGTGGTTTAGGAAACCCAATGTCACCCATTAGTTGAAGTTGTGCCTGTGGTCTGTCTACTCATATCATTATTTTATTGTTAAAATATTTAGGGAGCATCAGACATTAACCCCCCCTCCACACCCTCTATCTGCAAGAACAGTTAAAGTTTACCCCTAAAGTTCTGTACCAATGACATGGTGTAGCTGAACAGGGAGGATTTGATGATGCTAATCCTCCAAATAGAAAGTGTTTGATTTCCTAGCATTAAAACATGACACGCGTAACACACAAAAACCACAATGACTGCAAATAATTAACTTATCCAATCCAATTAGACTCACCAGGAATGGAAGATTATATCAGAGCATCAGAGCAGCAAATTAACTTTATGTTTTTCTTAAGGGCTGAAAGATTACATTTTCAGCTGAGAACGTAGGGGAAAAAAGTGATTGTTGCAGAAATCGTTATCTGTCCTAATAATATCAATTTTACCAGATACTTTGGATAATCTCTCTCTCTCCCTATATGTTTATAATTAAATATATTTTTTAAAATAAAATATGTACATATATATACATATATATGGGAGCCTATATGCATTGTTCACATCTTAGCACTGTGATGACTCAATGGTTTTCCCCACTTGTACATGCCATTATTGTTATTTTCCAAAACTCTTTCAGAATGTCTCTGCCTTTTTCCCATCCAGAACCTATAATTTCCAATAATTTCTGAATAATATTTAATAGAATAAAAAGTGAAAAATTCAATTATAATTGAACTCTGAGGCAGTTTCACAGAAACATAGAAAATAGAAGCAGGAGGAGGCCATACGTCCCGTCGAACCTGCTCTGCTATTCATTATGAGCATGGCTGATCATCCAACTCAATAGCCTCATCCCGCCTCCCACCATATCCCTTGTTCCCTTTAGCCCCAAGAGCTCTATCTAATTCCTTCTTCAAATTACACAACGTTTTGGCCTCAACTACTTGATGTGGTAGCGAATTCCACAGATTCACCACTCTGTGGGTGAAGAAACTTCTCCTCACCTCAATCCTAAAATGTTTACCCCTTAACCTCAAACTATGACCCCTAGTTCTGGACTGCCCCAGATTCTTTCTTAATCTACCCTGTCTAACCCTGTTGGAATTTTGTAAGTTTCTTCTAAATGCCAATGAATATAATGAAAATCGCTTATTGTCACAAGTAGGCTTCAAATGAAGTTACTGTGAAAAGCCCCTAGTCGCCACATTCCGGCGCCTGTTTGGGGAGGCTGTTACGGGAATTGAACCATGCTGCTGGCCTGCCTTGGTCTGCTTTCAAAGCCAGCGATTTAGCCCTGTGCTAAACAGCCCCGAACCAAGGCTCAATGCAGCTTTAGCATAACTTTCCTGCTTTTCAATTCTATCCCTCTACAAATAAAGCTTAGAGTTTGATTTGCTTTCTTATGGCCTTACTAACCTGGGGCATAACTTCTCATGATTGAGTCTGCAGGTACAGCAAGTAATTAGAAAATGAATAGAAAACAGAGCAATTGAGCCAACCGGAAAGTTAGCAACATTATTTGGTGTCATCTGACGGGACCCGATCTAGAAGTGGCATAACCACTCCGGCAGAACCCAGAATTTGAACTAGAGATGCAATTGGGAACAGAAAACCACAAGCGTTCAAGCAGTTCTGATCAATACTCATAATTCGGAAGTGTGTGTATGCATGCGTAACTAACAGGGCGATAAGGTAAAACTGATAGATTTTTTTTGTTGCGATAAAACCGGGAGTTTGTATTTCGGAAAGTAGCGAAAGCCGTACCCGTATTTACAGCACCGCCTTAATACCCCTGTCCCAAATTTGAAGAGCAGCATTCGGATAGGAAAGATGGCAATGCAGGCAATGCAACGCCTCATGAAACCCGAGGAATTTGTGGTCGCAGCGACCAGCAGCAGTAGAGTGGGACAATGTCCCATTTGGGAGGAAGAAATCAGGCAGTACCTCAAAGGGAAAGGATGGCCCCTTTGGAGTGAATTCTGTGACAACGAGGAATCAGGCCCCGGGAGTATAGGACATACTTGGTGGGAGAACCTGAGCGAGATCCACAAAAAGAGCTTAGGGAAAGCTCGCAAGCCGATGACAATTGTGTCCTGCATGGCACAATTGCGAGGCACAGAGGAGGTCGTTAGGACGCTCCGGAAAGAAGTAGAAGGCATACATCGAATGAGTAAGGTCGATGTAAGCGAGGTAGAAAGAGAGAACTTAGAATTGAGAAGGAAGTTGACAACAAAAGACAAAGAAGTGGAGGATGCCAAAAGGGCACACCAGTCTTATCTGGCGCACTTAAGCAGCTTCCAGTCCCAATATGAAAAGGCCTATCAGGACACGCAACGTGCAGTCCTGGTACGAGAAGAAACCGAGAAGCAGGTAGAAGCATTGCAGAGACAGTGTGGTGACCTGAAGGCAGCGTTAAGAGCACTCCATGCTGCCACCACGGAACAAAGACAAAGCTCACTAGACCACGCAAAGTGCCGGAAGCAGATTGCAGAGCTGCAATCGCTGCTGTCAGTCCAAAAAGGATTCCAGAAAACCTTTGGAGCAAAATTAGATGAGAAAGACGGCCCTGATTGGGAAGAATTAAACGAGACAGCGCAGAGATATGTTCAGGGAACATGTGCGCAGGGAAAGCCACAGAAGAGGAAAGCGCCCCAACCCCCACAGAGCAGATAGTTCAGGCTCCAATGAACCCAGTCACCACCCACCGCACAGCCACATCGGACGATGCGGAATTTCTATACTCCACCCCCTTAACAGTGACCCAATTACGGGACACGTGCGATAAGATCACACCGTTCCTCCCCATCTCAGACCCCCACCATTTCTTTGCCAGAGTAAAGCAGCAGGCGACCATGTACGGCCTGGATGAGCGAGAGCATGTAAAGCTCACAGTTTTAAGTTTAGACCCTTCAGTCGCAGCAGCCCTTCCCGACCCACAGAATGTAGGAGGAGGCATCCTTGCAGAATGCATACCGCGATCCTGGATGCGATCGGGTATAACCGGGGTGACCCCGTAGATGGCCTCAACAAATGCAGGCAAGAGAAAGCCAAGCACCCCACAGCGTTTGCTGGAAGCCTGTGGATCCACTTTGCAGCAGTCTTTGGAGACGTAGACCGTGCCCATTTGTCCCCAGACAACATGGCCAAATGGACCCTGTGATGAAAGGTTACTGCCTTATCACCATGTAAGGTGATGTCCCCTTTAAGACCGGGATTGGAACCCTGGGGACTCCGCCTCTGGCTCCGCCCATCTGTGAGCCATATATAAAGGGCTGCCTTGTGGGCTGTACAGCAGTTAGCACATGTCTCAGCTCTAGCATAGTTCTTAGTCTAATAAAGCCTTCTTTACCGTTTACACTCTAAGCGCCGTTATTGAGGGTACCTCAATTTATTAGACTAAACTAGATTCAGGATGGCGCAGGCCTAAAACCGGAGAAGCTCAACCTGGAAGCATGGACTCCGGAGGCGAAGGAAATTTTTAAATACTGGCTGCAGTGCTTTGAGGCTTACCTGGACTCCGCAGAGACTCCCATCCTGGGGCCACGCAAGCTGCGCCTGCTCCACGCCCGGGTTAGTCGCAGAATCTCCGCGATGCTCGAAAAGGCGACGATTTATGAAGAGGCGGTCGAGTTACTCCACAAACGATTTGTCAAGCCCATCAACGAGGTACACACCAGGCATCTGCTCTCTACCTGCCGGCAGCGCTCGGGTGAATCACTAGATGAATTCGTCCAGAAACTCACCACGCTTGCCAGGGACTGTGACCATCAGGATGTGACAGGGGAAGTCCATATGAACCTGCACATCAGAGACGCTTTCGTGTCCGGCATCCACTCGACCTACATCCGGCAGCAGCTGCTCGAAAACGGGGCAAAAGACCTCCAGGACACGCCAACGCTCGCCTCCTCGCTGGAGGTGGCCCGACCTAACTTGGGTACGTACCCCGCGGACTCTGCGAGCCCCCCCCCGGACTTCCTCAGACTCAGCCGTATTACAGGCCTGCGCCACGCGGCGACCCGCTCACCATGGGGGCAGACCATGCTCCTTCTGAGGGCAGGGCCAGCATCCACGCCCATGCTGCCCAGCCCGCTCTGCGATCTGCAGCGACTGCGGGAAGAAGGGGCATTTTGCGAGGGTCTGCCTGGCCAGGCCCAGGGGCCAGAAAAGCAAAGAACAGCCGGCCCGAAAATCAGGCTCTTAGGCCCGCAGGCCTCACAATGTGGCTGTGCACCGACCCGACTTGCCCCCTTCTGACGCGTCATCAGCCTCGTGCGAATCATGGGAGCGGCCATCTTGGTGGTGGCCATCTTCTCGACCCGACACGTGCGACCGACGGCGGCGGCCATTTTACGAGTCCGACTCGGCTGAGGGCTCCGACTACCCGCGAGTGGGAGCGATCACCCTCGACCAAACTCGGCCAAAACACCTGCAGAACTCTATGATGCAGGTCCAGGTCAACGGGCGCGACACTGCATGCCTCTTGGACTCTGGGAGCACGGAGAGCTTTATCCACCCTGAAACGGTAAGGCGCTGCTCCCTACGCACCCACCCCGCATCCCAAACTATAGCCCTCGCATCCGGGTCCCACTCGGTACAAATCAAGGGGTACTGTATTGCGGATCTCTCGACCCAGGGTGCCAAATACACCCGTTGCAAATTTTATATCCCCCCTGCTGCTCGGACTGGATTTCTAGTGCAGCCACCGAAGCCTGACACTGAAGTTCGGCGGACCCTGGCCCCCCTCACGGTATGCTGCCTTGCGACACTGAAAGTCGCACCCCCCTCGCTATTCACGAACCTCACTCGCGACTGTAAGCCAGTCGCCACCAGGAGCCTGCGCCACAGTGCCCAAGATATGGCTTTTATCAAGTCAGAGTCCAGCGTTTACTGGGAGAGGGGGTCATCGAGGCTAGCAACAGCCCTTGGAGAGCGCAACTGGTGGTAGTCTGGTCCAGGGAGAAGAAACGGATGGTCGTGGATTATAGCCAGACCAGAAACCGATTCTCGCAGCTTGCTGCGTACCCCCTTCCTCGCATCGCGGAAATGGTAAATCGGATCGCCCAATACCGAGTCTTTTCCATGGTCGACCTCAAATCCGCCAACCACCAGCTCCCCATCCGACCAAAAGACCGCCCCTATACTGCCTTCGAAGCAGCCGGCCGGCTCTTCCACTTCCTCAGGGTCCCCTTCGGTGGCACAAATGGGGTCTCCGTCTTTCAAAGGGCGATGGACCAAATGGTGGACCAGTACGGTTTGCGGGCTACATACCCGTACTTGGACAATGTCACCATCTGCGGCCATGACCAGCAGGACCATGAAGCTAACCTCGAAAAGTTCCTCCAGACCGCCCGAGCCCTTAAACTGACCTATAACGAGGACAAATGCGTTTTCCACACCACCCGGCTAGCCATCCTCGGCTATGTCATGGAAGACGGGGGTCCTAGGTCCCGACCCCGACCGCATGCGCCCCCTTAAGGAACTCCCTCTCCCCCGCAGCCTCAAGGCCCTCAAACGGTGCTTGGGGCTTTTCTCTTATTACGCCCAGTGGGTCCCCAAGTATACGGACAAAGCCCACCCACTCATAAAGACCACCATTTTTCCCCTCTCGGCTGAGGCTCAATTGGCCTTCAACCGCATCAAGGCCGACATCAACAAGGCCGCTATGCACGCGGTGGACTAAATCATCCCTTTCCAGGTAGAGAGCGATGCATCAGACATCGCCCTGGCTGCTACCCTCAACCAGGCAGGCAGACCAGTAGCGTTCTTCTCCCGAACCCTCACCACTTCCGAGGTTCGACACTCTGCAGTCGAAAAGGAGGCACAAGCCATTGTGGAGGCTGTGCGGCGCTGGAGACACTACCTCACCGGTAGGAGGTTTACCCTCGTCACCGACCAACAGTCAGTCGCCTATATGTTCGATAACACGCAACGGGGCAAAATAAAAAACGATAAAATTTTGAGGTGGAGGATCGAATTCTCCACCTACATGTACGATATCAAGTATCGTCCAGGGAAGCTCAACGTGCCCCCAGATGCTCTGTCCCGCGGCACATGCGCCAACGCGCAGGACGGCCGCCTGCAAGCCATCCACAATGACCTCTGCCACCCGGGGGTTACCCGGCTCGTCCATTTTATCAAGTCCCGCAACCTACCTTACTCAACCAAGGAGGTCAAGGCCATGGTCAGGGCCTGCCAGATCTGTGCAGAGTGCAAACCGCACGTCTACCGGCCAGACAAGGTTCGGCTCGTGAAGGCCTCGTGTCCCTTTGAGCGACTGAGCGTGGAGTTCAAGGGGCCCCTCCCATCCACCAATCGTTATGCCTATTTCCTCACCGTGATCGATGAGTTCTCCCGTTTCCCATTCGCCATTCCCTGCCCCGACATGACCTCAGCTACTGTGATTAAGGCACTGCACAGCATCTTCATCCTGTTCGGTTTCCCCGCTTATATCCACAGAGACTGGGGTACATCGTTCATGAGCGATGAACTGCGTCAGTATCTGCTCAGCAAAGGCATCGCCTCAAGCAGAACGACCAGTCCCGCGGGGAAACGGGCAGGTGGAGAGGGAGAACGCGACCGTGTGGAAGGCTGTCCTTCTGGCCCTGCGGTCGAGAAGTCTCCCAACCACCCGCTGGCAGGAGGTCCTACCCGATGCCCTACACTCTATTAGGTCACTCCTCTGCACAGCCTCGAATGAGACCCCTCACAACCGATTGTTTGTCTTCCCCAGGAAGTCTACCTCCGGGGTCTCACTTCCACCTTGGCTGATGGCTCCGGGACCTGTTCTTCTCCGGAGGCACACGAGGAGCCATAAAACGGACGCCCTGGTCGAAAAGGTCCGACTGCTCCATGCCAACCCCAGTTACGCCTATGTTGAGTACCCCGACGGCAGGCAAGATATGGTTTCCCTCCGGGATCGGCACCCGCTGGATCCCCCACCACAGACGCCCCTTCCCGCGCCGCTCCCCTGCAGGGTCCAGCACCCCCGACAACACACCCCCTTCCTGCCCTCCCCCCCCGTTGGTGAGCACCTTCCGCGCGCCCCCTTTACACACTCCGCCGGCACCGCTACCCTCGGCCCTGCCTAGTCCCCCTGCCCCGACCCGTACCGAAGCTCCGACCGCCATGCTCTTGGATGTGCCCTCAACTGGGACGTCTGTGCCCGCTGCACCACCGCCCGAACTGAGGAGGTCGATGCGGACGATCCGGCCACCGAGACGGATGGACCTATGATGGCACTTCACCCCCGCCGGACTCTTTTTAAACAGGAGATGAAAGGTTACTGCCTTATCATCATGAAAGGTGATGTCCCCTTTAAGACCGGGCTTGGAACCCTGAGGACTCCGCCTCTGGCTCCGCCCATCTGTGAGCCATATATAAAGGGCTGCCTTGTGGGCTGTACAGCAGTTAGCACATGTCTCAGCTCTAGCATAGTTCTTAGTCTAATAAAGCCTTCTTTACCGTTTACACTCTAAGCGTCGTTATTGAGGGTACCTCAGACCCGCACCCTTATCTCCCATGCCACAGAAACAGGACAGAAAGCTTGCGCGAATTATGATCCCTCAGAGGCTCATAACGAGAAGTGGGTAGTAAAAAGATTGTCCCGCGCCTGGGAGAAGTCTGTACAAAGCAAACCCGCAGTTAAAAATCCCAAGGAAAAGCAGGCCGACGCAGATATACAGGCAGTTAAAACACACCAGAACCCCGCATGGGCTAATGAAGGAAAGAACAGCCCCCAAGTCACAGGAGTGTTACAACTGTGCACAGTTGGGACACTTTGCAAGGGAATGCAATGCCCCTAGAAAGCCACAGAGAGCCCAGCAGACGGGCACTCTGAGTAAGACGAAGTCAGAGCCCATTCATACTGTTAGTGCCCGTTCAGATCAGACGGACCTGAACGGAACGGACTGACGGTGTTCGCGCGCCCCTCAGTTGGGTCTGCGACACCCTTTGGGATAGGTCCGGACGACCGGTAGTTGCAGCGAAAATTCGGGGACAGCCCATTGAATTTCTCGGGGACACAGGAGGGTCCCGCACCACAATAAATTCCTCCACCCTGTTTCAAAAAGACACGTGGCCCACTACAGCCACTATCACCCTCAGCGGCTTTACAGGCCACTCACAGCAGGGACACATCACAGCCCCTGTACCCATTCAAATCAGCACCAACACCACCAAGCACCCCGTAGTCTTAGTCGATCTGCCCCACACAGCAGAACACATTCTAGGAATAGACTTCATGAATTCCCACAATCTTTCATTTGATCCAGTCAACCAGTGTGTCTGGAAAACAGCAAAATCCGCAAGAGCCCCTGCAACGCTCAACATAGGAGAATATGCCAACAAAATTAGCACAGTAGATGAATTTTGGTTCAACCCGACCACGCTTAGTATGGACAAGCAGGTTAGGGCAGTTCTGCAAAAGAACAGGGCACATTCGCGACCCACAAGCACGACTGTGGACGGATGATTGGCTCCGTACAAATAACAGGACCTGACCCTGTACCCCAAAAACAGTATGGATTTCCCCAAGAGGCAGAGGGAGAAATATCCAAGGTAATAGAAAGCTTATTAGAGCAGGGCGTACTTAGATCAGTAGCCTCCACTAATAATGCCCCAATTTGGCCAGTGAGAAAGCCCGGTGGATCATGGAAACTGACCATCGATTACCGGGAACTCGACAAAATCACCCCCGCAGCAGCCCCCACAGTAGCAACAAGTCCCGAGACCATGCTCAAGCAGGGACTCAATTCCCGATTCTTTACAGTTTTGGATGTCAGTAATGGATTCTGGTCTATTCCATTGGAAAAGGCGTGCCAGTACAAATTTGCTTTCACTTTTAAAAATCAGCAATACACGTGGACATGCCTGCCACAAGGATTCCACAACTCCCCCTCCATTTTCCACCGACAGCTGGCAAATGGTTTAGCCAAATTGTTTCGCCCCGAATGTCTGGTTCAGTATGTAGACGACCTACTACTGCAGACAGACACCAAGGAAGAGCACATCGAGCTTCTGTCCGAACTCCTGGAACTTTTACACTCAATTGGTTGTAAAGTTAACCCCAAAAAGGCCCAGATTTTGGAAGATAAGGTGATATATTTGGGTACAATTATCACACATGGTAAAGGTGAGATAGAGCATAAAAGGATTGACTCGATTGCTAAATTGCCCCTTCCCCAGAACGTTTCAGCCCTCCGGTCATTTTTAGGACTGGTTGGCTACTGCCGAAACCACATTGACGGTTTCGCCAGCAAGGCAGCACCCCTCTCAGACCTCCTAAAGAAAGGAGCCTCCTGGGAATGGCTTTCACAGCATACGGATGCTGTGGATGCGTTGAAGCAATCACTTATAGCAGCCCCCGCACTACAAGTTCCAGACCCGCTTTCCCCTTACGCTATAGAGGTAGCAACCACAGACCGCACCCTTTTGGCCATGCTCCTTCAGGAACGGCACGAACAGTTAAGGCCCGTAGCTTACGCCTCCAGAATTTTAGATGCTGTGGAGCAGGGATTTTCAGCCTGTGAGAGGCACCTGCTTGCAGTATTTTGGGCAGTTCACTATTTTCCGTACATTACCGGACTGAATCCCATCACAATCCTCACAGAACACACCCCCCACCCAACCTTTACTGGACGGACAACTCAAGGACGGTACAGTCAGTCAAATAAGAGCAGCCAGATGGACCCTTCTCTTGCAGGGACGGGACATCACTGTGAAACAGACAAAGACCCACACTTTTTTAGCCGACAACCTACAGTACCCCGGAACCCACCATGAATGTGAAATTATCTCTCCACACCACAACACAGGCCCCTTTATTGCGAACACCCCCCCCCCCCCCAGAAAGATAGGTAGTTCAACCCAGAGCCCCCAGCACACAGACACGTGCGAGCCCATAAAGATATATGTGGATGGATCTTCCACAATATTGGATGGGAAGCGCATAACCGGTTACAGATTTATGTCAACGACACGCAGGGACGCGCCCTAGAAGAAATAGCAATAAAACTTCCAGGACACCTAGGCGCGCAGGCAGCAGAGCTTGCGGCCATCGCATATATAGTGGAACACCCAGATTCCTTCCCCAGAGACATATAATCGGACAGCCTCTATGTCGGCAACAGCCTTACGGAATTCCTGCCCCTATGGAAAGCAAGAGGATGTTTCCGAAGACGGAAAACCCCTCCCCTCAGCCCCATTGCTCCGTCACATCTTAGAGAGAGCACAGAACAGGACTTTTGGGATAGTCAAAGTTCGAAATCACTTTCGTTCCTCCCCCCTGGAAATGTAAAAACCGACGCACTGGCTAAAGCAGGTTCCAGGCATGGATATTTTTGTACACCCCCTGAAAGCGCACCAGTGAATGCAGTTCAGGTCTCACAGACTAGGATTGAGGATCTAGTGCAGGCCCAGAAGCACGACAGCAATCTCAGGGAGATTTTAAAAGGAAACTATCCAGCACCCTACGAGAGATTTAAAAATGCTCAGACCACACATGACGGTGTGGTGTTAAAAGACACCCTTTTTGTGGTTCCTGAACAGGACAGGAATCAACTGATTTGTTTATTCCATGACGGTCATGGACATCAGGGAATCGATCCCACTACAGCCCACCTCAAGCAGCTTTGTTGGTGGCCGAATTTAAGGACGATGTAAATCACTACATCGAGAATTGTCTAATCTGCGCCCAGCATAATCCGGACAGATATGCCAAAAAGGCTGAGCTTAGTCACACCCGACCCATTAATGGCCCCTGGACTAACCTCCAGATTGATTTTATAAGACCATTGCCCCCTTGCAGGAATGGTTATAAATATGTACTTGTGGTGATATACACGTTTACAAAATGGGTGGAAGCATTTCCATCCAGGACAAACACTGCACAGACCACAGCCAACATTTTGACCCACCACATCTTTACAAGATGGGGACTCCCCCGCAGCATTGAATCCGACCAAGGTTCCCATTTTACGGGACGTGTCATGAAGAACGTCCTCACGATATTTGGCATTACCCAAAAATTCCACATTGCATACCACCCACAGTCGAGTGGTATCGTGGAGCGCATGAATCGGACCCTAAAATCCACCCTCAGAAAAATGGTCCAGCAAAACAACACCACTTGTGACTCAGTCCTCCCTTTTGCGCTGAAGTCTTTGCGCAATACAGTTTCAACTTCCACAGGTTACACCCCACACACCCTCATGACCGGACACCCCATGAAAGGCACAGAATTTTTATTAGGTTTAGACTTGACCAGCCCCGAAGTGACGGCCCTCACACACGAGAAAGCAGTAGAGCAATTATTGAATAATGTTAAAACGGCTCAGCTAGCAGCCGCAGTGAAATTGGGCACCAGAAAGAAACAGAGCAAGGCTTGTTTCGACAAGACAGTGCTTGCGACTGAGTACAGTGTAGGACAGCAAGTCATGCTCTCCGTATACAACCCCAAGCACATTCCTGTCACCAAAGTACTCGAGTCCGTACTCCATTGCGGACAAAGTAAGCCCTTCCGTCTACAAGATAAAGTACCCCCTTGGAAAGACTGCGTGGTTCCATATCAACCAGCTGAAGGCATATGGAACACAGTCTAACCACGCACACCACGTCATGCTCGACGCAGCATACCACACCCACAGCCAACGTAACCCTCCCCTCCCCCAACACGTCCAGCCCAGCCACGGACTCGACCTTGACTCCACCCCCTAAATTTACACTCCACCCCGGAACGCCCACAGACTGCAGCAGCAGAGACAGCGACTGTGACTCAGACGATAGCCAAAGCACGCCTCCCTACTATCCCCATGCAACAGGACCCACACCTAGCGAATCTGACCACGATTCGAGTGATCCCTTCATGATCACTTTTTTAAACAAACCCCACCACCGACCCACAATGACGACCCCGATTCCGTCTCCACACAACTAGACACCACCTATTGGCACAGAGACAACTCGTTTAGACTCGTCCGGAATGACGAGAGCGATCTGAAATCATACCAAGCAGCCCTTTCAGCCCTGATACATTCAAGAGTTTGGCATCCGGGAGAAGGTGATGACCTTGAGTCTGACTCCCAAAACTAGAACCCCTTTGCGACCCTGTTCGCAACCGATAACTGAGGTGTCCAGATGATGTTTTAAAGGAACCGCTTGGGAGAAACGGTGTCCTTTCTGATGGAACCTGCAGCATGTTTTA
Source organism: Scyliorhinus torazame (assembly GCF_047496885.1). Classification (NCBI taxonomy): domain Eukaryota; kingdom Metazoa; phylum Chordata; class Chondrichthyes; order Carcharhiniformes; family Scyliorhinidae; genus Scyliorhinus; species Scyliorhinus torazame. Next base: position 282,326,206 of record NC_092709.1, on the reverse strand, counting down.
TGTTGTTTGTAGTGTTTGTTAAATGTTGTATGTCAGAACGAAAGAAAAAAAAAGATTTTCACGGCCCCATGCCTTTTCGGCCGAAACCTCTGAGGATCTGCCCACAGAGACTTGCTATTGGCCAGACGCTAGTTCAGAGGAACTAGTTTGTCTGCAGAGACTTGTTAAGGTCCTTGACGCCAGTTCAGCGGAACTCGTCTGTCGACAGACACCACACGCCCGTTCATAACTGCCCTTCTGGTTCGAAGGTAGAACCAATTCAGCAACCCCCCACGATGACTACATTTCCTGCCCGTTCTTGTTGGTTGCTCAGGCAGTGGAGAAGCGGCTTGGGACCCGCATTGCCTGGGAACCCCCCTCTGGTCAACTACGCTCGGGTAGGGGAGACATGGCATTGGTCGCCATCCTACCCGGGGACTCCATCCAACTCTTACCCGTCGCGGCCCATACGCACCTCATTTTGGAAAGTTTTAGTTCAAAAAGTTCTGTTTTGTTTCAGGTAACCCTGAGGTTGCCTACCATATGCTATTTACATCCTGAAACATTTGGATGGTAAACCGCACAGTCTGCGAGACGGCTCGCACTGGTTCATTATTTGAAAGTGTGTCTTGTCCTAAAATTCGGTTTTTGAAAAAAAAATGAGGGAGTCACACATAGTGACCACTTATAAAGGGAGTAATTGGTACTAAAGGACAGACAGGCTATCATATGAGATGTTAAACCAAGATAGTAACAGATACTATGCTTGTTTCCACAGAACTCCAGGAGCTCCAGGACCAGAGAAGAGAAGAGAAGAGAAAGAAAAAGAACCATGAGGACATCCTCCGGATTATTCATCGTGATAATGGACATTTGATTGCGCGTGAACGCGAACCCCATGACCTCAAGCCCCCCAGCCGTTAATGATTCACTTCCCCACAGTACCCAGAGCCCAGTCACCAGCGACACCATATCATCTTGGTGTGACAGGTTTATAACCTGGTATTCCATGTCCTACGTGATAGAATCCCTATTGGTATTGGCGATACTCTGCTGCATCGTGAAGACTATGCGTCTGAGAAAATGGAGAAGGAGAGCCTACCGCGCTCGCACCCTAATATATAGGATCAGATCCCCTATTTTCGGATATGACCAGACCCCCGACCCCCGCGATCTATAATAAAGAGCATTCGTTTGCGTTTTTGTTGTAAATAAAGAAATGTTCCTGAGCAATTGTACGATCCTGAGCTTGACTGCCAAGCCAGGAAAAATGTGTATAAACTGCTATGATTTTGTTTGCATGATTGAGGAAGTTAGAGTGATGAAATGTTTAAGTGAGTGTATTGTATTAAGGATAGTTAGAGGTTCCCATTTTCTTGTTTTGTAATGCATGTCCCTGTTTGACATAGCGCCCCTTAGAATTGTCAGTTAAAACTTTTTGCATAGTTATGGTCAGTGTAGGCCATGAAAGAAGTGCTCACCGGGTCAGGGAATGAAAACAACGTAGTTATGTGATCCTTCACGCTTCGCGTTAGGATCACAAGGAGGGAGTGTAGCCACCTAAATTGGCCAACTCCTGATTTAACATGGCGAACGGCAAAGGCTGATAGGAAAGTCAGCCAACACAGACAGAAACCAGCAGGTGCAGGTTTGCTGTGTATTTAACTCTGCAAAAGGCCAGACAACATCGATACCAGCGGCCATCAGCATAATAATGTAGCAGCCATCTACATACTGATGAGCAATCCCCGGGAACAATAAGTAACATTTGGGACACACAAAGCTAAACCAGACTCTCTGGCGCCAGCAGGAGCCAACACAAAGGAGGTGAACGAACACCTCAAGACCGCCCATCGATCAGGGAACCGAATTGGAGAAATAGAACCAAGCGATTGGAACAAAGTCCACTCACATGGGACCAGGTACAGGGTATGCCCCGAAAGGCAGGAAGCCCCTTGGGACTATAAGAGTTAAGCCCCAAGTTCAACTCTCTCTCTTCGTCCTGTCTGGGTCACCCAGCAACACGAACCAACATTGACCGTGACCGATGCAGTAACCGCCGAAAGTAAAGCTTATTTCAACGCTCGCTACGAAATAGGCGCTCCTAGCTACCAATCCGTACCAACTTCGAATCCCGCAGACTCAGAACCCGAACGAAAGGCCATTTGTTCCCCTGACCTGGTGGGCCAGTCCGAAGTTAAGTATAGGCCTGTTAGTTGTAGAAGTAGCTTAGATGTAGAATTTGTGCATGAGTAGCGATTACTGTGTATAATAAATGTATTTTGATTTGAATCTTACTAATCGTTGTATTGAGTTATTGATCATTACTTGGACTTGAACCTCGTGGCGGTATCATAAAGGTACCTGGCGACTCGAGAGCAAAGGTAATAAAACAGAGCAATTGAGCCAACCGGAAAGTTAGCAACAGAACCATTCCAGAGTCCTAAGAAACTTGAAAAATGACCACCAATGGATCTATTATATCTGGGGCCACTTCCTTAAGTACTTTGGGATGACGATTATCAGGCACTGGAGATTTGTCCACCTTCAAGCCCATTAATTTCCCAAAAAACATTTCTTTACTAATACTAATTGTATTCAGCTCCTCACTAAAACTTGTGGTTCTCAGAACTTCCAGCATATTATTCATGTTATCATTTGTGAAGACAGAAGCAAAGAATGAATTTAGTTCCTCAGCCCTTTCTTTATCCCGTTATGAATTCCCCCGCTTCTGACTGTAAGGGGCCTACATTGGTTTTTATCAATCTTTTTCTCTTTACATACCAGGGAAACATTTGCAGTCAGTTTTTAAGTTCCCTGCTAGTTTACTAGATTTGTTTGACTAACATTCGGTTCAGTCCTCAGTTTTAAACTTACATTGTTTTCAATTTGTTCTCTGGTTTGGATTTGGATTTGGGTTTATTGTTACGTGTACTGAGATACAGTGAAAACGATTGTTCTGCATACAATCCAGACAGATCGTTCCATACATGAAAAAAACATAGGACATACAATAGATACACAATATAAATACATAGACACAGACATCTGGTGAAGCATACAGAGTGTAGTACTACTTAGTAGAGAAAATCCATGGAGAGATCAGTTCAATCCATAAGAGGGTCATTCAGGAGCCTGGTAACAACGGTGAAGAAGCTGTTTTTGAAACTGTCAATGTATGTTCTCAGACTTTTGTATCTCCTGCCTGATGGAAGACGTTTGAAGAGATAATAATCCGAGTGGGAGGGGTCTTTGATTATGCTGCCCGCTTTCCCAAGGCAGTGTAGGTGTAGACAGAGTCAATGGATGGGAGGTGATTTCGCGTGAAGGACTGGGCTGTGTACACGACTCTGTAGTTTCTTATGGTCTTGGACTGAGCAGTTGCCATAGCAGGCTGTGATGCAGCCAGATAGGATGCTTTCTATGGTGCATCTGTAAAATTGGTCAGAGTCAATGTGGACATGCCGAATTTCCTTAGTTTCCTGAGGAAATATAGGCGCTATTGTGTTTTCTTGGTGCCAGCGACGATGTGGGTGGACCAGAACAGATTGTTGGTGATGTGCACACCTCGGAATTTGAAGCTTGGCACCATTGATGTAGATAGGGGTGTGAACATTTTCCCTGCCTATCTCTGTGACCTCCACTAATTATTGCACTTTCTCAATTTCTATCATTCTACTACCAATCAATATCTCAGCTTCTTTTCTTTTCAAATGTATTTTATTACAAACATGTATCAAAACAGGTTACAGCGACTAAACACTCCGAGAAACAGACTTCCCAATAATCAAATATACACTCTGAAAGGATGTTTCCCCTTTTCCACCTACCCCTCCTCTCCCCCTACCCACACCCCTCTGCGGCAAACAACCCGTCAAAACACGGTCACAAACATCCTCCACCTTTCCTGCACCCTCCCGAAGAACCCCTTAACTCATACATTATCCTCTCTAATCGCAGGAAGTTGTACTGGTCACCCAACGAAGCGGCAACCCCCAGTGGCGATGCTGACCGCCACTCCAGCAAAATGCGCCGCCGTGCAATTAGAGAGATGAAGGCCAAGACATCGGCCTTCCTCCTCTCCATGAACTCCAGCTTCTCTGAAACCCCAAATAGCATCACAAAAGGATCCGGGTCCACCTCCTCCTCCACTGTCCTGCCTAAGACCGCAAACACTCCCGCCCAGAATCTTCCCAATTTTTCACAACCCCAAAACATATGTGCGTGATTCGCCGGACCCCGCTCACACCTCTCACACTCATCTGCTGCCCCCTGAAAGAACCCACTCATTCTCGCCAGAGTCAAATGTACCATGTTTTTAAAATCATCTTTATTGTCACAAGTAGGCTTGCATTAACACTGCAATTAAGTTATTGTGAAAAGCCCCTAGTCACCACATTCCAGCGCCTGTTCGGGTACACAGAGGGAGAATTCAGAATGTCCAAATAATCTAATAGCACGTCTTTCGGGAATTGTGGGAGGAAACCGGAGCACCTGGAGGAAACCCATGCAGACACAGATAGAACGTTCAGACTCCGCACAGACAGTTACATAAGCCGGGTATCGAACCTGGGTCCCTGGAACTGTGAAGCCATAGTGCTAACCACTATGCTACTGTACTGTGCACCACCTTAAACTGTATCAGGTTCATCCTTGCACAAATCATTGAAATCATCATAGAATTTACAATGCAGAAGGAGGCCATTCGGCCCATCGAGTCTGCACCGGCCCTTGGAAAGAGCACCTACACAAGCCCACATCTCCACCCTATCCCTGTAATCCAGTAACCCCATTAACCTTTGTTGGACACTAAGGGCAATTTAGCATGGCCAATCCACCAAACCCACATATCTTTGGACTGTGGGAGGAAACCGGAGCACCCGGAGGAAACCCATGCAGACACGGGGAGAACATGTAGACTCCGCACGTTTCCCCTGCCTATTTGTTAGAGAGGCCATGCTAAATTCCCCTCCGAACCTGCAGACAGTGACTCAAGCCGGGAATCGAACCTGGGATCCTGGAGCTGTGAAGCAACTGTGCTAACCACTATGCTACCGTACTGCCCCACAAGAGTATGTACCATTTACCTGACACAGTGCCTCACTCAATACTCCCCAATTGATCTCCCCTCCCAACTCTGCTTCCCATTTCTCCTTGATTTTGACCAGCCACTCGCCTCCCTGCTCCCCCAGCCACTTGTATATCTCCCCAATTCTTCCCTCCCCTTCCACATCCGGAAGCAGCAGTCGCTCCAGCAGGGTGTATCCCGGCAACCTAGGGAACCCCCTCCAGACCTTTTGTGCAAAGTTCCTAACCTGCAGATACCTGAACTCACTACCCCTTGGCAGCTCTACCCTTTCCCTTAGCTCCTCCAGACTGGCAAACCCTTCCTCCAAATACAAATCCCTCGCCTTGACCAGCCCCACTTGCCTCCACCCCCTGTATACATTATCCATTTCCTCCGGCTCAAACCCAAGATTCTCGCACAGCGGAGACATCCCTTCCACCCTAAAATGCCTCCTCAGCTGATTCCATATCTTCACCATGTACTGCACCACTGGGTCCCTGAATACCTACCCGGAGCCATTGGCAACGTTGCCGTCACCATGGCCTCAAACTAGACCCATTACAAGATTCCTCCTCCATCCTAACCCACTCTACCCCTTCTCCTTCCCACCATCGCCACACCTTGTCCACATTCGCCGCCCAATAAAAATGAAGCAAGTTCGGCAACCCCCCCTGCTGCCTCTACCTCTGTAGCAGGGCCCTCCCCACCCTCGGCACTTTCCCCGCCCATACAAAGTCAGAAATGATCGTGTCCACTTTCCGAAAAAAGGCCTTTGGTATAAAGATCGTGAGAGCTTGAAAGATAAACAAGAACCTCGGCAGAATATTCATTTTCACTACTTGGACCCTCCCCGCCAACGTTAAATGAAGTGCATCCCACATCTTAAGATCCTCTCTGGCATTCTCCACCAGCTTCGTTAAGTTCCACTTATGGAGCCCCGTCAATTCCCTTGCTACCTGAATCCCCATATACCTAAACCCATCCCTCGCTTCCGTAAATGGCATCCCCCCTAAATTAACCCAGCTGATTCAGGGGAATACCTCGCTTTTCCATTCATTCAGCTTGTAACCCGAGAAACTCCAAATCTCCCCAGCAGGCCCATAATCCTTCCCATACTCTCCAACGGGTCTGAAACATAAAGCAAGAGGTCATCGGCATAGAGCGACACCTGATGCTCTCTCTGTCCCCTCATAATCCCCTGCCACTCTGCCAACCCCCTGAGAGCCATCGCCAACGGCTCCATGGCCAGTGCAAACAGCAGCCGCAACAGCGAGCACCCCTTCCTCGTACCCCTGTTTCAGTCAAAGCTTTGAGAGCTCATGTCATTCGTCCTCACCCTTGCCCTTGGTGCCACATACAGCAACCGCACGCATGTCACAAATCTCGACCCAAACCTTCCCAAAACCTCGAACAAGTACCGCCACTATGCCCTCAGCTTCCTAAGCACTAAGCTTTAGATTTCATGGCATAGAATATATGCTCCTCTGGTGGGTTTGAAGAGCGGGGGTTTAAAACCCAGCATGAGGCTGCAGGCAGAATTTCTACCCCCCTGGGACAGGAAACGCGGCCTCAGAGAGCTCACAATTAATCAAAGAGCCAGCAGGTCTGTAGTCCCAGCAGGAGCAGCCAGGAGCTGGGGCCACTGCTTGGATTACAGGCAGTTCCTAATGTAGGTCATTGTAGAAGACACACAGCAAGTTAAGTGGGGGGATTTCACGGAGGTCATGCTGGTAGGCCCCAGGGAGCAGGAGAGTGGAAAGATAATGGTGAAGACCAAATGTGTATGAAACTTTATGGGGGAACTGTTGTAGGGTTGTGAGGCCCACCCAGCCTTGGTCCTGTTGTGGTCCTTTAGTGACCAATTAATAGCCCCTGTTGCTATTTTACCCAAGTCAGGGGAGGACCATGCCAGCGGGTAGTCTGGATGTTTTACCTTTGTGGGCCGGTGTCGTATGAGGTTAGGGGAACCACATTTGCGGGTCCTTTATGTCCATCGGAGGCACTCCTCCCAAGATTACACTTCCGCTTTACCCTCCCCCAAGATCACTCTTCTCCCTTTGCCCTATCTCTTGGTTTCTCAATGGAAAGTGAAAACTTTGGCAGAATTTTCTTTTCCCACGCAAGAGCACAGAGGCTGGTTGCATTGCATCTACTTCATATCAGCTAATCAAGCACAGAATAGGGATTAAAATTGGCTCCTTCTTAACTTCTTGGCTTGTTTGTCTTTTCCTCTGAATCAACTGGGAAATATTCAAGTCATGCATTAGCTTCTGAAAATTACCTCCGTAAGGACAATTAAAGAAACGAGTGCCAAGGTAAAATGCTAGAATGCCGTGACAAAGGCCAAATCCCCTGAAGACTCCCTCAGTGCTTATCAGTTGTCAGGAACGGTAGTATAGTGATTCTGTGACTAGACTAGTAATTGAATTGCCTGGACTAATGATCAGAGACTTGTGTTCAATCCCAGTTGGTGGGGAATTTAAATTCTATTTGTTAAGTCCAGAACAAAAATCCCATCTCAGTAACAAAACTACTGAATTGTAAAAACACACCTAATTTATTAATGTCCTTTAGGGGAGGAAATCTGCCATCCTTACCTGGTGTGCTCTCTACATGTGACTCCAGATTCACAGCAAGGTGATTGACTCTTAACCGCCTTCTGAAATGGCTGAACAAGCCACTCAGTTATTTGAAAATTCTACATGTTGGCCTTACCAGAGACACTCACAATCCATGAACAAACAAAAATAAAATTGCCCAGTGAGTAGCTGAGAGGCTCTCCATCCCTGTTGTATAATATCAACTAATGGAAGTGGTCAGAAAATCAATCTTATGGATTATGAGAATGAATGGATATACGTGTATTAAAACTGTAAATATCATTCAGTACTACTTCACTAAAAAGAGATTGCTGCTCTATATTTAAGTAGTCTGAACAAATCTCACCCAAAAGGCTTGCTCCGAATTATAGGACAAGTCAGAAAGCAATATTCTAAGGTACATAAATCTTTGAATCACCCAAATTTACAGCACAGTATGATGCCATTCGGTGCATAATTTTTGTGCCAATCATAAAATAATTTTCCAGCCTAATTGCAGTTTCCAGCCCTTTGTGGATAGTGGCATTTCAAGTGCTATTTTGTTACAACACCCTGGGCTAGTGCGCAGTCAATTCCAACCCCACTTGACTCGGAGTCACAACACAATTGAAAGTAACGAATAATGCTTAGAAAAACACCCAAAGTCTTTTTGGTCCTTGGCTGCCCAATAACTACAGTCACCAGGTTTGTAAATTTAAACACAATTTTATTAATAACATTAACTATAATGATGAAATATGGAGCAAATAAAACTGGTTAACTATTATCTAGTTACTAAACCCCTATTTAACAGACAAACAAACACAGAGGGGGAAAAGAGGGGTGTAAAAATAATGATGAAAGTAAAAAGGATGAATCTTTGTTTCAGATAGTTGCCTTCTAGCACACCTCCCTTCAGTTTAAGCTTTCGTCTCACGTTTCTGCTTTCAGTCTGCAATGGTTTTCACTGTATATTCATCCAGGTTCTCTGTAAATTCAGAAATACAGCAGCTATGTAGATATTCTGGAGAAAGAGAATGAGAGACTCATACAACTTCTTCTCTGAGCATCCAGAACCCGACTGTCCTTTCCTTGGTTCTCTGAAAAACATCCCACTTGGGTCGGACCCAATCACCACCTGTCACTAGGCAGAATATGGCCTTTTGGCCAATTCATTGGCCACCAGCCAACAAATCAGACTGAATCCCTCCGATCTCTCTCAGGTGCCAAAAGGTCTGAATTCTGCTGTTCTAAAACTAGCACGTTGTACTATTTGATAACATTTGAGTTCCTCACTTCCTCTGCTCAACTGAAAGGCATATGTACATTAAATATTCATGGATCAAAAATGATAACGGCAAATGGGAACTAAGGGAATCAGCAGGAAGAGCCCTTACAAATTTGTAAATGTACGTGGGAGTGCATTCCAGACCCACACCACCCACTGGGTTCAAAACTTAATGCCTGTTAAAAACTTGAAGTCTCACCATAGAAGAGCCCAGAGGGAATTGTGCTGTATTTTTGTGGAACTGTAAGATTGCAGGAGTGTTACCTTTGGTTCCATTAGACTAGCTGCATCCAGATGTAGGCTGGATAACTTGATATCGCAACAGCCTAGACTCAACAGAGTCCTTGTCTCCGGTGTAATCTTTACATTTGTTTCAAATACTTCTCCTAGCTTTCCTTTGAACTCTTTCTACCTTTTCATCTAGCTTCAGGATTTCTGCCAAGTATTTCTCCTGATATTTCCCCAGGATTTCTTTTAGTTCCTCAGTTACGTTCATTGTGATTTGTTCTCTAGAATGGATATCTATAAAATCTCCCTATCCAATTCGGCCTGGAATTTCTGGTTTAAAACAGAATACTGGGTAAGGGATAGAGCAAAGTTTTGAGTGATCCACCTGGAGTTGTAAATGAACAAGTCTATTGGATTCATTGTAGTGTCAGGGGTCAGGATGGTCACTGTGCTCAGGATCAATATATATTTCTCCCAATCCACCTTCTTTTATTTTGCGCCCAATTTATCTGTGTCGATTAAGATAGTAACTGTTATTATTTACAGTTTATTTACGTGTATAAAATACTTTCTTCAGATTTCAATTTAGATCACAGTTGTGTTCCAATTAACATCCCTGAATATCGATCATTAAATATACGTCTTGAGCCATGGTTGTGGCCAGCACCATTTACAAGATTAAAAAATTCACACTAATTCTTTTGTCAAACACGCATACTCATTCTTTCATGGAAGCTTCCCATTCACACACACATTTTTCATTTCATTTTGCTTTTTTATCATTCTCAACAGTTCAAAACAAAAATTAGAATAACATATTCAAAGGGACGCAAGGAGATAGGATAAAGTGGATGTCTTCATTCTTCCTTCAAGTCTGTGACTGAACTCAAAGAAAAAGGTTAATTCTAAAGAATTATATTTTTAAAAAGTAACTTTAACATTCTTGCACAACCACAGCAGGGGGGCGTTTTTAAAGCAAAATGCAAAGCATCACATTCCATTGATCCAGATTCACCACTATCCCGCCTAAATCAAAGCAGTTGCTTCAACAACTCACCTAACGTTTTATCACAGCCTATCCTTTTCCTCGTTCAACCTGATTTGAAGCATATCTACATGCACACATTGATCAAGCAACTTTAAAACACCTAACAGCTCACAAAAAAATACACCTAACAGAAATAGACCACAGAGGGTTAACTCTGGAGGGACATACATTCACAGTCAAGGGGAAAATCCCACAGACACTGTAACATACAGCCATTACTTAATCAAACACAAGTTTGCCTTTTGAACTCAGCTGCCAGCAGCTCTGAATTAGTTGATTAGAAATCTGTAAAATACCTTTTAACCTTACATTCAATAAAAGCAATCATTTCCCCGAATCAAACATTGTTTCAAATTAGCATTCAGAATGCAGTAATTCAAGCTCTTTTCTAAATTGTTAATTTAGCTTTTCCAAACGCAGAAGTCATATCTCCCCAATGTGTATCTCCGTCGCCTTTATCCAGCTCTCTGTCCCCAAAAACGCACATCATATCCCTTTGGACTTAGAGTAGAGACTCTCGCCTCTCTTTCTTTGCCTGACATTTCCTTTTATTCGTTATTGATTTGATTTTATGTCATTAAGGAACTCCTGGAGAACCAATGCCCGCACTGATTTCTTGTAAAACTCTTAATACACATGGGCAAAGACTCAAATCTCTCCTTTTTCCTCGAGATAATGCCTGACTATCCCAATATCAACTGCTTATCCCCCTTTGACACGAAGGTGGCTGCCAAGAGGTTTTCGTCACTAACCACCTTCCCCAATGTGATCTGAATATCATTTCCCCACTTCTTTAGTTGACTCAACTCTCATGTTATGTGTTGGTGGTTGGACACCTGCATAGGTTGCAATGCAACCATTTTATTTTTAAGTGCCCCACCCCAGGTGCTATATTACTAAAATGTAATATAAATATTACTCATTTGTCCTGCCGAGTTGTATTTAACTTGATGATAAACAGTCAAAGTTTTCCAGTTGATGACAAATTATTTATTGAGTAATAAAATAATATGCTTGTGAGTTCTTTCACTATAAAACTTTGACTAGTAATATAATTAACTAAGATTCGATTAAGCTAACAATTTACTCTAGCTGCACTACACACACTAACCTACAGCAAGAGCAGGGAATTCCTTATATAGCTCCTGTTAGTGTTGCCATCTAGTGATCATCTGTCTGCACTGCCTACACATTAACTAATCATGTATTAACATACACAGAGATCACTACACCAGGAATGCCAAATGTTGCTCCCTCTTCTCCTCTCGGGTTCACAACTGACACATGACACAAACTGCACAAAACTGATAGACTCTGGGTGGGATTCTCAATTTCTGAGATTAAGTGTTGACGCCAATGCAGAAGTTGTCGATTTTCACGACTGAAAAACTGGCAGCTGAGCAACTGAGCAACCATAACCCGAACCCCCCCCCCCCCACCCAAAGGGTAGCCGATCCCGCCACCCTGTACCACATGCCGGCACCCATACCAGCTGCCATGGCCGAGTGCCCTGGCCAGAGAGGCCACCAGCTACCCACCGCCTGCGCTGGATGCATCAGACTGTCTAACACTGTCGTTTTCTGCACCCCCCCCTGGTCCCCCAGGAGAAGGCCACGTACAACTGCCTGGAGCAGGAAAAGACAGGAGGGGGACAGCGGGACCTGCACCTACTTACTGTTCAAGAAAGGGAATAGGGAAATGCCTGGGAATTACAGACCCATCAATCTTACATCTGTGGTGAGCAAAATATTGGAAAGGATTCTGAGAGATAGGATGTATGATTATTTAGAAAAACATAGTTTGATTAAAGATAGTCAGCATGGCTTTGTGAGGGGCAGGTCATGCCTCACAAGCCTCATTGAATTCTTTGAGGATGTGACATTGATGAAGGTCGGGCAGTGGATGTGGTGCATATGGATTTCAGTTAGGCATTTGATAAGGTCCCCCATGGTAGGCTCATTTAGAAAGTTAGGGGGCATGGGATACAGGGAAATTTGGCTGTCTGGATACAGAATTGGCTGGTCGAAAGAAGACAGCGAGTGGCAGTGGATGAAATGGATTCCACCTGGAGGTTGGTGGCCAGTGGTGTCCCGCAAGGATCTGTTCTGCGACCTCTGCTCTTTGTGGTTTTTATAAATGACTTGGATGAGGAATTGGAAGGGTGGATTAGTAAGATTGCTGATGACACGAAGGTTGGGGGAGTTGTAGATAGTGTTGAGGGCTGTTGCAGGTTACAACAGGACATTGACAGGATGCAGAGCTGGGCTGAGAAGTGGCAGATGGAGTTCAATCCAGATAAATGTGGTGATTCATTTTGGAAGGTCGAATTTGAATGCTGAATACAGGGTTAAAGGCAGGATTCTGGGAAGTGTGGAGGAACAGAGGAATCACGTACATAGATCCCTCAAAGTTGCCATCTAGGTTGATAGGATTGTTAAGAAGGCGTATGGTGTGTTGGCTTTCATTAACAGGGGGATTGAGTTTAAGAGCCGCGAGGTTGCGCTGCTGCTTTATAAAACCTTAGTTTTACCACACTTGGAATATTGTGGCCAGTTCTGGTCGCCGCATTACCGGAAGGATGTGGATGTTTTGGAGAGGGTACAGAGGAGATTTACCAGGATGCTGCCTGGAATGGATGGCATGTCTTATGAAGAAAGATTAAGGGAGCCAGGGCTTTTCTCACTGGAGCGAAGAAGGAAGAGATGTGACTTGATAGAGGTGTACAAGGTGATGAGAGACATGGATAGAGTAGATCGCCAGAGACTTTTCCCAAGAGCGGAAATGGCTGTCACGAGGGGACATAGTTTTAAGGTGATTGGAGGAAGGTTTAGGGGAGATGTCAGAGGTAGGTTCATTAGACAGAGAGTGGTGGGTGCGTGGAATGCACCGCCAGCAGAGGTGGTGGAGTCTGAGTCATCAGGGACATTTAAGCGACTCTTGGACAAGCACATGGTCAGCAGTAAATTGAAGGGGTGTAGGTTAGGTTGATCTTAGATTAGGATAAATGGTTGGCATAACATTGTGGGCTGAAGGGCCTGTACTGTGCTGTACTGTTCTATGTTCTATGTACTCTGGCAGAGCAGAGGGCCCTGAACATGGTCATTGGACCGGAGGAAAGGGAGGTCGCCGAGGTGGCGTTGAGCCGCAGGCGAGGAAGTGAGACCCCACTTAGTTGAGGTTCCCTAATACACATTGTAGTGATCTCGGTATATGTTAATACATGATTAGTTAATGTGCAGTCAGGACTATCAGATGATCACTAGATGGCTACACTAACAGCAACTATATAAGGAGTTTCCTGCTCTTTCTTAGTGTTAGTGTGTGTGTTTTGCTGCTGGAGGATAGACGTGACCAGTTCAGAGTGTAGTGTATTATATTAATTGTTAACTTCATCTAATCTTAGTTAATTCTATTACTAATCAAAGTATTAAAGTAAAAGAACTCACAAGTATATTATTTTGTTACTCAATAAATAATTTATCAACTGGAAGATTTTGACTGTTTTATCAGCAAGTTAAATACAACTCGGCAAGACAAATGAATAATATATATATTACATCTCTGTAATATAACATGGTATAAGGTAAAAAAAAAATTTAAGAACAACTAGTAGTATCATTAGGAAAGAAAAGAAAAAGTTCCAATATCGACTGTTCGACTGTGGAAGTCCTCGCAGCAAACGGATCCTCGACAACAAATCGATTTGATGGACCAAGTCCAAGCTCCAAGACAGCTGAAGACTACCGGTAACTTAAATTTAAATTGGAAATCATTTAAACAGCTGTTCCAACTCTATCTGGAAGCTCATGACTTAAATACAGCCTCTGAAGCTAGAAGAATAGCACTGCTACTGTCAATGGCAGGTCAGCAAGCTATAGAAATATGTAATTCATTTATATACACCGAAGGCGAAGACAAAAGCAAATTTGGAGTGATTGTTGCAAAGTTTGATGACCACTGAAGATGAAGACAAATGAAATACTGGAGCATTTCAGGTTTCATAAGAGATTACCGAAAAATGGCAAACCAATCACAAACTTTGTCACCAACTTAAAACTACTAGCGCAGACATGTAATTTTGCTAATTTACACGACTCTTTAATAAGAGAGCAGCACGGTAGCACAAGTGGATAGCACTGTGGCTTCACAGCGCCAGGGTCCCAGGTTCGATTCCCCGCTGGGTCACTGTCTGTGCGGAGTCTGCACGTTCTCCCCGTGTCTGCGTGGGTTTCCTCCGGGTGCTCCGGTTTCCTCCCACAGTCCAAAGACGTGCAGGTTAGGTGGATTGGCCATGCTAAAAATTGCCCGTAGTGTCCATAAGGGTTGGGAGGGGTTATTGGGTTGCGGGGATAGGGTGGAAGTGAGGGATTAATGTGGGTCGGTGCAGACTCGATGGGCCGAATGGCCTCCTTCTGCACTGTATGTTCTATGTAATCTATGTAATCGTCTATGGACTAAATGATGAAAGTATAAGAGAAGCATTACTACGACAGAATGATTTAACTCTCAAAATAGCAATAGAAAAATGCATTTCACATGAGCAGAGTTGAAACTAATACTTGGAATTTTGTCACCGAGGAAAGGGCGTGAAAGTCCACCATGAGGTTGAGAATGTTAAAATGGTGACGCAGGCAGCAAAGAAGCACGTTCGAAACGGTAGCTATCTTGCACGCACATTCCAGCTCGGGACATGCGCAGTTTGTTCAGAAATGCAAGACTCAACAACAGAAGAAGTCTATGCATGCACAAACGTCACTCATGAGTCAGAGAGACGATGTCATAATGTGTTACAGACTCGGTAACGCCCACTTAAAGGGGAATTGTCCTGCTCAAGGAAAACAGTGTTTAAAGTGCGCAAAACTTAACCATTTCGCTTCCCAGTGTAAATCAAGAGCAATTTATCCTAATGCAACACAGAAAAAACATTTCAACGTTCAATCCATCGATAGAATAGAAAGCAAAAATTCACAAAAGAATTTCTCAGAAGGTGATGAAAGTTTTTCTCTGGAAAATACGTTTTTTGTTGGCATCATTGATACATCAGAGGATCTTCAACCATCATCAAAGGATCTTCAACCAACATCAAAGCATCTTCAATCAACATCAAAGGCTCCTCATCGAATTAACTTCACTGACCATAACAATGAATGGACAACGACAGTATATGCGAATAACAGTCCGATATTATTCAAGCTTGACACTGGTGCTTCAGCCAACTTGATGAATTGCAAGGATCTCTCATCAATCCAAGGAGATTATGAGATTGTACCTGCAGCATGCAAGTTAAAAGATTATAATGGTAACCAAATTGTGTCACATGGATCGTGCCATTTAAAAGTTGTCAATAAAGAAGTGCAGAAAACACTTCGTTTTGAAATTGTGGATGATCACAAAGCTTCTTTACTAGTTGCTCAAGCATGCAAGGAGTTGCAGTTAATTCAAAGAATCTTCATGCACACGAATGAGACATCACGACTGGAAGAAGACATTCAATACCCTGAAGTATTTTGTGGTATGGGCACAGTGCTGTACCAGTACAAAATTTTGCTCAAAAAGGATGCAACACCCATCAAACATCCGCCAAGAAGAGTTCCAACACCTCAACGAGAGAGATAATAAACTGAATTACAGAGATTACAATCTCAGTCACACAACCGACTGACTGGGTCAGCTCATTGGTTTGTGTCAAAAAACCTTTCGGAGATCTTAGAATTTCTATGGATCCCAAAGATCTAAATAAAAACATACGTAGGGAACAGTACCCTATTCCCAAATGAGAAGAAATTACTTCTGAAATGTCAAATGCACGCATTTTTACAAAGTAGACGCATCACAAGATTTTTGGCAGATGCAGCCTGACGACTCCAGCAAGCTACTCTGTACATTCAACACGCCTTTTGGAAGGTATTGCTTTAATAGAATGCCCTTTGGGATCATCTCTGCCTCAGAGATTTTTCACCAAATTATGGAGCAGATGACGGAAAACATAGATGGTGTTAGAGTCTATGTGGACGACATCATTATATGGCCAACTACTGAGGAAGAGCATATTGCAAGGTTAAGGAAAGTATTTGACCGAATACATCAATATGGTTTAAAATTGAACCAATCTAAATGCACATTTGCTCCGTCTTCGTTGAATTTTTTAGGTGATACCATCTCAGCTAAAGGTGTCAGGCCGGATGAAGAAAAAATATCAGCCATGCAGAAAATGCAGCAACCAGAAGACAAGAAAGCTGTATTTAGATTTCTTGGATTCGTAAATTTCCTCGGAAATTTATCTCCAACTTATCTTCAAGAACTGTTGCTCTATGAAACTTGATCAGAGAGAATACTGAGCTTGAGTGGACTCCACGCCACCATGCAGAATGGCCGGACCTCAAACAGCAATTAATAAAAGCTCCAAGTTTAAATATCTTTGATCCAAACAAACCCACGAAAATCTCGACAGACACAAGTCAAGCTGGAATTGGTGCTGTCTTACTTCAGCAAGGCGACCAGACCAATTGGATTCCCATCGCGTACGCATCGAGACCAATGATCGCCACAGAGTGCAGGCATGCGCAAATAGAAAAAGAATGTCCAGGACTAATAACAGGCATCAGTAAGTTTTGTGTTTGTGTGTATGGTCTACCTAAGTTCATAGTTGAGACTGATCATCGACCTCTAGTAAATATCATAGAGAAAAACCTCAATGATATGATACCAAGATTACAGAGAATGATGATGAAGTTGAGGAGGTATGATTTTACTTTAATCTATACTCCTGGAAAATTGGCAAAGATCTCGTAATTGCAGATACACTTTCAAGATTTATAAATACTGAGAATCTACCATTTGAATCCATCAATGACGTAGAAGCTCAACTGCAGTTATATAGAGAAACACTTCCTGCATCAGATGAAAAGTTGAAGTAGATGCGTGATGAAACACAAAAAGATGTAACCTTGTTCAGAGCGATCAATCATCTACAGCACTGCTGGCCAAAAGGACACTGCCCTCAGTATCAAAGTATCCAAGCTGAACTTACTGTGATATTAAGAAATGACAGGATTGTCATTCCATCAAATCTTAGGTCAAAAACGCACAGCAAAATTCATGAAGGTCATCTTGGCATCAAGAAGTGCAAAAGAAGAGCTAGACAAGTTGTGTATTGGCCGGGAATAAACAAAGACATCGCAGAGATGATAATGTTGTGTTCAATGGCAACAATCGGCACAATGTAAAGAAACACTACAACATGACATTGCTACGTCACCATGGATGAAAGTAGGCGTTGACTTGTTCCATGCAAGTGGAAAAGACTATGGGCGGGATTCTCCGACCCCCCGCCGGGTTGGGGAATCACCGGGGGGGGGGGGGGGGGGGAGGGGCGGCGCGAATCCCACTCTGACGCCGGCTGCCGAATTCTCCGGAGCCGGTTTTTTGGCGGGGTTGGGGATCACGCCGCACCGGTCGGGAGCCGTCGGTAGTGGCCCCCCAGCGATTCTCCCGGCCCCGATGGGCCGAGCGGCCGCCCGTTTTCAGCTGGTCCCGCCGGCGTGAAATACACAACGTCCATAACGGCGAGACCTGGCTCTGAGGGCGGCCTGTGGAGTCCTCGGGATGCGGTCGCTGGGGGGTTCCGGCCCCGGGGGGGGACCCCCACAGTGGCCTGGCCCGCAATCGGGGCCCACCGATCTGCAGGCGGGCCTGAGCCATGGGGGCACTCTTTTCCTCCGCGCCGGCCTCTGTAAAGCTCCGCCATGGCCGGCACGGAGAGGAAACCCCCTGCACATGCGCAGGGATCATGCCAGCGGTTCTGTGAATGCGCTATAACACGCTGGCGCTCCCACGCATGCGCCAACTCGCGCCGGCCGGCCGGCCCTCCAGCACTGGTTGGCACGGCGCCAACCACTCCAGCACCGGCCTAGAAGTGCGGAGGATTCCGCAACTTCCGGGTGGCCCGACGCCGGAGTGGTTCACACCACTATTTGGCGTTTGCCGCCGGCATGTCCCGCCTGCCGGTAGGGGGGGAATCCCGGCCTATGTTCTTATCATTGATTATTATTCCAACTTTCTGGAAGTGATGAAAATACCTGATCTCACTTCTACAGCTGTGATCAAAGCGTGTAAAGAAATTTTTGCGAGACTTGGCATTCCGCAAACTGTTATGACAGATAATGGTCAGTGTTTTGTAAGCTGGGAGTGGACGGAATTTTCAAGAACATTTCACTTCAATCACAATACCTCAAGTCCCCATTTTCCTCAATTAAACGGAAAAGTGGAGAAAGGTGTGCACATTATAAAGCAATTATTAAGCAAAGCAAGAAATTCGCAATCGGATTTTTACTTGGCTTTACTATCATACAAAGCCTCTCGGTTAAATTCAAGTTTATCTCCAGCTCAAATGTTGTCCAATTGTGAAATACGAACAACTCTACCGAAAATTCATGTTGGTGATCCAGATCAACTGGGTGTGCTGAAAAGAATTCAACAGCCACGAGAAAAACAACAAAGTCATTATGACATACACGCAAAACCACTGAAACCTCGAACAGCAGATGACATTATTAGAATCAGACATCCTGATGGAGGATGGTCTCATACTGCTATGGTTAATTTGCAAATATCACCACGCTCCTACATAATCAAAACTGCAGAAGGTTGATTGATTCGAAGGAATAGGCGCGACCTTTTGAAAGTGCACATTCGTCAACCTGTCTTTCCAACTTTGAATTTAAATCAATCTTTAAGTCAACATATGAATGTCAAACAACCTGTTGAAAGTGAACAGAAGAACATTAAAGAGTCAACTTCGCCAAACAAATTAAGAAGATCAACTAGATGCGGAAGAAAACCGAATCGTTTGAACTTATGAACATTTGACTGATTGATTCAGAACTGATGTTCTATGCATGACAGAATACTTAATTTCTTATGTACAATTTTCTTTATCGTGTATACAGAACAATGCAAAAAAAAGGGGATGTAGTGATCTCTGTAAATGTTAATACATGATTAGTTTTTTTTAAGTACCCAATTCATTTTTTCCAATTAAGGGGCAATTTAGTGTGGTCAATCCACCTATCCTGCACATCTTTGTGTTGTGGGGCGAAACCCACGCAAACACAGGGAGAATGTGCAAACTCCACACGGACAGTGACCCAGAGCCGGGATCATACCTGGGACCTCGGCGCCGTGAGGCAGCAGGGCTAACCCACTGTGCCCGTACGTGCTGCCCAATACATGATTAGTTAATGTGCAGTCAGTACAGTTTGCAACACTAACAGGAGCTATATAAGGAGTTTCCCGCTTTTTATTAGTGTTAGAGGACACTTGCCCTCTGCCCGAGACCCAGGAGACCGCGGAGTTCGAGTCGGAGGAGAACACAGATTTCCTGTCACTGCTATCTCCAACACCCTCCACCATCCCAGAGACACTCACCTTGGCTCCTGGAACACTCTGGTGCTCACCACACAGCTTATCCAGTACAGCAGGTGGAAGTAGGAACACCCGAGGTGGCGGAGGGCCGGAGGGCAGACTGACCCCAGGGATTAGCTGCTGTCCAGACGGGTTTTGGGCTCCTGGGATGAACAGTGCCATCTGTAGTGGAGATGTAGTCACAGAGCCAGGGTTGTTAGTGAGCATCCAGCACCTCCAGGTGCAGCTGGAGGAGTCCAACCGCATGCAGGAGCAGGAGGTGGCTATGGATCAGCAGGTCCAAGGCCTGGGGCATTCTGTGTAGATGCTGGCTGAGGCTCAGGACGGTGTTGCTGTCTCAGAGGCAACCATGTCCCAGAGCCACCTGGACATTGCATTGGTACTCCTGAACTTGGCCCAGTAACAGCAGGGCATGGCTGGGAATGTCCGCGGCATTGCCCAGGCGCTGGCTGATGTGGGCAGACACAGAGGGAGCTGGCGCAGTCCCAGAGGGAGATGGCAAAGTCACTGACTGATGTGATGCAAGCTAAAAAGGTGATGGCACAGTCACAGTGTGATGTGGCACAGTCCTAGACAGAGATAGTCCACTCCCTGTGCTCCATGCAGCAAGCATGCGGACCCTGAATGAGAACAGAGTGGGCCTTCAGGACTGGCAGCTTTAGGTGGCAGGGGAGCCTCAGGGGATAGCTCCATTCACACCCCCATCCCATGGAGTAGTCCGAAGGCCATCGGGCACCCGGAGGAAGGAGGAGTTGATGGGGACCTGCGGCTGACTCCCTCAGGGGAGGTGCCGGAACACCACAGCACCTCAGACTCCCCCACTCCTGTCCCTGTTGCAATTGGGGGGCAGTGGGCAGAACGGGGCGGCAGCACTCCACCTGGGACAACCGAGCAGCAGCCGGGCACATCCAGGCCCAGTCGGCCCAGGAGATGCCCGCCAACGGGGACCCAGGTCGCAGGGCAGGAATCACAGTCGGGGGAACCACCTAGATGTAGCGTTAGTGCCCGCAAGGCCAAAAAGTTAGACAACTGTGCAGGGCATAGTTTAGTTACAGGGGCTAGGGCAGAAACTTGTAAATATTTGTTCACATTAGACACCTGTTACCATTGTTATCACCTGCCTCAGTGCTCTGTCTGATAGATGTGAGAGGTGGGCTGGTCTGGGCTGGCGAGGAAGAGGGTACGGGGGAAATAGGCGGATGTCGTAGGTGGTCTGCGCTCCCCGCCCACTCCTGACCGTCCCCACCACCGCCACCCCAGGGACCCGATGGGACCATGTGATGGAATAGCCAGCTTGCATGCAGGGGTTACCCAGGTAGACAGTGGAAAGTGCTACCATGGACAGGAGTCAGACATTGGCATACGATACGGAGCACCAGAGCTCACCGCAGTGTGGGTTGTCATGATCCTCCATCCCATGGACCAGATCTGGTGCTACTGCCAACCCAGGGGCAATACCCTATCGTGCTGTAGGTATATATCATGGAGGGAGTTGAAGGCAGGGGGTGGTCGGGGAGTGAGGAGGGGGTGGGGTTGGAATGTGGTGTCCGTGCCCCTGGTCAGTTCTCCTCCACCCCCCACCCCCCAGTCAGTGAACATGGAGGCAATCGGTGCGTCCCATACGCTTTGACTCTGGAGCACGCGTCTTGCGGCCTTCTGTGCCTACCTGGGCTCCATGCCCTGCCCATCTTTGTTCTCCATCGCATCCTCCTCATCGGACAAGGCCTGCTGTGCATCATCCTCCTCCAGCACATCGCCCCTCTGTTGCGCTATGTTGTGGAGGACGCAGCAAGCTGTCACGATGTGGGCGACCATCCCAGCAGCATATTGGAGGTTCCCTCCAGAAAGGTCCAGGCACCCGAGATGCATCTCCAGGAGGCTGAAACATGGCTTGATCATGGACCAGGGGCTGGATTCTTCGGCCGCCAACGCCGAAATCGCATTCGGCAATCGGCCGGAGAATCAAAGTTCCCGATCAATTTGGGGGCAGAGCCGCTTTCACGATGCTCCGCCCCCTCCACAGCGGCGTACTGTAGGAGTACGCCGCGCCACGTGTCGACGGCCTCAGGACTTGGCCTGAGGACTTCGCCCCCGATGCTCTGCCCCCTACAGGCCGGGTTCCTGGTCTCCTCCGTAGGGAACTTGGCGTGGTGGCTGCGGACTCAGTCCAGCGCCGCCAGAGTCGGGGCAGGGAGGACTTCATCTGGGGCTGGGGGCACTGTGGGGGGGTGGCCGGGGCGCGCGAGCCGGCCGAAGGGGAGGACTATTTCGCTGGCCGGGTCCGCGAGCGGCCACCCCCATGTTGCGTGGTGCGGCCGCTGCAGGCTGCTGTTGTGTGCATGCGCAGCCACGGACACGGCAATTCTCCGGGTCATATTGGTGGGCGATTTACGCCATTTTTTCTTGTGTAAAATGCCACCGTACCCACGCGGGCATGGGGACACAGCCCAGAATCGGAGAAACCAGCCCCTGGTTGCTGTACAGGCATCATTGTAGCGGGTCTCCTCATCGGTCCTTTGCCTCCGGATAGGTGTCATCAACCACAACCGCAGTGGGTAGCCCCTCTCACCCAGGAGCCAACCTCCAGCTGGAAGGGGGAGTCTCACACATCAGGAATGGTCGAGTGTGCCAGGATGAAGGCATCTTGCACACTGCCCGGGTATTGGGCACAGAGGTGAATGATGCATCGCTGATTGTCACATACCAGATGCACGTTGATCGAGTGGTACCCATTTCGGTTTGTGTAGAGCGGCCTGTCATCTGCAGGTGCTCGTAGGGGGACATGCATCCCATCGATCACCCTCTGGACCTGGGGTATCCCGACGGTCATGGCAAACCCCGCTGCCTGGCAGCTTGGTGGGCTTGGACCACATTGAAATGGATGTATGGAGCCCCCAGGGCATTTAGGGCCTTTGTGATGGCACGGAGCAGATGCACCTGTGCACCGAGGTCTGTGAGTCCTGGACAGGTCCCCACTCGGTGCTTGGAAGGACCCCATCATGGAAAGGTTCAAAGCAACTGTTACCTTGACGGCCACTGGGAGTATATCCTCCCCCATACCCCCGCAGTGCCATGTGTGCCATCATCTGGCATATATGTCTCACTATCTCTGTGTTCAGCTGGAGTCCTCGACGGCATGCCCGATCCAGCAGGTCCTCGAATGACAGGGTGCAGAGGTTGAGTCGGATCGTTTTGAAGAGTTACAATAATCTTTATTATTGTCACAAGTAGGCTTAAATTAACACTGCAATGAAGGTACTGTGAAAAGCCCCGAGTCGCCACATTCCGGCGTCTGTTTGTATACGGAGGGAGAGTTCAGAATGTCCAATTCACCTAACAGCACCTCTTTCGGGACTTGTGGGAGGAAACCGGAGCACCCGGAGGAAATCCATGCAGACTATAAGACCATAAGACCATAAGACCATTAGACATAGGAACAGAACTAGGGCACTCAGCCCATCTCCTAGGGCTCCGCCATTCAATCATGGCTGATATTTTCTCATTCCCATTCTCCTGCCTTCCCCCCATAACCCCTGATCCCCTTATTAATCAAGAACCTATCAATCTCTGTCTTAAAGACACTCAGTAATTTGGCCTCCACAGCCTTCTGCAGCAAAGAGTTCCACAGATTCACCACCCTCTGGCTGAAGAAATTCCTCCTCATCACTATTTTGAAGGATCGTCTCTTTAGTCTGAGATGGTGTCCTCCGGTCCCAGTTATTCCTACAAGTGGAAACATCCTCTCCACGTCCACTCTATCCAGGCCTCACAGTATCCTGTAAGTTTCAATAAGGTCCGCTCTCATCCATCTAAACTCCAACGAGTTCAGACCCAGTGTCCTCAACCGTTCCTCATACTACAAGTTCTTCATTCCAGCGATCATTCCTGTGAACCTCCTCTGGACCCTTTCCAAGGCCAGCACATCTATCCTTAGATACGGGGCCCAAAACTACTCACAATACTCCAAATGGGGTCTGACCAGAGCCTTATACAGCCTCAGAAGTACATCCCTGGTCTTGTATTCTAGCCGTCTTGACGTGAATGCTAACATTGTATTTGCCTTCTTAACTGCCGACTGAAACTGCACGTTAACCTTAAGAGAATCGTGAACAAGGACTCCTAAGTTCCTTTGTGCTTCTGATTTCCTGAGCACCCCATTTAGAAAATAGTCTGTACCTAAATTCCTCCTTCCAAAGTGCATAACCTCACACTTATCCACATTGTATTTCATTTGCCACTTCATTGCCTACTCTCCTAACTTGTCCAAATCCTTCTGCAGTCCCCTTGCGTCCTCAATATTACCTGTCCCTCTACAGATCTTTGTATCATCTGCAATAGCAACAGTGCCTTCAGTACCTTCTTCCAGATCATTAATGTATATTGTGAAAAGTTGTGGTCCCAGCACAGACCTCTGAGGCACACCACTAGTCACTGGCTGCCAACCTGAAAAAGACCCCTTTATCCCCACACTCTGCCTTCTGCCAGTCAGCCAATCCTCTATCCATGCCAGGATCTTAACCTTAACACCATGGGCTCTTAACTTATTTAACAGTCTCCCACCATGAAGACTGATGCAAAGTAACTATTCAGTTCATCTGCCATTTCTTTGTTTCCTATTATTACTTCTCCAGCCTCGTTTTCCAGTGGTGCAATGTCTATTTTTTCCTCTCTCTTACCTTTTATATATTGAAAGAAACTCTTCCTATCTTCCTTTATATTACTAGCTAGCTTGCACTTATACTTCATTTTCTCCTCCCATATTGCTTATTTAGTTGTCCTCTGCTTGCTTTTAAAGGCTTCCCAATCTTCTGGCTTCCCACTAATCCTCGTCACTTCGTGTGCTCTTTTTTTTGGCTTTTATGCTGTCCTTGACTTCCCTCATCAACCATGGATGCCTTGTCCTGCCCTAAGCATGTTTCCTCCTCCTTGGGATGAATTTCTGCTGTGCCTCCCGAATGACCCCCTAAAACTCCTGCCATTGCTGTTCCATTGTCTTCCCTGCTGGGCTCCTTTTCCAATCAACTGTGGCCAGCTCCTCCCTCATGTCTTTGTAGTTACCCTTATTCAATTGTAATACCATTACATCTGACTCCAGCTTCTTCCTCTCAAACTGCAGGGTAAATTCTATCATTTTGTGGTCACTGCTCTCTAAGGGTTCCTTCACCTTAAGATCCCTAATCAAGTCTGCCTCATTGCACTAAATGAGCCATGCTAAATTGCCCAAAAGCTTTTAGGTGGGGTTACTGGGTTATGGGGATAGGGTGGAGGTGTGGGCTTAATTAGAGTGCCCTTTCCACGGGCTGGTGCAGACACGATGGGCCGAATGGCCTCCTCCTGCACTGTAAATTCTATGATCTATGATCTACGATCTAACTCATGAATGAAACTCAAGTGTCACCCTAGCAGAACAGCAGGCTCTTCTCCGGGAGTACGTCACTGGATTCCGAATACTTGATTTGGGATCCTCTTCCCAGATGGTTGTTTCCATGGTTTTTACTCCAGGGTTGTCGCTCCCAAGGCTTTAATCTTTTGTCCCTTGATATGTTTGCTTCACTCCTCTAGAATGTTCGAAAGACCCTGATGTGGCTAAGGTAATTCTTCCAGAAGTCTGGTCACAGGGCTCATCTATTTCATGTTCCCTATGCAGTTCCGCAAATTAACAACCCTTGGCAACCACAAAGGTCAGGTGACCCTCTTGCTCAGGGTCTGTAAATGTCTGTGATTGTTTGGTACCAATATCCCTTCCTCTTTTTCGCTATGAAGTTGCTATCTTTTGCTCATGACCTTTTTTGTGGTTCACCGCGGTGGGACTTGTGTCTGGACACCTGTAGTTTCCATCACTGTGCACTTTGTTTCTTAGCTTGGGTGTGAATATTTCTTTACATGACCAATTTTCTCATCATACAATCTGGTTCGGCTACAAGGCCAAAAGGGCACTTTAATGGGATGCATGTTGAATGGTTGGTCTTTTAAATAATGTTAGTGTGTAGCATATGTAGCTGAATGGATGTTTAGATGAGAATGTTTAGAGCAGGCTTTATTTGGTCCGAGTTTTCAAGAAATGCATCTAATCCATGTATTGTTTATAATTATTTATTTTTTCACGGGATGTGACCATTGCTGGTAGTCCAGCATTTATTGCCCATCCTTAACTGTACCCGCGAAGGCGATTGCGAGCAGCCTTCTTGAACCCCTGCAGTCCATGTGGTGTAGGTACACCCACTGTGCTGTTAGGGAGGGAGTTCCATGATTTTAACCCAGGGACAGTGAAGGAACGGCGACATATTTCCAAGTCAAGGTGGTGTGTGGCTTTGAGTGGAATCTCCAGGTGGTTGTGTTCCCATGTTTCTGCTGTTCTTGTCCTTTTAGCTGGTACAGGTCATGGGATGGGAAGGTGATGTCAAAAGAGTCTTAGTGAGTTGCTACATTGCATCTTGTAGATAGTACACACTGCCACCACTGTGTGTTACAGGTGGAGAGACTGAGGGCTGGATTCCCTGTCGGCGGGATCCTCCGTTTCGCCAGCAGCGCATTCACGCCCGCGGATTTCTCGAAGGTGTGGCGTGCCCATAATGGGAAACCCCATTGGCCAGCTGCCGGGACGGAGGATCCTGCTGCCGGCGGGGGTGCACCACACCAGAAAACAGGTGTGGCTGGACGGTGAATCCTGCCTGAAATGTTTGAGGAAGGCGTGTCAATGAAGCGGGCTACTTCGTGCTGGATGGTGTTGAATCTTGAGTGTTGTCAGAGCTGCACTCATCCAGGCAAGTGAGATTATTCCATCACACTCCTGACTTGTTCCTTGTAGATGGTGGACAGGCTTTGGAGCAGTGAGTCACTTTAGAATTCCCAACGAGACCTACTCTTGTAGCCACAGTAGGTGGAAATTTCTTTTTTGTTCTCAGAGCGTCAACTCAAGCGGAAAAAGTGCTGCCGGATTTTCCTGCTGAATTTTTAATCACTCTGAAAAATAAAATCCTGGAAACAGGTCCCACGACATCATGAGGGCAGATGGGCTCTCACTGAGCCCAAGTGCACCCTGATGTTAAAAAGGGGTGAGGGGTGGATTCCTTACATGAGGGGATGATGCTGCGGGGAGGCCTGCTAAGAAGATGTAAATGTATGCTAATGGGATTCCCGACATTTCATGGAAATTCCATCAGCATAAAAGCTGTTGTGGGACTGCCACTGGATTCTCCGAGCCCTCCACCATTCCCACCCACTGAAAATGTGTCAAAAACACCCTTACCAGTATTTATGTGGTCTGTCCAGTTCAGTGGTACCCCAATTCCAGCAAACGTGCCAACACCCTTCCAAGTACAATACATGGCATAGGCCCCATCTTAGGTGGCTACAAGTGCTGCATCCATCATTTTGAGGGCCACTGGTTTCCTCAGCACCAACCCCAGCAATGCTATTGAGCCAAACTTTGCAGCCATTGGCCTGAATTTTTAGTAAAAGTGACAAATGTTCTTCCCTCCAGGACATAGTGAATCTGATGGGTTTTTATGACAATGCTTTCATGGTCAGCATTAGACTTCTAATTCCACATTTTGATTGGAGTCACTTTTCACCATTTGCCGTAGCAGAATTCAAACCAAAGTCCCCAGGGTATTACCCTCGGTTTCTGGATTACTAGTCCAGTGACAGCATCACCACACCACTGCCTGCTCAGTTTCGGTAGCCCTGGGAATAAATAGTGGAGCTGAGGGCAAGGATTGTACTACCAAAGGGGACCCAGGTGCTTACCAGAGTGTGTGGAGAAAGTCAGAGGTTATCACTCACCCCAGGCTGCCGGTGACAGTTCTGAGTGTTTCATGTCAATCATTGTTGAAGAGCACTAAGTGAAAACTGTTTAATAGGAGTGGATGGTCTGAGGCATTCAGAAAGTAGAAGAAAGGAAAGAGGTAAAAGCATTTTTTTAAAGTTAAGACATTAGTAAAACAGTAATGCCATAAAAGATAAACAGTAACCATTAGCCATTGCTTTATGTTTTCCTTTCTTGAAGGGGATTTCCCTTTAAGGGGAACAAAACAGCCGAAAGGTCCCCGTGCCTGAGTGACCAATTGGGTGGGAAATCACCCCAGTGGAAGGGATTCTCCTAGTTCAGAGGTATTCTGGAATTAGTTGCAAATATGCAATTGCTCGACAGGACTTGTTAAAAAATCTTTTTGTTCTATAAATGAAGTCCCCGACCAGTGCCGGGACACTGATAAGAAATACTTACTTTTCACAAAAGACGAGCCATCCTTTCCCACTGCATGGGTGATGACCAGGACCATCTGATAACTTTTGTTTCCAGGACATTAACATCTGCAGAACCCAATTATGGTCATATTGAAAAAGAGGGTCTGGCAGCTGTCTTCGGGGTTAAACACTTCCCCCAATATGTTTACGGCCACCATTTTTAAATAAAATTAATAATCGCTTATTGTCACAAGTAGGCTTTAATGAAGTTACTGCGAAAAGCCACTGGTCGCCACATTCCGGCGCTTATAAGTCACTGCTAGGCCACTTTTGCGAGGATAAGGCGGTGCCGTGGATTACGTCAGCCTAGATCCAGAGGTGGGCTCTTCTATTGGCTGAGTACTCTTACTCATTCGAACATTGTCGGGCATGTTGATTATGAATGCCAATGTGTCAACTCACCCCCATTGCCTTTTGTCTCAGTGGGTCCGCCTGTGGCCAAGGAAGTCATGGTGGTTCTCAATTTCATGGACACCTTACCAGCTACTTGCATCCGCAATTGGATGCAGTATGATCCACTGTTAGTCGAGGCGTGACAATTGGTTTTATCTGGTGGACTATGGCGACAGCTTCCAGTAGAGTTGAAGACCTTTTCGACTAAAATGTCGGAATTGACCGTTGAGGACGGTCTCCTCCTATGGGCACGAGGGACGTCATGCCTCCAAAAACTAACCATTATTTCTGAAGAACCTTCATGCGACTCATCTGAGCTTTTCCAAAACGAAAATGCTGGCCAGGAGCTACGTCTGGTAGCCTGGCATCGTTGCAGACATTGAGCTGGTAGCCCAGTATTGCACAGTGTGTCAGGTTCATCTAAAACTTCTGAAGCAGTGCCTTTACACCCATGGGAGTGGCCCTGGCGTCCCTGGATCTGCGTTCAGGTGGATTACTCGGGCCCGTTTCTAGGCTCCATGTTCTTCATTTTGGTCGATGCTCACTCAAAGTGGCTGGAGGTTCACAAAATGATGTCCAACACCTCCCACATGACCATTGAGCAGCTACGCACATTCTTTTCTGGCCATGGATTATTGGAGGTGCTTGTTACGGACAACGGGCCTTTCATGAAGGCGAATAGCATCTGCCATGTTCGTACGGCCCCCGGCTTTGAATGGGTTGGTGGAACATGCCATAAAGACCGTGAAGCAGGACCTGAAGATACAAATCACAAGTTTGATGGATACCAAGCTGGCAGGCTTCCTTATCTCGTAACAGACGATTCATCATGCTGTTACAGGGGTGGCCCCGGCTGAAATGTTGATGGATCACTGGCTCCGCACTCGGTTCGATTTGCTGCTGTGCGACATAGGCGTAAAGGGGTGCTGCACACAAGATCTTCAAGGGCGTTGCTAGAATAAAGGTAGTCTTCTGCGACGTTTCACACCTGACCAGGTGGTTAGAATTTGTAACTTTGATGAAGCCCACATTGGTTACCTGGGGTCGTCGTTCGTCAAACCATTCCAGTTTTGTGCCAGATGTTCGAGGTCAGTTGATTAAGTGTCACCTTGACCATCTTCATGCTCGGCAGTCTTCCACTCCAGTGATTCCTCAGGGCAAATCTACTTTTTTCCGGCGTGTCACTCAGCCCCGGTCCTGCCGGGTCATCTTCAGTCTGCACAACTGACTATGTTGTTTTCTTCTCGTGATACTGAAATGCCTGATGTCTGGTTGTCCGATTACAGTATTGAGACTCCAACCTCTGGGTTCTCTGACACGGACATCATCGTTCGCCCACCTTCGGAGGGCTCAGTTTTCTATCTTAGATTGGATGAGCAACGCCTCTTAATAAAATACCCCATGGTAAGGATCCAAAGTGTGGGCACCTCCATACCTTTTCTTTTTGTGGCTACCTCAGAGATAGAACAAAAGAGAAAACTGGAGATGAGGATTGAGGCAAGAAAACAAATTGCTGAAGAAGAAAAACATTGACAAAAACAGTGGTGTCGTGGTCAAGAAGCGAAGATGATTCTCAGGATCGGACACACACACACACACACACACACACGTGTTGGGCATAGAAAGTGGCCGATGCTGAAGGTTTAAAAAAAAATAATGGAACACAACTGTGAGTAAGAATAACTACAGTTCAAACATTTGCCTGCCGTTGAAGTGGGCAGAGTCTGGACTGCAAGGACCACACACGTAGTGAAGCTAAATGGGCTGCAAGGAACGGAATTCAGATGTTTTACCCATCCTGTACTACTCAGGAAATAGTCAAAGCACAGTCGGCACAGAGAAAATAAAATTCTAAATTGCATTGTGGTAAAGGGGATCGTTTGTGCTATGCATCCAAAATAATTGGATGGGAGGAAGTTGGTTAATGTATAGACTCTCAGAGCCCGTGTCTGCAATGGTGGGATGAACAGATGCCATGGATGTATTTGATGAAGACTGTGAGACTTGGAACACATATGCGGAAAGATTCCAATTATATCTCATGGCGAATCAAACACAGGAGGACCTAAAGGTCACAACATTTCTTTGTTTGGTAAGGCGTAAAACTTTTATGCTGCTACAAAATTTAATTCATCAAGCAAAACCAAGAGATAAGTTCAATAGTGAACTAATGAAAATTTTAGGAGGACATATCTCACCTAGACCATTGTTAATTACAGAAAGGTTTTGGTTCCACCGCCATAGAAAGACGGCGAAGGCATTTTAGCGACTTTCAGAAGGTTAGCCAAAACCTGAGAACTGCTGTGGCAGTTGATGGCGCTCTTCATGATAGGCTGGACTCGGCAGTGAAGCCATTCAGATGAAGCTGCTGACTGTAAGTGATTAAACTTCCAAAGCTGCTTTGGAGCTAGCAACAAAAGAAGCTTCACAGATAGAGGCTGGAACGAAAATCCACAAAATAGATACGACAAGGAACAAGGCTGCTAGGGTATAGCTATGTCACTGATGTACACTGATTGGACACTCAATGGGGGAGTTGCTGGAGTAGAGAAAATGAGGGCAAGAAGTGTGGCAAAAAGGGGCCATATTGGCGAGGCATTTTGGGCTCAGAAAACCTCTCCTACACCAAGGATGTGCAAGAAAACCCCCCACATCTAAGCAAACTAACCATGTCTACAAATTAGTGGACGAAGTTCAAGATCACTCAAAAGGCGACGTAACCGAGCAAGTTCAGGAGCCAAAACCAGGCGTCTTATTGGTGTGGGGAGATCTACAATATTTTTGGCAATATCCAAAACTCGAAGGTCACAAAATCAAAATGTAAGTGGATATGGGCGCAGCTGCATCGGTAATACCTGAAACAATATAGAAATAAAAGTTGAAGCATCTGCCTTCAAAAACATCAAGTGTGATCCAAAGGATGTACACTGAAGAGGGTTACCATTAAAAGGATGCATTATGGTGAAAGTAGAAGCAAATGAACCAACGCAGAGTTGCCGCGTCATGTTGTCCGTGGAAACTTTCCTGCTTTATTTGGTAGCATGGTTGGCAAAGATTAGACTCAGCCGGAGAGCAGTAGATTACCTAGTGAATTCAAAGAGCAACTTGCAATAACGTCTGGTGAAGTATGAGAAGGTGTTCGAAGATTCACTAGACTGGAGTTGAAGTGCAGCTAAATATCAAACCAAAATGTACACCAACATGTCTCAAACTGTACCATCAGGCCAAAAGTCGAAGATGAACTAGAAAGGCTAGTCCAACCAGGAGTCATTGAACAAGTTGCTACAAGTGATTGGGCAGTACCAATATAGCTTACACTAACCAGTTAAACAATGCTTAATAATAAGTAGAACCACTTTAACTCCTAACTTCTCCCTTCTTTATCTCCAAACAAGCAAAACCTATCACAGGTCAAAACCCACTTTTAAATAAAGTTAGCAAACACAGAAGTACTTGCCAGCCTCTGGATGAAGAATTCCTTTCAAAGACTGCATGGAGAGATTCTGAGATTCTGTCGGGAAACAGCCTGCAGATTCTTATCTGTGTCAGACTACTGTTCAACCTGATGGCCGTTTGCAGAAGCTGCTGTTCTATTCATAGCCAAATCTAAACTGACTCCTCAGCTGAGTCTAATCGTTGCCAACAATGCTACCAAATAAAGCAGGAATATTTCCACTGGCAGCACAGTAGCACAAGTGGATAGCACTGCAGCTTCACAGTGCCAGGGTCCCAGGTTCGATTCCCCACTGGGTCACTGTCTGTGCGGAGTCTGCACGTTCTCCCCGTGTCTGCGTGGGTTTCCTCCGGGTGCTCCGGTTTCCTCCCACAGTTCGAAGATGTGCAGGTTAGGTGGGTTGGCCATGATAAATTGCCCTTAGTGACCAAAAAGGTTAGGAGGGGTTATTGGGTTACAGGGATAGGGTGGAAGTGATGGCTTAAGTGGGTTGGTGCAGACTCGATGGGCCGAATGGCCTCCTTCTGCACTGTATGTTCTATGTTCTATGACTGCTAGAGATCTGACATAGACCTGGCCCCTCTCATTACTACATAACGTTTATCTCACTCAAATCCCTTGGCCCAATTACTTAAATGTAAACACAATGTGTGGGATTCTCCGGTCTGCAAGCTGCATTTTCCTGCATGGCGCGCCCTTGTTGGCAGTGGGATCCTCCATTCTGGCAGCTGGTCAATGGGAATTCCCATTGTGGCCACCCCATGCTTTTGGGAAACCTGTGGGCATGGGTGCGCTGCCAGCGAAGCGGAGAATCCCGCCGATGGAGAATTCCACTGAATGTCTCTAATTATCTATTCCCCAGAAATCATAACAAAAACCCATTTGCCTCTGCTTTTAAACATAAGCATTGTCTGAAATAACACTTTTACGAC
Organism: Scyliorhinus torazame; assembly: GCF_047496885.1. NCBI lineage: Eukaryota > Metazoa > Chordata > Chondrichthyes > Carcharhiniformes > Scyliorhinidae > Scyliorhinus > Scyliorhinus torazame. The sequence continues at coordinate 282,293,567 of NC_092709.1, read as the reverse complement.
ATCTTAATTGCACCCTTTTGAAGCTGTCTTTCCTTTAAACCAGAATTTTAAAAAAAAATTATTCCAGAAGGTGTACATATTATATATATATATATACACCCTAACTCAGGCATTTAAAACAGTTAGTGCACCAGATACATATTATGCGATATATGCCAATTTCTTGCATTCATCACAATTCACTTGGAAGGAGTTCGAGGATTACCTGAAAGGAAATGATATACACCACATCAAGTCAGCTCCATACTATCCTGCAAAAAATATATTGACCAAACAGGTCATTCAATCATTGAAGCATTCCATCGAGGCATCGAAGCACCAGGGTACAATGACAAGAAGAGTGAGCAAATTCTTAATGTCCTATAGGAACATTGCACACACAACAAGAAATGGGTACCTGTTGTGATCCTAGCAAAGACAGGTCCAATATCATACCCCTTACAGATGATGATGAAAGAGTTTTGCAACGTTTGCAACAAAAGAGTTTTCCATCTACACCAGCTGTGTGGGGAAAGCGGGCAGCGTAATCAAAGACCCGTACCACCCGGCTTACTCACTCTTCCAACTTCTTCCATCGGGCAGAAGATACAAAAGTCTGAGAACACGCACGATCAGACTCAAAAACAGCTTCTTCCCGCTGTTACCAGACTCCTAAACGATCCTCTTACAGACTGACCTGATTAACACTACACCCTTGTATGCTTCACCCGATCCCGGTGTCTATGTATTTACATTGTGTACCTTGTGTTACCCTATTATGTATATTCTTTTAATTTATTTTATTTTCATGTACTTAATGATCTGTTGAGCTGCTTGCAGAAAAATACTTTTCACTGTACCTCGGTACACGTGACAATAAACAAATCCAATCCATGTCATAGTGATCAGCTACTAGCTTCACCAAGGGAAATTACTGCAACTTTAATGTTCTGTGAACCTGTATTCCTAAATCCAACTGCTCACCCTTAGAAACAAGCCATTTTGTTTTTAATTAAAATGTATTTCAGTGCGCTTACTTGCATCATATTCCATGTCCCACCTTTTAGCCCTTTTCTAGTAGCAATGTTGATACATAATTGGATGAATAATAGGAAGCAGAGATAAACAGTAAATGGATATTTTCCTGGCTGTACAAGTATTCGGGCCCTGATATATATTAATGGCCTAGACTAGGTGGGCAGGGGACAATTTCAAAGTTTATGGACAATACAAAACTTGGAAGTATTGTAAATTGTGAACAAGACAGTGTAGAACTTTAAAAGGACATAGACAAATTGTGGAGTGGGCAGAAAGGTGGCAGATGAAGTTCAATGAGACAAGTGTGAGGTAATGCATTTTTGGATGAAGAACATGGAGACACAATATAAAATGTGGGGTAAAATTCTTAATGGGGAACCGGAGCAGAAGGTCCTGGATGCATTTATGTGTATATGAGGTAATGCATTTTGGAAGGTCTAATACAGATGGAAAATATAAAGTAAATGGTAGAACCCTTGAGAGTATCGATAGGCAGATGGATCTGGATGTACAGGTCCACAGGTCACTGAAAGTGACAACGCAGGTGGAGAAGGTAGTCAAGAAGGCATCGGGCAGGATATTGAGTTTAAAAAGTGGCAAGTCATGTTGCAGCTTTATAGAACCTTAGCTAGGTCGCACTTGGAATTTAGTGTTCAATTCTGGTGGCCACACCTCCAGAAGGATGTGGAGACTTTGCAGAATACAGGGTTAACGGTAGAGTTCTTGGCATTGTGGAGGAGCAGAGAGACCTTGGGGTCTATGTTCATACATCTTTGAAAGTTGCCACTCAAGTGGATAGAGCTGTGAAGAAGGCCTATGGTGTGCTCGCGTTCATTAACAGAGGGATTGAATTTAAGAGCCGTGAGGTGATGATGCAGCTGTACAAAACTTTGGTAAGGCCACATTTGGAGTACTGTGTACAGTTCTGGTCGCCTCATTTTAGGAAGGATGTGGAAGCTCTGGAAAAGGTGCAAAGAAGATTTACCAGGATGTTGCCTGGAATGGAGAGTAGGTCTTACGAGGAAAGGTTGAGGGTGCTAGGCCTTTTCTCATTAGAGCGGAGAAGGATGAGGGGCGACTTGATAGAGGTTTATAAGATGATCAGGGGAATAGATAGAGTAGACAGTCAGAGACTTTTTCCCCAGGTGGAACACACCATTACAAGGGGACATAAATTTAAGGTGAAAGGTGGAAGATATAGGAGGGATATCAGAGGTAGGTTCTTTACCCAGAGAGTAGTGGGGGCATGGAATGCACTGCCTGTGGAAGTAGTTGAGTCGGAAACATTAGGGACCTTCAAGCAGCTGTTGGATAGGTACATGGATTACGGGAAAATGATATAGTGTAGATTTATTTGTTCTTAAGGGCAGCACGGTAGCATTGTGGATAGCACAATTGCTTCACAGATCCATGGTCCCAGGTTCGATTCCGGCTTGGGTCATTGTCTGTGCGGAGTCTGCACGTCCTCCCCGTGTCTGCGTGGGTTTCCTCCGGGTGCTCCGGTTTCCTCCCACAGTCCAAAGATGTGCGGGTTAGGTGAATTGGCCAATGATAAATTGCCCTTAATGTCCAAATTGCCCTTGCTGTTGGGTGGAGGTGTTGAGTTTGGGTGGGGTGCTCTTTCCAAGAGCTGGTGCGGACTCGGGGGGCCGAATGGCCTCCTTCTGCACTGTAAATTCAATGATAATCTATGATTAATCTAGGACAAAGGTTCGGCACAACATCATGGGCCGAAGGGCCTGTTCTGTGCTGTATTTTCTATGTTCTATGTTCTAGGGTACAGAAATGATTTACCAGGATGTTGCCTGGTATGGAGGGCATTAGCTATGAGGAGAGGTTGGAGAAATTGGTTTGTTCTCACTGGAGCAACAGAGGTTGAGGGGCGACCTGATAGAAGTCTAAAAGATTATGACGGTCATGGACAGAGTGAATAGTCAGAAGCTTTTTCCCAGAGTGGAAGAGTCAATTACTCGGGGGCACAGGTTTAAGATGTGAGGGGCAAGAATTAAAGGAGATGTACGAGGCAAGTTTTTTTACACAGTGGTGGGTGGGATCCTGGAACTCGCTGCCAGGAGAAGTAGTGAAAGCAGATACGATAGTGACTTTTAAGGGGCGTCTTGACAAATACATGAATGGGATGGGATAGAGGGACATGGCCCCTGGAAGGGTAGTGGTTTTTAGGTAGCTGGGCAGCATGGTCAATGCAGGCTTGTAGGGCTGACGGGCCTGTTCTTGTGGTGTAATTTTCTTTGTTCTCTGTTCTTTGTCATTGAAGGTGGGAGGACAGGTGGAGAGGGCAGTTAATAAAACATATAGTATCCTGGGCTTTATTCGTAGTAGCACAAAGTACAAGATCAGGGAGGTTCTGCCGAACTTATACAAGACACTAGTTAGACCTCAGCTGTAATATCATGTACAATTCTAGGTGCCACAGTAGAGGAATGATATGAAAACGTTGGAGAGAGTACAGAAGAGGTTTGCAATAATGGTTCCAGGGTTGAGAAACTTCAGTTGTGAAGTAGATAGAGTGGTTGGGAGAGTTCTCCTTGGAGAAAAGAAGGCTAAGAGGAGATTTGATAGAGATGTACAAAACCATATAGGGGCGAGGAAGAGTAAATATAGATAAATCATCCTTGCTTGTAAAAGGAGAGGGCACAGATTTAAAGAGATTTGCAAAAGAAGCAAATGTGATGTTTGAAAAAATGTCTTCACACAATCAGGTCAGGAACACCCTGCGTTTATTGTGGTGTGATGGAGGCAGGTTCAATCGAGGCATTCAAGAGGGCATTAGATGATTATTTGAATAGAAACAATGTGCAGTATTACGGGGAAAATGCAGGGCAATGGCACAACACCGTGATGGTCATTTGGAGAGCTGGTGTAGACATATTGAGCCAAATGGCCTCTTGCTGCACCGTAACAATTCTGTGGTAAGAAATGAGCAATTTTCTCCTCTCAAGGGTCCCAGCTCGCTTTTAACGTTCTCTTTTCGTACACAGACTTCACAGAATTATTCATGTCAGTGTTGGATCTTTGAAAGAGCTTTTCAATTAGGCCCATGTGGTTTCTTGGTCCCCACAGTCCTTTAATATTTTCCCTTCAAGTATTCATCCAACTGACTTTTGAATATTACTATTGAATCGACTGCGAGGAAGTGCATTCCAGATCACAACAATTGCCATGTAAAAAAAGTTTCCTTGTGTTGCCTCTGGTTCTTTTGACAATTTACTTTAATTCTGTGTCCTCTGGTTATCGACTAACTTATAAAATACATTCGTGTTCCTTTTGATGTTCTGGATTTTCTTTCTCTCACATTTTCTCTCAGCAGTCCCTAACCTGTCATTTTCTTATAATTCCACTTTGCCACTGACACTTTCCTTTAACTTTAATTGGTTTCTAACCTTTTTTTTAACTTATCCATGACATCCTCAAGTTGCTCACAAGACACCTCACTGTCACTCCACTGGCCTCTGTGTCCATTTCTCTTTCCGCTTTATCTCAGCAAGCACAAGCTTCAACTTTCCAAATTCTACCCTCAAATAATCTGCCTTTTTCCACTCTCTGCCATTAGGAGAGGAAGCTCTGTCAGATATTAAAAACATAACAGTTCATTTGTACAGAGAAGTGGGTCAGCGAGTGGAAGGATAAGTATCATTCTGCAATTTACCGCAACGCCCAGCTGCCTTGAGATATACTGCTCTTTCTTTTGTATACTGATGGATTTAACAGTGCAACCTTTATTCTAATAATAAGTTGAAATAATTAAAATAATGTAAATGTATGCTCACTTTGTACTCTAGTTTTCACTGACAGAAAAGTCCACCTCCATTTTCATTACCTTTGCAATTTTCTCAAGTGATTCTGTTCATTTGTGATTATATCAAATTCAGCTTGTATTTATATGTAATTTGAACAAAAGCATCATGCTTTGAGATTTCATTTGGTGACTCCGTCCATCTCTCTGTACCTCTCTTCTGTAGCAGTTGATGCTGCTCTGCCCGGCCTCAGAAAAAGAGAAAACGTTTGTTTACATAATGCATTCCACAGCCTCTGGACATCCCAATGTGCTTTACAACCAATGAAGTACTTTTGTAATATTGTTACTGTTGTAATATAGGAAAAATAGTAGCAAATTGCAAACACCCATAAACAATGCAATAAAGACCAGATCATCCGTTTTTGTGATGTTGATTAAAGATAAGTCTTGACTAATACATTGTGGTCTATGCTGGCCTTTCATTCACAATTCCTCAGCATTCAGGCTTGGGCTGATAAATGGCAGTAACATTTGTACAACACAAATGCTAGACAATGAAATTCTCCAACAAGAGAGTACCTAACCATCTCCCTTTGACATTAAATGGCATTACCATTGCCAAATCCGCAACTATCAACATCCTGGAGATTACGCTTGATCATTAATTGAACTGTACCAGATATATAACTATTGTGGATACAAGAGAAGGTCAGTGACCAGAGAGTCTTTGGTGAAAACCTGACCTCTTGACTCCCCAAACCTGTGCACCATCTACAAGCCGCAAGTGTGATGGAATTCACTCAGTTGCCTGAATGAATGCAACTCCAACAAGCAGCTTGACAGCATCCAGTGCAAAGCATCCCATTTGATCAGCACCCCATCCACCAAACTAGGTATTCACATCCTCCCCCACTGATGCACACCGGCAGTAGCATGCACCATATACAAGATATCTTGCAGCAACTCACCAAGGTTCTTTCAACAGCACCTTTCAAAGTATAACTTCTGCCATAGCTAACAGATGTATCAGAAAACCATCACCTGAAAGTTCCCCTCCAAGCTTCACACCAACCTGACTTGGATCTTTATCGCCATTCCTTCACTATTACTGGATAAAAATCCAGACTTGTGCTTGGTGGACAGGTTTTGGGAAATCAGGAGGCAAGTTTCTTGCTTTAAAATTCTCTGTCTTTGACCGACTCTTGCAGCTACAATATTTATGTGGCTGTAGCGACAGTATTTATGTGGCTGGTCTTGTTCAGTTGCTGGTTAATGATAACCTCCAAGAGTTTGATAGTGAGGGATTCAGCAATGGTAATATTAGATCATCCACTCCACCCCTCTGGCTGAAGATTGTTTCAAATGTGTCAGCCTTGTCTTTTGGACTGATATGTTGGCTCCCACATCATTGAAGATGGGGCTTTTTGTGGGGCATCCACTTCCTGTTAGTCGTTTAGTTGGTCTCACCAACATCCTGTATAACTGAAGCATAACCTCCTTACTTTTGCTTTCAATTCCACTCGCAATAAATTATAGCATTCTATTAGCTTTCCCAAATACTTGCTGTATCTGCATCACGTTTTGTCATTTGTGCACTTAAGATATCTAGGTCCTTCTTCATCTCAGAGCTTTGCAATCTTTCACCATTTAGATAATATGCTTCTTCTTCATTTTTCTTGCCAATATGGACAATTTCACATTTTTCCACATTATATTCCATTTACCTGATCTTTTATCACTTATTTAACCTGTCTATATTCCTCTGTAACCTCCTTGTGTCCTGCTCACATCTTACTGTCTTACCTTTGCGTCATCAGCAAATTTAGCAAGCATACCCTTCAGCCAAGTCAATTATATAAATTGTAAAAGGTTGAGGCCCCAGCACTGATCCCTGAAAAGAACATAGCTAGTCAATCTTCTTTCCATGCCAATGGGTTACCCACAACTTGGTGAACTTTTATTTTTTGCAACAGCCTTTGATGCGGCACCTTATCAAATTCCTTCTGGCAATCTAAGTACAGTCCATCCACCAGTTCCCCTTTATCCACAGCACATGTGATTCCTTCAAAGAATTCCAATAAATTGGTTAAGCATGATTTCCCTTGCACAAACCATGTTGACTACTTGATTGTTTTCCAAGTGTCCTACCATAATGTCTTTAATCACAGCTTCTAATATTTTGCCTGTGACAGATGTTAAGCTGTAGTCTACTGCTTTCTATTATAAATAGCAGTAGAAAATTCATAGTTCCACGAAAAACTCAACATTAGCCATTAAAAATCAATCAACTACAGATCCAAGAATGGTTAACGATCCCTTTGAATACTATTGGTGGGTCATTACTACTGCCAAATACATGCTCAGCAATTCAAGGTTAAGAGATGCATTAGGAGGCAGCACGGTAGCGCAGTGGGTTAGCCCTGCAGCCTCATGGCGCCGAGGTCCCAGGTTGAATCCCAGCTCTGGGTCACTGTCCGTGTGGAGTTTGCACATTCTCCCCATGTTTGCGTGGGTTTCGCCCCCACAACAGAAAGATGTGCAGGCTAGGTGGATTGGCCACGCTCAAATTGCCCCTTAATTGGAAAAAAATGAATTGGGTACTCTAAATTTATAGAAAAAAAAAGAGATGCATTAGAGGAGCGTTGAGGTTAAAAATGGCACTTCTGCTGTCAAATCAATGTTACATGATCTGTCTATGCTGCATACTTTTGGCTCACACTCCAAACGCCTGAGATAACACCCTCAGCAAAATGGCATCCAATGTGGCCAGCAAATTTAGCAAACATACCCTCAATCCATTCAGATAGGTCATGGATATAAATTGTAAGAGGCTGAGGCCCTAGCTCTGTTTCCTGTTGGACACCACTAGTTACACCTTGACAACCAGAAAAAAAAACGATTTGTGCACCAGAAGTGTGTACACCCTACAACAGATGTCATTTTGCACATAAAATGGCATCCAAAGCACTGAAAAACCAGTGCTACAGCATCGGAATTTGTGATCCAGATCACTTTTGGGTACATAGGGTACCTTCCAAGCGATTTTTCACAGTGCTCAGCAAAGATTTATACCAACAAAAAGGAAGGACGGTAGAAAGAGGGAAAATCGACCATGGATATCTAAGGAAATAAGGGAGAGTATCAAATTGTAGGAAAAAGCATACAAAGTGGCAAAGATTAGTGGGAGACTAGAGGACTGAGAAATCTTTAGGGGGCAACAGAAAGCTACTAAAAAAGCTATAAAGAAGAGTAAGATAGATCATGAGAGTAAACTTGCTCAGAATATAAAAACAGATAGTAAAAGTGTCAACAAATATATAAAACAAAAAAGAGTGGCTAAGGTAAATATTGGTCCTTTAGAGGATGAGAAGGGAGATTTAATAATGGGAGATGAGGTAATGGCTGAGGAACTGAACAGGTTTTTTGGGTCGGTCTTCACAGTGGAAGACACAAATAACATGCCAGTGACTGATGGAAATGAGGCAATGGCAGGTGAGGACCTTGAGATGATTGTTATCATGAAGGAGGTAGTGATGGGCAAGCTAATGGGGCTAAAGGTAGACAGGTCTCCTGGCCCTGATGGAATGCATCCCAGAGTGCCAAAAGAGATGGCTAGGGAAATTGCAAATGCACTGGTGATAATTTACCAAAATTCAGTAGACTCTGGGTGGTCCCAGCGGATTGGAAATTAGCAAATGTGACTCCACTGTTTAAAAAAGGAGATAGGCAGAAAGCAGGTAATTATAGGCCAGTTAGCTTAACTTCGGTAGTAGTGAAGATGCTGGAATCTAACATCAAGGAAGAAATAGTGAGGCATCTGGATGGAAATTGTCCCATTGGGCAGACACAGCATGGGTTCATAAAGGGCAGGTCGTGCCTAACTAATTTAGTGAAATTTATTGAGGACATTACCAGTGCGGTAGATAACGGGGAGCCAATGGATGTGGTATATTTGGATTTCCAGAAAGCATTTGACAAGGTGCCACACAAAAGGTTGCTTGATAAGATAAAGATGCATGGCATTGAGGGTAAAGTAGTAGCATGGATAGAGGATTGGTTAATTAATAGAAAGCAAAGAGTGGGGATTAATGGGTGTTTCTCTGGTTGGCAATCAGTAGCTAGTGGTGTCCCTCAGGGATCAGTGTTGGGCCCACAATTGTTCACAATTTACATAGATGATTTGGAGTTGGGACCAAAGGCAATGTGTCCAAGTTTGCAGGTGACACTAAGATAAATGGTAAAGCAAAAAGTGCAGAGGATACTGGAAGTCTGCGGAGGGATTTGGATAGGCTAAGTGAATGGGCTAGGGTCTGGCAGGTGGAATAAAATGTTGACAAATGTGAGGTTATCCATTTTGGTAGGAATAACAGTAAAGTGGATTATTATTTAAATGATAAAATATTAAAACATGCTGCTATGCAGAGAGACCTGGGTGTGCTAGTGCATGAGTCGCAAAACATTGGTTTACAGGTGCAACAGGTGATTAAGAAGGTGAATGGAATTTTATCCTTCATTGCTAGAGGGATGGAGTTTAACACTAGCGAGGTTATGCTGCAATTGTATTAGTGGGGCCACACTTGGAGTATTGTGTTCAGTTTTGGTCTCCTTACCTGAGAAAGGATGTCCTGTCACTGGAGGGTGTGCAGAGGAGGTTCATTTGGTTAATCCCAGAGCTGAAGGGGTTGGATTACGAGAGGTTGAGTAGACTGGGACTGTACTCGTTGGAATTTAGAAGGATAAGGGGGGATCTTATAGAAACATATAAAGTTATGAAGGGAATAGATAGGATAGATGCGGGCAGGTTGTTTCCACTGGCGAGTGAAAGCAGAAATATGGGGCATAGCCTCAAAATAAGGGGAAGTAGATTTAGGACTGAGCTTAGGAGGAACTTCTTCACCCAAAGGGTTGTGAATCTATGGAATTCCTTGCCCAGTGAAGCAGTTGAGGCTCCTTCATTCAAGATAAAGATAGATAATTTTTTGAAGAACAAAGGGATTGAGGGCTATGGTGTTTGGGCCGGAAAGTGGAGCTGAGTCCACAAAAGATCAGCCATGATCTCATTGAATGGCGGAGCAGGCTCGAGGGGCCAGATGGCCTACTCCTGCTCCTAGTTCTTATGTTCTTATGTTCTTATGTTCTTATAATTGATCTGTATTTAATTTTGGCAACTCTAGAACTCCACATCTGGGTTATACCACCACACTTAATAGCAGCACAATGTCAAAATCCCTTTACATTGAAGCAAAACAGGATATATGCTGAGCTCATTTGAGAATGGAGAAATGTAAATTGGGTCTAAACTGTACGCTGTTTTATATTTGCCATAAAGCAGATGTGAGTCTTTTAGAGTTGCTGAATGCAACAAAGGAATTTGAATAGGTTTATGCACTGCTTAAAAGGAAGAGTTTGGGGGAAAGATCAAAGAAAGACTTGTGCTTCTGACAGAGTAGTTGTTTGTAATTCTCTCCGTGATACATCTGAATAATCTAGAAGCATGTAAGGCAAATGACTGGAATGTGACAGGTTGATGATTGAATTAGGATGCTGTCAGCAAGTAGAAAATAAAGGTTGACTGCATAAAAGAAAAATACTTCACCTGAAATTCCTGTTGTTTTTCTTCAGGGTTTTTGATTTAAGGTCCTTTGATTTAAGGAAAGCTGGCAGTTTCATCAGGTAGCAAAAGATAGACATTCCAAAGTTTCATGAAACTCCCCAGTGTTTTGCTTCTCATATTTTAGAGTAAAATTGTAATTCAAACCACAGATTTCTTGGCATTGCGTACTTTCACCATGGGCGGTATGGTGGCACAATGGTTAGCACTGCTGCCTCACAGCCCCAGGGACCCAGGTTCAATTCCGATCTCCAGTGATTGTCTGAATGGAGTCTGCACGTTCTCCCTGTGTCGGCATGGGTTTCCTCCGGGTGCTCTGGTTTCCTTCTATAGTCCAAAGATGTGCAGGTTAGGTGGATTGGCCATGCAAAATTGCCCCTTAGTGTCCAACGGGTTAGGCAGGTTTACTGGGTTACAACGATAGGGTCGATACATGGGTTTATGTAGGATGCTCTTTCAAGGGCCGGTGCAGACTTGATGGGCCGAATGGCCTCTTTCTGCACTGTAAATGATATTGTGGCAAAGAATGGTGAATATTTACGATCTAGGTTAGAATAACAGGATCATCTTAGAAATAAGAACAATGCTGAAAATTTACAATGCAGGAATTCATCATGACCGATATGCCATTATGTAACATGAAAATAAGATACTGAAATTAAACATTCCAATGCCCTATGACAGAAAAGATCAAGTTAACTGCCTCGAAGGATTGTTTGTGAATATTGATCTGTTGTTCAATTTTTTCGTTCGCACAGTCTTCCCAATACCTTGAAATAGCCCAACCTGCACAGCGCAGGTTGAACAACATTTCTGAATTCAGTGGCATGCTCAAATGTGAGTTGCGATCTCTTCCTGTTTCTGGATTGCAGTCTCATGCCTGAGTGAATTATATCTGTAACTGCTAACATCTCTGGCATATTGTAATGTGCGATGCCATGCAATAATTCAGATGCAGAATTCACATTGTGTTCCTGCCCAATACAATCTGCTTGTATTGGAGGTCGCAGTCTGGTCTGGTACACAACTTTAATTTGCTCACCAGAGAAAAGCCGTCATATGAACTGTCAATCAATGCCATTTAAATAACGCTGGTTGGAGATTTCCAGCTGTTTATGTGTGAGCTAGAAAAATCAAAGATATTCTGCACTGAAAAGAAAAGCAGTGGTTATAAAGAACACGTGGGCAAGAGGCTTGGGCATTCAACTTCTCTTGCTCTATCTCAAGGGTCTGGGCAGCACGGTAGCACAATGGGTAGTACTGTTACTTCACAGCTCCAGGGTCCGAGGTTCGATTCCCAGCTTGGGCCACTGTCTATGCGGAGTCTGCACGTTCTCCCCGTGTCTGCCTGGGTTTCCTCCGAGTGCTCTGGTTTCCTCCCACAAGTCCCGAAAGACGTGCTGTTAGATGAATTGGATATTCTGAATTCTCCCTCTGTGTACCTGAACAGGCGCCGGAGTGTGGCGACTAGGGGATTTTCACAGTAACTTCATTGCAGTATTAATGTAAGCCTACTTGTGACAATATAGATTATTAAATTAAAAAGAAAAAAAGGGCGGCTGTGGAAGCAGTCAGCATGTGATGGGTTATCGCACTTTCCTTTCATCCGCAGAACATGAGCTTGAATCTAGCCTTAAACCAGCATTTATTTGGCATGGATCCACTCTACTACACTGTCTCCAACTTGAGCATAACTGACAATCAAACTCAGATTGCAACATGATCTCTTCTAAGTGACATTGTTGGCCCAACACCTGATTGCCAATGGCTACGAAGAAAGAATTTCAGCAGTGTTGATCAATGGACATGCCTTGCCCATTTTTGAATGGTTCCAAATTATTGTCATTACCATGGAATGGGAGGCATAGGGGTATTGTCACTGGGCTAGTAATTCAGAGATCCAGGGTAATGCTCTGGGGACCAGGATTTGAATCCCACCATGACAGATGTTGACATTTAAATTCAATACAAATCTGGAATTAAACGTCTAATGATAACCATTGTTGATTGTTGGAAGTAGCCATCTGGTTCACTAATGTCCTTTATGGAAGGAAATCTGCCATCCTTACCTGTGGCGAAATTCTCCGGAAACGGCACGATGTCCGCCGACTGGCACCCAAAACGGCGCAAATCAGACGGGCATCGCGCCGCCCCAAAGGTGCGGAATGCTCCGCATCTTTGGGGGCCGAGCCCCAACCTTGAGGGGCTAGGTCGGCGCCGGACGAATTTCCACCCCGCCAGCTGGCGGAAATGGCCTTTGTTGCCCCGCCAGCTGGCGCGGAAATGACATCTCCGGGCGGCGCATGCGCGGTAGCGTCAGCGGCCGCTGACAGCTTCCCACGCATGCGCAGTGGAGGGAGTCTCTTCTGCCTCCGCCATGGTGGAGACCGTGGCGGAGGCGGAAGGGAAAGAGTGCCCCCACGGCACAGGCCCGCCCGCGGATCGGTGGGCCCCGATCGCGGGCCAGGCTACGGTGGGGGCACCCCCGGGGCCAGATCGCCCCGTGCCCCCCCAGGACTCCGGAGCCCGCCCGCGCCGCCGTGTCCCGCCGGTAAGGTAGCTGGTTTAATTTACGCTGGCGGGACAGGCATTTTAGCGGCGGGACTTCGGCCCATCCGGGCCGGAGAATCGCGTGGGGGGGCCCGCCAACCGGCGCGGCGCAATTCCCGCCCCCGCCGAATCTCGGGTGCCAGAGACTTCGCCAACCGGCGGGGGAGGGATTCACGCCAGCCCCCGGCGATTCTCCGACCCGGCTTGGGGTCAGAGAATCTCGCCCCTGGTCTCCAGATGATTCTTAAATGCCTTCTGAAATGGCTTGGCATGCCACTCAGCTCAAGGGAAATTAGGGATGGGCAATAGCTGGCCTAGCAACGATGCCAGGAATGAATGAAAAAAAAATGAACAAGGAGTAGGCCATTCTGCCCCTCGAGCCTGTGCCACCTACTTAATAAAATCATGGCTGATCTGGTAGTAACCTCAAATCTGCACCCCGCTCAAGTTCGAGATAGTGTTGCAGTGTGGATCCATGCCAAATAAATGCTGGTTTAAGGCTAGATTCAAGGCCACGGTGCTGGTGCCCTTTGGTTGGGGTGAGCTCTGCTAATTCCCTCCTTCCTCTGCAATGGGCAGCCCTTCTGAGGAATGCCAACACCTGTTGGGCCACTGATTGAGTTTGGCCACACCCATCCCATTGATGATACAGCTGGGATATGAGGGTTCCCAGAGGGGCAGCCTGGGTAGACTCCCACATCAGCAGAGGCTCATGAACATTCACAGGACACAGTGAGCAGCCAGCAGTGTGAGCAGCCAGGAGCCTATAAATAGAACCAAAAGGTGGTTTACATCACAGATTGCAGCAATGGTAGTCTGAGCCAGGACACCCTGATCCCAAGGGTGATACCCCAAGTCCACAAGCCTGGTACAAAGTTGTTCCCTGCTACTACCCCCAGCTCGGACAGCAAGCTCAACAGGTTTTGAGGATTTTTGAGAGATATTTAGCCTCCCACTCCCCTCCACAGCCATGGCACCCAGGCCCCTCTTGTAAATACTTGCACTAATTTGAGCCTGTGAGACTTCCGTGTAAGAGAGGCAGAGCAGCGCAGAGGGATGGAGCATGAAGTGTCCAAGCTACTAATGATATTTAAATCCATGCAAATGATGGTTTTGCATGGACCCACCCACGGTGATGGCCGCAAACTTCGATAATGCCACCAGCAAGGGATCAGAACATGGAATCGGAATTGGTGCCGGGCACAAAAGGCATTTTTTCATTTTATCCATTTCACTGCTGTCGGCGCAAAGTGGAGAATTCAGGCCAGTATGTGTATGTATTTGAACCTTCCCAAGCTGATACTTAAGATTTTGCTTTTTAATCAATTTCATGTCAAGAGATATAACTTGGCATAATTCAACAGGACCAACAACTTTATTATTTTGCCAATTGGCCACCAAGGAGCTTTAATATTCCAGTGTAAAGGGCCATCATCAGCCCTTAACAATATTAATAATAAGGATCTTTATTAGTGTCACAAGTAGGCTTGCATTAACACTGCAATGAAGTTACTGTGAAAATCCCCTCGTCGACATACTTGGGAGGGAGAAGTCAGAATGTTTAATTCGCCCGACAAGCAAGTCTTTTGGGACTTGTGGGAGGAAACCGGAGCACCAGGAGGAAACCCACGCAGACATGGGGAGAACGTGCAGACTCCATACAGACAGTGGCCCAAGAAGGGAATGAGCGCGGGACACTGGCGCTGTGAAGCAACAGTGTTACCACTGTGCTACCGTGTTTTTTTTCCCATTTTTATAACTTCATGTTAAACCAATTATTTGTAGCACTCTAATTTGAAGGTGAATAGAAAATGAAGGATGGCTCTGGTTCATTGCGAGGCTAAAATGTTGTCTTCGCAGCTTTAAATATGGTCAATGATGAAGCATCTACAACACTGTGAGATAGAGAGTTCTAAAGATTCACAACCATTCAAGTGAAGAAATGTCTCTTTCTCTCACGTCTAATTGATGAACTCTTTGGGCGAGATTCTCCGAACCCCCACCGGGTCGGAGAATCGCCGGGGGCTGGGTGAATCCCGCCCCCGCCGGTTGCTGAATTCTCCGGCACCGGATATTCAGCGGGGGCGGGAATCAGGCCGCGCCGGTTGGCGGGCCCCCCCGCGCGATTCTCCGGCCCGGATGGGCCAAAGTCCCGCTGCTAAAATGCCTGTCCTGCCGGCGTAGATTAAACCACCTACCTTACCGGCGGGAAAAGGCGGCGCGGGCGGGCTCCGGGGTCCTGGGCAGGGCGCGGGGCGATCTGGCCCCGGGGGGTGCCCCACGGTGGCCTGGCCCGCGATCGGGGCCCACCGATCCGCGGGCGGGCCTGTGCCGTGGGGGCACTCTTTTCCTTCCGCCTTCGCCATGGTCTCCACCATGGCGGAGGCGGAAGAGACTCCCTCCACTGGATGCTCGGGAATGCCGTCAGCGGCCGCTAACGCTCCCGCGCATGCGCCGCCCGGAGATGTCATTTCCGCGCCAGCTGGCGGGGCACCAAAGGCCTTTTCCGCCAGCTGGCGGGGCGGAAATTCGTCCGGTGCGGGCCTAGCCCCTTAAGGTTGGGGCTCGGCCCCCCAAGATGCGGAGCATTCTGCACGTTTGGGGCGGCGCGATGCCCAACTGATTTGCGCCGTTTTGGGCGCCAGTCGGCGGACATCGCGCCGATACCGGAGAATTTCGCCCCAGATCTTTAGGTTGTTCCCCCATGTCCTGGATTCTCCAGCCAGGACAAACAACCTCTCATTGTGTACCCTGTCAAACCTCTTCAGAATCTTGTATGCTTTAATGAATGAGATTACTTCTCATTCCTCTAAACTGCAGACAATATAGGACCAATTTACTCAGTCACTCATCAAACATCATGGAATCTCAGAGAATCCCTACAGTGAAGAAGGAGGCCATTCAGCCCATTGAGATTGCACTGACCCTCCGAAAGATCATCCTACTAAGGCTCACACCTGCTCCCTCTGCCCGTAACCCAGTAACCCCAACCAACCTTTTAGACACTGAGGGGCAATTTAGCATAGCCAATCCACCTAACCGGCACATCTTGGGACTGTGGGAGGAAACCGGAGTACCCGAAGGAAATCCACGCAGACACGGCGAGCATGTGCAAACTCCACACAGTCACCCAAGATCAGAATCGATCCTGGATCCCTGGCGCTGCAAGGCAGCAGTGCTTACCACTGTGCCATGGTTCTACCCTCAACTCTCACATCCCGGGGATCAATCTAGTGAGCGTCCGCTGTCCTGCACTTTAGGGTTTGGAGGAGATGGGAATAGAAGATTATGCCGATAGAGTAAGGTGAGGAAGAATGGGAAGAAGTTTGAGTGGAGCATAAATGCTGACTTTATACTGAATGGCATAATTTGATGCTGTATACAGTGTGTAATTGTAAGGGCAACTCTGTTACATCCAGAAGCAGTGTAAGGCATGCCATTGATATTATGATGTAGCATTTTAGCTCATACAGCTAGTTACTGTGCACAATTCTGGCTGATATACATTATTCTGGCTTCAACATTATAAAGATGCTCTTGAGGCATTAGTGAAGCTGGAGGAAAGACTAACAAGGATTCTATGAGAACTGAAAGTTACTACTTTTAAAAATACTGAGGGGGTGTTGTTTATTTTGAAAAGAGAAGACTGAGATCTGATCTCATAGAGTTCACTAAAATTATGAAGGTGTTCGATAGGATATATGGAGGAAAGATGTCTCTTATCACTTAATGCTGAAATCATTACGAGCCCCTCCCCCTGACATCTGATTGCTTCGACTTTTTGTTGCAGTTTCTGCACCTTTAACACACTCTCCCTCCCTTCAGTTCTGATGAAGAGTCTATGGACTCAAATCACTAACTCTGATTCTCTCCTAATAGATGCTGCTGGGGCGGCATGGTAACATAGTGGTTAGCACTGTTGCTTCACAGCTCCAGGCTCCCAGGTTCAATTCCCGGCTTGGGTCATTGTCTGTGTGGAGTCTGCATGTTCTTCCCGTGTCTGAGTGCGTTTCCTCCGAGTGCTCTGGTTTCCTCCCACAGTCCAAAGATGTGCAGGGTAGGTGAATTGGCCATGTTAAATTGCCCTTAGTGTCCAAAGGGGTTAGGTGGGGTGCTGGGTTACGAGGATGGGATGGAGGTGTGGGCTTAAGAGGGGTTCTCTTTTGAAGGGCTGGTGCAGACTCAATGGGCCGAATGGCCTCCTTCTGCACTGTAAATTCTATGATTCTATGATTCTATGCTGGTAGACCTGCTGAGTTTTTCTGGCGTCTTCTGTTCTTGTGAGTCTGCATCCTCAATGCATTCTTCTGCAGTGTTGAGATAAACTGGACAACATATGCTGGAGAAGAAGCTTAACAGTTTCCACCTCCGCCGCCTCAGAAATATTCTCGGCATAACTTGGCTGGATAAAGCCACCAACTCAGAGATCCTGGAGTATACTTAATTCCATCAGCATACACTCATTGTGAAGCCAATGACATCTGCACCAGCTTGGCCACATTAAGTAGCTGCGTTGTATTGAAAGTATATATTCTATAATTATATGATTGCAGTTGTCGAATATAAGTATACATGTATATACACCTATACATGGTGGATGGGCACATATTAAACATATCTTATATAAGACTGGAAATAAGAGTCAGTAAAGCACAAAATATGCAGCTGCTGAAAATCTGAAATGAAATCTGGACGATAGACTAAGAAGTGACAGATGGAATTCAAGAAATAATAGAAAAGAAAATACAATGCTGGGGATCTGAAAACAGAAAGTGCTAGAAAAATTCAGTTCGTTTGGCAGCATATGTGGAGTGGGCAATGTTTTGAGTGTAATATGACAGATTCTTTTCAGAACAGATGGAATTAGTGAGTGTAACATGACATATTTTGGTGAACTAAAAATGCTGCAGTATTTAATCAAAATGGAAGCTTTGTTGCTGTGCAGGTTCGCTAAATATCAAATGGAATTGGTGGTATTAATTCAAGAGCTCTGACCAAGGAATTTGTCTCTGGTACAGGCCCAAAGTTTGTAATGGTCACAATCAGAAGCTCACTGTGAATTAAAACATGTAGGGCGTCATTCTTCGACCCCCCAGCGGGTCGGAGAATAGCCGTTGGCCGCCGTGAATCCCGCCCCCGCCGGTTGCCGAAGTCTCCGGCACCGGATATTCGGCGGGGGCGGGAATCGGGACACGCCGGTTAGCGGGCCCCCCCGCTGGATTCTCCGGCCCGGATGGACCGAAGTCCCGCCGATAAATAGCCTGTCCCGCCGGCGTGGATTAAACCACCTTTTGAACGGCGGGACAGGGCGGCGTGGGCGGGCTCCGGGGTCCTGGGGGGGGGGCGCGGGGCGATCTGACCCCGGGGCGTGCCCCCACGGTGGCCTGGCCCGCGATCGGGGCCCACCGATCCGCGGGCGGGCATGTGCCGTGGGGGCACTCTTTCCCTTACGCCTCCGCCACGGTCTCCACCATGGCGGAGGCGGAAGAGACTCCCTCCACTGCGCATGCACGGGAAACTGTCAGCGGCCGCTGATGCTCCCGCGCATGCGCCGCCCCGAGATGTTATTTCCGCGCCAGCTGGCGGGGCAACAAAGGCCGTTTCCGCCAGCTGGCGGGGCGGAAATTCCTCCGGCGTCGGCCTAGCCCCTCAATGTTGGGGCTCAGCCCCCAAAGATGCGGAGCATTCCGCACCTTTGGGGCAGCGCGATGCCCGTCTGATTGGCACCGTTTTGGGCGCCAGTCGGCGGACATCGTGCCGTTTCGGGAGAATTTCGCCCGTAATGAGTGTGTCTAACCATGGCTCAGATTATACTGTCTAAAGCCAATGCATTGTGCCACATTCTGATCACTTTCGTGGTCAAAGATCTCAAAAATAACCTCAGGGAATGGATAATCAATAGGTTAGATCATGATGTGGTGGAAAGTTTGCTGTATTATTTGTGAGGCAGCTTATCACGGGAGAATAAATAATTTATACATTATAATTAGACCTTCAGAATTACATTATTCATGGATATTGAAAGAGTTTAGCCTTTTCCTTCTGAGATATGATGCCTACCGTGTGGGTGGCATGGTAGCACAGTGGTTAGCACTGTGGCTTCACAGCACCAGGGTCCCAGGTTCGATTCCTGGCTTGGGTAACTGTCTGTGCGGAGTCTGCACGTTCTCCCTGTGTCTGCGTGGGTTCCTCCGGGTGCTCCGGTATTCTCCCACTGGTCTCGAAAGACGTGCTTGTTAGGTGAATTGGACATTCTAAATTCTCCCTCTGTGTACCCGAACAGACGCCGGAACGTGTTGACTAGGGGATTTTCACAGTAACTTCATTGCAATGTAAGCCTACTTGTGAGAATAAAGATTATTTTTAAAAAAAATTATAAATCAAATCCAACCTTGACTATCATGAAATACAATCAGAAACTGCTGGACGTTTTTGTGAGGTCTGGCAGCACCTGTGGAGAGAGAGAAAAAGATAGAGTTTACATTTCAGCTCAAAGAGTTTTCATCAGACCTCTTTTATCCTCTCTTCATAATGGTCCTCATTGAAAGGCGGCACGGTGGCACAGTGGTTAGCACTGCTGCCTCACGGCACCAAGATCCCAGGTTCGATCCCAGCCCTAGGTCACTGTCTGCGTGGGGTTTGCACATTCTCCCCATGTCTGCATGGATCTCACCCCACAACCCAAAAGATGTGCAGGTAGGTGGATTGGCCACAATAAATTGCCCCTTAATTGGAACAAAAAATAATTGGATAATTTAAAATAAAAATAAAAATAATGGTCCTCATTGCAATTATCTGGTTTGTCTTAGCCCAGCTCCTAGTGAGAATGGGAACGAAGCACAAGTCAACGAATATTTACCAGTCTCACTCAGTGATAGCTAACATGACAGCTGCAGTAAGGAGTAAATCTCGAGGGTTGTGACTGAGATACATTGTTGGGGCAGAGTAACGGGAACTTCCAGTAATCCCCGACTTAATGTTTGCACTGAAATCACACACCTGTGGGGTGAGATTCCCCCATCTGGAATGTATACTGGAGAATCCCTCATCTGTTCCCAGGAATTTTGTATTCAAGAAAATAAATCATCAGAGGCATTGAGCACAATTTCAAAACCTTTGGATGACACAAAACCTAGAAATATTGTGAACAAAGGCAGACAGGTTGGTTGGAAGAACACGGAGAGACAATAACAAAATAAAGGGCACAATTTTAAAGGGGGTGCAGGAGCAGATGAACCTGGGTATATATTTGCACAAGTAAGCTTGTTGGGAAAAGGCAGGGTAAAGGCACTAAGTGGACTGCTTGTTTGGAGAGCCAGTGCAGACATGATGGGCTGAATGGTCACCTTCTGTCCTGTAACAATTCTGTGGTAAATCAAATCTAATTTTCCAATCTATGTCCCTGGCATAAAATTTGCCCCAAATAACAAATCGGCGTATCCATGCAATGCTTCTCTTAGGCAGTGGACTCGCTTCCACTCTAGTTCGATGGGTTCTGAGGTGGTTGGCAAGTCACAATTTACAGACTCTGTCACATTGTCTGGTAGGTGGTGCTTGAAGGGTTAAAAATATATTTGAGGTGTTTGGATGGTTCTGTTGTTCTCCAATTACTCAACTTCATCTCAGCATGTTCCCAAATGAAGTCTCTTGATGTGTTCGCTGCCTTCCTCTATAAACTTTTTCAGTTTGGTCAGTGACAAGCCATGGTCTCCCATGAGTCAGTGGGAATGTTTGACATCTTCAGGATGCTTTGTGGACATCCTTAAAGCGTTACTATTGTCCTCTTGGAAGTTTCTGTTGTGATCGAGTTTCGTGTAGAGCAGTTGCTTTAGGAGTCTGACATCAGACATATGAATGGGCTGTTCTGCCCAAGAGAGCTGGTTTTGAATGATGCCCAGCACTTGATGCTGGGCATATTGGCTTCGGAGAGGATGCTGTTTGTTGGGCCGCTGTTTCTGCCACTAGATTTGGAGGATCATGTGAAGGCACCACTGATGGTACTTCTCCAGTGATTTGAGGTGCCTGGTGTAGGTTTTCCAAAGCATATAGGAGCATGGAAATCAGTGCTGCACAGTGAACTATGATCTGAGAGTCAGATTGGAGATCCTGATCCTCAAACATTCTGTCTCTCAGTCAGTCAAAGGCTGGCATGACACATTGGAGGTGATGTTGAGTTTTGTTGTCAATGTCAACCTTCATCGAAAGGAGGCTCCCAAGATATGGAAAATGGTCCACATTCTCCAAGAAATCATTTTTCATCTCAATTGATGCTGGAGAAGTATTTTTCTGTGTCAGCTTGTTGGAAGAAGATTTTAGTTTTCTGGGCAATTATGCTTTGGAAAAGGAGCTGACAATGACCTAGAGCTCAGTTTCTGAGCGAGTGCGCACATGAGCATCATCCAAATACTGGAACTCCATAACTGAGTTTCGATGGAGTTTGGTTTTTGATTAGTTGAACAATTTCCTGCCAGTTCTGTATATGGGGCGAAATTCTCCCGAAACGGCGCGATGTCCGTCGACTGGTGCCCAAAACGGCGCCAATCAGACGGGCATCGCGCAGGCCCAAAGGTGCGGAATGCTCCGCATCTTTGGGGGCCGAGCCCCAACATTGAGGGGCTAGGCCGGCGCCTGAGGAATTTCCACCCCGCCAGCTGGCGGAAACGGCCTTTGTTGCCCCGCCAGCTGGCGCGGAAATGACATCCCCGGGCGGCGCATGCGCGGGAGCGTCAGCGGCCGCTGACAGTTTCCCACGCATGCGCATTGGAGGGAGTCTCTTCCGCCTCCGCCATGGTGGAGACCGTGGCGGAGGCGTAAGGGAAAGAGTGCCCCCACGGCACAGGCCCGCCCGCGGATCGGTGGGCCCCGATCGCGGGCCAGGCCACCGTGGGGGCACCCCCCGGGGCCAGATCGCCCCGCACCCCCCCAGGACCCCGGAGCCCGCCCACGCCGCCTTGTCCCGCCATTCAAAAGGTGGTTTAATCCACGCCGGCGGGGCAGGCAATTTATCGGCGGGACTTCGGCCCATCCGGGCCGGAGAATCGAGCGGGAGGGCCCGCCAACCGGCGCGGCGCGATTCCCGCCCCCGCCGAATCTCCGGTGCCGGAGACTTCGGCAACCAGCGGGGGCGTGATTCACGCCAGCCCCCGGCGATTCTCCGACCCGGCGGGGGGTCGGAGAATGACGCCTATGATCTCCATTCCTGTGGATAATGTGCTGGAGGCGAGGTGTAGTATTGCAGTATTGCATGGAGAACACACTTTGTGCAATGAAACAACTCTGTTTGACCCTGATATAGGGCCTGGGATGATCTGTTGGTGAGGATTGTCATAATATCCACTCATGTATATAATGAGATGCAGACAGGCAGTGATTGGCACACAGGATAACCAATGAACACACGCGACACAGAACAACCAATCACCAGACAGGACACCACCACTATAAAGCCCACAGGGCATTAAAACTCCCTCTCTCACAGAGCACAGTTACTGAGATAGTTAGAGTGCACAACCCAGTGAGTACCATCTCCATGAGGTAGAGAGCTAGACTGGTCAAGCCAGTAGGAGGTTATCAGTTAGATTAATAGAGTGTCAGCCCACAGCAGATTATGTACAGCAATCAGCAAGTTCAATAAAACAGTGTTGGACCATCTCCTGTGTCAGAAGCCTGTTTCTAGTTTCATTGCATCCAGTTGCAGTCAACGTTGAACCAACTCACATAACATACCATGGTACCAGGGAGCTATTAATTCTAACGAACCTACCTCGAGTGAATCTGCAATGACCAGCAAGCAGCCATCCAGCGGCATGGAAAAGATTCAGCCTCCTCCGCAATCCCGATTCTCCGGCAACCTCGGCGCCAACTGGAAAGCCTTCAAACAGAAATTCTTCCTGTACATCAAGGCCTCCGACCTCGAGGCAGCATCAGATAAGAACATAAGAACTAGGAACAGGAGTAGGCCATCTGGCCCCTCGAGCCTGCTCCGCCATTTAATGAGATCATGGCTGATCTTTGTGGACTCAGCTCCACTCTGCGGCCCGTACACCATATCCCCGAATCCCTTTATTCTTTAGAAAGGCATCTATCTTTTTCTTAAAAACGTTTAAAGAAGGAGCCTCAACTGCTTCACTGGGCAAGGAATTCCAGAGATTCACAACCCTTTGGGTGAAGAAGTTCCTCCTACACTCCGTCCTAAATCTACCTCCCCTTATTTTGAGGCTATGCCCCCTAGTTCTGCTTTCCCCGACCAGTGGAAACAACCTGCCCGCATCTATCCTATCTATTCCCTTCATAATTTTATATGTTTCAATAAGATCCCCCCCGCATCCTTCTAAACTGCAATGAGTACAGTCCCAGTCTACTCAACCTCTCGTCATAATCTAATCCCCTCAACTCTGGGATCAACCTAGTGAATCTCCTCTGCACTCCCTCCAGTGCCAATATGTCCTTTCTCAGGTAAGGAGACCAAAACTGAACACAATACTCCATATGCGGCCTCACCAACACCCTATACAATTGCAGCATAACCTCACTAGTCTTGAACTCCATCCCTCTAGCAATGAAAGACAAAACTCGATTAGCCTTCTTAATCACCAGTTGCACCTGCACACCAACATTTTGCGACTCGTGCACCAGCACACCCAGGTCCCTCTGCACAGCAGCATGTTGTAACATCTTACCGTTTAAATAATAATCCATTCTGCTGTTATTCCTCCCAAAATGGATAGTCTCACACTTGGCAACAGTGAATTCCATCTGCCAGACCCTAGCCCATTCACCTAACCTATTCAAATCCTTCTGCAGACTTCCGGTATCCTCTGCCCTTTTTGCTTTACCACTCATCTTAGTGTCGTCTGCAAACTTTGACACATTGCACTTGGTCCCCAACTCCAAATCGTCGATATAAATTGTGAACAACTGCGGGCCCAACACTGATCCTTGAGGGACCCCACTAGTTACAGGTTGCCAACCAGAGAAACACCCATTTAAACCCACTCTCTGCTTTCTGTTAGTTAACCAATCCTCTACCCATGTTACCACTTTACCCTCAATGCCATGCATCTTTAGTTTATGCAGCAACCTTTTGTGTGGCACCTTGTCAAAAGCTTTCTGGAAATCCAGATATACCACATCCATTGGCTCCCCGTTATCTACTGCACTGGTAACGTCCTCAAAAAATTCTACCAAATTAGTCAGACACGACCTACCCTTTGTGAACCTATGCTGCGTCTGCCCAATGGGACAATTTCCCTCCAGGTGCCCCGCTATTTCCTCCTTAGTGATAGATTCCAGCATTTTCCCTACAACCGAAGTTAAGCTTACCGGCCTATAATTACCCGCTTTCTGCCGACCTCCTTTTTTAAACAGTGCTGTCACGTTTGCTACTTTCCAATCCTCTGGGACCACCCCAGAGTCTAGTGAATTTTGATAAATTATCACTAGTGCGTTTACAATTTCCCTAGCCATCTCTTTTAACACTCTGGGATGCATCCCATCAGGGCCAGGAGACTTGTCTACCTTTAGCCCCATTAGCTTGCCCCATACTGCCTCCTTAGTGATTACAATCATCTCAAGGTCCTCACCTATCATATCTTTATTTCCGTCAGTCACTGACATGTTATTTGTGTGCTCCACTGTGAAGACTGACCCAAAAAACCTGTTCAGCTCCTCAGCCATTTCCCTGTCTCCTATTATTAAATTTCCCTTCTCATCTTCCAAAGGACCAATATTTACCTTAGCCACTCTTTTTTGTCTTATATATTTGTAGAAGCTTTTACTATCTGCTTTTATGTTCAGAGCCAGTTTACTTTCATAATCTACCTTACTCTTCTTTATGGCTTTTTTTAGTAGCTTTCTGTTGTCCCCTAAAGACTTCCCAGTCCTCGAGTCTCCCACTAATTTTTGCCACTTTGTATGTTTTTTCCTTCAATTTGATACTCTCCCTCACCTCCTTTGATATCCACGGTCGATTTTTCCCCTTTCCACCGTCTTTCTTTTTTGTCGGTATGTACCTTTTCTGAACACTGTGAAAGATCGGTCGGAAGGTTCTCCACTGTTCCTCAACTGCTTCATCATGAAGTCTTTGCTCCCAGTCTACCTTAGCTAGTTCTTCTCTCATCCCATTGTCATCGCCTTTGTTTAAGCACAAAACACTAGCGTTTGATTTTACCTTGTCATCCTCCAACTGTATTTTAAATTCCACCATATTGTGGTCGCTCCTTCCAAGAGGATTCTGAACTATGAGATCATTAGTCAATCCTGCCTCATTACACAGGACCAGATCTAGGACCGCTTGTTCCCTTGTGGGTTCCATTACATACTGTTCCAGGAAATTATCCCGGGCACATTCTCTAAACTCCTCCTCAAGGCTGCCTTTACCAACCTGGTTAAACCAATCGATATGCAGATTAAAATCTCCCATGATAACCGCTGTACCATTTCTACATGCATCCGTTATTTCTTTGCTTATTGCCTGCCCTACCATCCTGTTACTATTTGGTGGCCTATAGACTACTCCTATCAGTGACCTTTTCGCCTTACTATTCCTGATTTCCACCCAAATTGATTCAACCTTGTCCTCCATAGCACCAATATCATCCCTTACTATTGCCCAGATGCCATCCTTAAACAACAAAGCTACACCACCGCCCTTACCGTCCATTCTATCCTTTCGTATGGTCTGATACCCTTGGATATTTAACTCCCAGTCGTGACCATCTTTTAACCACGTTTCAGTAATGGCCACTAAATCATAGTCATTCACGATGATTTGTGCCATCAACTCATTTACCTTATTTTGTATACTACGAGCATTCAGGTAAAGTACACTTATGCTGTTTTTTATGTCTTTTTTATGAATCCTAACACCTTGATCAGTAACTTTTCGCAATTTATTTTTCCTCTTACCCTTTCTCCTAATTTTCCTTGTCTTTGAACCCATATCTCTACATAATAACCTGTCACGTAACCTGCTGCCTTGATCTCCATTAACCATTATACTGTCCATAGCTTTACATTTCCCTTCCCCCCAACTTGCTAGTTTAAAGTCCTTGTGACCAACCTATTTATCCTATTCGCTAGAACACTGGCCCCAGAATGGTTCAGGTGAAGACCGTCCCAACGGTACAGGTCCCTCCTGCCCCAGAACTGATGCCAATGCCCCATGAAATGGAATCCCTCTTTCCCGCACCACTCCTTTAGCCACGTATTAACTTCTCTAATTTTCTCAACCCTATTCCAATTAGCACGTGGCTCGGGTAGTAATCCAGAGATTATAACCCTGGAGGACCTGTTCTTTAATTTAGTCCCTAGTGTTTGATAATCCCCAAACAGGTCCTCTTTCCTAGTCTTACCTATGTTGTTAGTCCCAACGTGGACCACAACAACTGGATCCTCCCCCTCCCTCTCCAAAATCCTTTCAAGCCGATCAGAGATGTCCCTCACCCTGGCACCGGGCAGGCAACATACCATGCGGGACTCTCGATCTGGCTTACAAAGGATGCCATCAATCCCCCTAATTATAGAATTCCCTACAACTACCACTTGTCTTTTTGCTCCCCGCTCTTGAATGGCTTCCTGTACCACGGTGCAGTGGTCAGTCAACGCATCCTGACGGCCAGAAAGATCGCACTGTTCCTGTCGACTGCGGGGGATCAAGCCATCCACATCTATAACTCGCTCACATTTGCCGATGACGAAGACAAGACAAAGTTCAAGACAGTTCTGCTGAAATTCAACAGCCACTGCGAAATTGAGGTGAATGAGAGCTTTGAACTGTATATCTTCCAACAGAGGCTTCAGGGTAAGGATGAACCTTTTCAGTCCTTCTTGACCCATCTCCGCATTCTAGCGCAGTCATGTAATTGTGACTCGACAGCTGATTCCATGATCCGGGATCAAATCGTTTTTTGGGTCCAGTCCGACTCCCTGCGGGAGCAGCTCCTCAAAATCAAACAGTTGACCCTCTCTGTCGCCATCAAAACGTGAGTTGTCCATGAGCATGCCAAAAATCATTACTCCCGCATCAGGGCGGCAGAAACGTCAAAACTGGCCTCCCACGAGGCAGAAAGGGTGCAGGCCATCGCAAAATGCAAGGCCTGAGCATCGAGGAGAGTGGCCGTTTTGCGCGCTTTTCCCAGGTCCCTACGCATGCGCGCCACGACCGGGTGGATGATGAGGCCGAAGACCCTAATGCGTATGTGCGAATGTCGGCCGGCCGCAGTGCGCATGCACGATGGCGCACAGAACGCGCCATGATGCGTCCTAATTGTGGCTCCGCCCATTTAAAGCAGCAATGTCCAGCCAAAGGAAGGCGATGTCTACAGTGTGGAAAGCCTGGGCATTACGTGGCCTTCTGCAGGTCCGCTCCACCGAGCAACAGCCAGCGGTCTCAGCTGCAGCACAGACGTGTCCGCTGCGTACAACCAGGCATGCAGGATTCTGATCCCGACAGCCCAACGGACCCCGATGCTGACTGCCTCGAGTCTTCATATCGGGTGCGCACCATCACCACACGCGAGATGGTCTCCACCGCGCCTGCAAACCGCCTTTCAGTCCAGAGTGTGGATCCTGACGACGAGTGGTGTGCTGTCATCACGGTCAACCAGTGTCGCATCCGATTTAAATTGGACGCTGGCGCGTCTGCAAACCAAGTGATGGTGCCTAAACTGTTAAGTCAGACGAAACGATCTGCTATAAATAGGTCTGCCTCTGACAAGCCAATGCCAACCATCCAAGACGTCATAAGGTTACAGGAGCACGCTCCTGAGATTGATAAACAAATGTGGAAACGGTTAGGTTGTACATATGATCCTGTATCTTCTTTATGGACCGCGCCAGCACATCTGACTTGTATGTCTGAGGTACTGGCTTTATGGGTCATCAAATGTGTACACTTTGCAACTCATTGTGGGGCCCGGGGGACTAGTGATTTGTTGCTGGATACTTGGTGGCACCCTAAAATTCAGGGGCTGGCCCAGAGTATTAGTAATCGGTGTTTGATTTGTCAGCAATATAACACCGGCAAAGGTATCCCTTGTGGTATGGGGCAAACTCCGTTGCCCAGTGGTCCCTTTGAGACGCTCCAAATGGATTACATTGAGTTGGAAAGGTGTCAATGTTATAAATATGTTTTGGTCATTGTGGATGTGTTCAGCAGATGGGTCGAGGCGTATCCGACTACCGATAATAAAGCTGCTACTGTGGTTAAAGTTCTGAGGCGGGAAATCATTCCTCGGTACGGCATACCAGCTCAGTTGAGTTCTGATAATGGGCCTCATTTTCTTGGACAGATTAACCTGCCTCCCTTCCCCAGCACTGTTTTACAGGTGTGGAGCATGATGGGGTGGCTACGCACCACCTGTGTAATCTTCAACCTCGCCTCGCTTGGAGTGACATCGGCAACAGACATGGAAAAGGGAAATATCATCTACATCTGTAATGCCAACCAAACTACAAGGACATTACATTTATGCAGAGGTGCCGTTCTTCGGTGGCCCCATATAAGAGGACAGGGTATCGACTCGTGGAAGGTCATCAGATTAACGGACAATGCAGGACTCATGTAGCAATTGCACCAGTCCCGGTGATGGGAAGGGAACATTGCATGGACATTGCCTTGTTTTTGGAGTGCATGTAAATTTGATTTTGGATGTGTTAAGATTAGTGCCATAAAGGTAAAATCAGACCGTGCGGAGAGGGTAGGAAGAGGTTGTGAGAGAGAGAGGGGGACTAGAAAGAGGACGGAGCGTGTGAGAAGGGGAGTACAACTAGAACGTGGGTTATCAGGCGATATACTTAATTCATTTCGGACCCAGAATGAGGGAAACCTGTGTAGTATGAATCTCTTCTACCAGATCTACCACCACTTGTATGGCCAGGGACGGGTTGTTTGCTACCCAAACCCCGCATCGGTGTCTAGGTTATTTTCTGTTTCACTGCTTTGGGGCACTCCCCAAACGGTGGTTCATTG
The DNA here is from genome assembly GCF_047496885.1 of Scyliorhinus torazame. Classification (NCBI taxonomy): domain Eukaryota; kingdom Metazoa; phylum Chordata; class Chondrichthyes; order Carcharhiniformes; family Scyliorhinidae; genus Scyliorhinus; species Scyliorhinus torazame. The sequence continues at coordinate 282,264,662 of NC_092709.1, read as the reverse complement.
TCAGCGTTTCGAGCCACCGCCCTTGCAAGTCACTCTTCCTTATGATCCGGGTTCTGCACCACCGGCTATTTGTCTTCCTCTTCCTCGGGATAATTCTCACTCACAGTATGATAGGCTGCAACGGTGGCGAGCGTACATACCTACCCACTTCACTCCCAATAGAGACACCCGGTCGTACGAGAATTGTTTCAGCAGTGACGGGTACGGCTGTTTGCTGGTAGAGGTGGAAACGAAAATAACATGTCTGTTCCTGTACGGACAAGAAGTGTCATATCACTCAGGCATCCGGCCACTGCGTTCCGTTGAACGCCGGCCTCCAGCTCCTTTGTGGCTGGGCGAATGTCTCTCATATCACTGTTGGGACTAGGGCTTTCCGCATTGCTAGGAGGCCCGAATGAGCATTCCAAAGCTGGATAAACTGGGCTACTGGGGGTTCCCTACTCAACCGATATACTGATTGTGATGCTAGCCTTTACACGGAGCAAGGATACTACATTTTTTAATGGCACAGCGACCAATGTTTTGTCAACCCCATTTCCCCGCCAAATTGCTATCGGGACTCTAGTCCCTACCGCAGTCCCCTGCCCCTCGGCGTGGATGCTGCACAATCAGTTAGCACGCCGGGCAGTCTCAGCCGAATTCTGCGAGAACTGGAAAAAACCTCAGGTTCTCGCACCCAACCGGGGCCACTCAGTCGGATGGGGAATTCTGAGCGTCTTGACACTGGGAGGTGTGGGGGGTTCCTTGGCGGTTAGCGATAGGAATTATTTTATTTGTGGCCTTACCATCCTGGGAAACGAAACCTTGGGAGCCCTCAGGGCAATAACCAAGGAATTGCCTCAGCTGCGGTTGTTTGCCATGCAGAACCAGTATGCTCTTGACTATCTTCTGGCCCGTGAGGGTGGGGTATGCGCCATAGTGCAGGGCAAGTGTATCATGGGAGTTCAAGACCTAACCGCTAACATCACTAAATTTATGGATCGCATACGGGATCACCTGGACGGAACGCAGGACCCTGGCTCTTGGGGTAACTGGGGATTCGGAGGTTGGAAGGACTGGTTGATAAATATGGCCATGTATTTAGCAGTGGCACTCGGCTGCATCTTTGTGGGCCTGGCAATCCTTAAATGCGTGGTGGGTAAAATGCGGGGTGCACTAGAACGGATAGATGCCCCTAGAATCTTGGCTGTTAGGATCCACGAGGGTGCGGCGGATGACGGAGTGCTGCAACAGGAATTGGAAATGCAGCAACAAATCTTCTTAGATGAAGGGCCATAGCTATGGGTTGGACAGATAGGTTATCATGAAATGATAAAAGGAGGGAATGAGGAATTGAACAAACGAATGTGATATAAAATAGTTAGTTCAAATATTAGTTACAGTAATGTGGATGTGATCAGTCTAATAGTGAGTTCACAGACAAAGGATTTCAGAAAGCATGTCAAGGAAGGGGGAGGGATGTCTGGTGGAGGATGGGAAAAGGATGCTGGGTAACAAGAGGCCCAGGGTTAAGGAATGCGAAGTGAGCCAATCAGGATGTACGGCCAGGTCAGGAGGGGTATTAGATGACCTATGGGAATCGTGTATGTGAAACTTGATGCCATTTGAATGTATTTGCAGAGATCTCTTTGTCTCCAACCTCACTTGGTTCCTAGGGTTTCAGAAGACACAGCTTGTGTGTTCTGAGTCTCTGTGAAGCGAGTCAAACTTGCAAGTTGGTTAAAAATAAATAATACTATGCCTACAAATCCATCTCGAGTTTTATAGAGGCCAGACTTACGGGTAAAGAATTCAATATTGTCACAGCGAGACGACTCCTCATCCTGGGCACCAGTGGCATATGCATCCAGGGCCATGACTCCGACTGAACAACGGTATGCCCAGATTGAAAAGGAGTGCTTGGGACTCCTGACAGGAATATTCAAGTTTTATGACTACGTATACGGTCTGCCAAACTTCACGGTGGAAACAGACCACAGGCCTTTAGTCCACATAATCCAGAAGGATTTAAATCACATGACACCTCGGCTGCAGCGAATACTTCTTCATCTCCGCCGATGTGACTTCAAACTCGTCTACACACCGGGTAAGGAGCTGATCACCGCGGATTCCCTATCCTGATCCAGCACCACGCCGTGTGAACAGGGCAACTTCATTCGCCACATTGAGGCACAGATACAGTTGTGTGCCAGCAACCTCCCAGCCACTGATGAACGAGTTGTCCAAATACGCAAACAAACTGCCAAAGATCCTCTGCTGCAGCATGTGATGCAACACCTTGCCCATGGTTGGCAAAAAGGGCAGTGCCCCCAGTTCTTCAACGTTAAGGATGAGTTAACGGTTGTTGAGGGGATCCTTCTTAAACTAGATAGAATCGTCATTCCACAAAGCATGCAAGCTATGGTGCTCAGACAGATCCATGAGGGTCACCTTGGGGTCGGGAAATGTCGACGCAGAGCTCGGCAGGCAGTTTACTGGCCTGGCATCAGCCAGGACATTGCCAACACGGTCCTGAACTGCACAACATGCCAGAGGTTTCAACCAGCTCAGCCCAAGGAAACACTGCAACAGCACGGGATCATGACTTCTCCGTGGTCCAAGGTGGGGATAGACCTCTTTCACGCAAATGGGCGTGATTATGTGCTCTTGGTCGACTACTTCTCCAGCTACCTGGAAGTGGTGAAACTGTCGCACCTCACGTCCAAGTCAGTCACCAGAGCCTGCAAAGAGACGTTTGCCAGGCACGGGATACCACTCACAGTAATGAGTGATAACAGTCCATGTTTCTACAGCCAAGAGTGGTCCGACTTTGCACGATCCTACCACTTCAGGCATATCGCATCCAGTCCCCATTACCCGCAATCAAACGGGAAGGCCGAAAAAGGGGTCCATATTGTCAAACGGTTGCTGTGCAAGGCTGCGGACTCAGCCTCGGATTTCAACCTGGCGCTGTTGGCATACACAGCAACCCCTCTGCCGACTGGTTTGTCTACGGCGCAGCTGCTCATGAACCGCAACCTGAGGACGACTGTTCCAGCCATCCATGTTCCAGACCTTGACCACCTCACGGTGCTGCAGAAAGTGCAGCGATCCAGACACCAGCAGAAAATCCCGTATGATGCTCATGCCACGGATCTGCCTGCGCTGGCTCCAGAAGATGTTGTTCGCGTCCAGCTGCCTGAGGGAGGCTGGTCAGCCCCAGCTGTTGTCATCAGACAGGCTGCCCCCAGGTCTTTCATTGTTCAACTGGCTGATGGCTCCATTCTACGGCGCAACAGGAGGGCGCTGCACAAAGTTCCCTGCCCACCACCTGACCGCACTTCTCCGCATGTCATCATGCCGCCTCAGGACATCTCGCCCCACTTGGCCACCGATCTGGCAGCGATCCCGCCTGTCCACGAGGCCACTGAAATGGCAGCAATCCCACCTGTCCAGGTGCTATCATCCCCCCCTCCACCTCTGAGGCGGATCGGCAAGAATTCATCGCACGCCACAAAGACTGAATCTATAGACTTAAATCTTGTAAATTTTGTTCAGTTTGCTCTGTATCTGCACGATAGACACCTTCCCATGTACATATGGTCATTCATTCACCACTTGTACATAGTCATGCATGTATATACCGCCATGTTCCAAAATTTATTTTAAAAAGGAGAGATGTCATAATATCCACTCATGTATATAATGAGATGCAGACAGGCAGTGATTGACACACAGGATAACCAATGAACACACGCGACACAGAACAACCAGTCACCAGACAGGACACCACCACTATAAAGCCCACAGGGCATTAAGACTCTCCCTCTCTCACAGGACACAGCTACTGAGATAGTTAGAGTGCACAAGCCAGTGAGCACCATCTCCGTGAGGTAGAGAGCTAGTCTGGTCAAGCCAGTAGGAGGTTATCAGTTAGAGTGTCAACCCACAGCAGATTATGTACAGCAATCAGCAAGTTCAATAAAAGTGTTGGACCATCTCCTGTGTCGGAAGCCTGTTTCTAGTTTCACTGCATCCAGTTGCAGTCAACGTTGAACCAACTCACATATCACATCAAGGATCATGGCTTTTATGTCATTGCAGAGTCGACAAAGGATGAGGACAAATTTCCGAGGGCAGCTAAATATGCGGAGGGTACCTTTGCGATTGACAGAGCCAAAGTGCTTTGTGAGCTCAAAAAAGGTCATATACATCGTTTGGTTTCACCTTGCTACCTTCATCTGGATTAGTAGAAATTGACACTGGACTGAAAATAAATGTTTAATTCATGGAGAAGACTATAAGAGCAGCTCACTGGGTAGCTAGAGTTGAGGACAGTTTGAGAAGAGAACCTGCAGACATTTCACATGACCAATCTCTACAGTTAATTCATTGTGAGGACAGGGAGAAAGACTTTGGGGATTAGCCACAGTGCAAATCAAGATGCCATGGCTCAGAAGGCTATCTGGATTTGGAGGCTGGGTGGAGGTGATGATGGGGAGGTGGTGGGGGAGATCAGAATATAAATGTGGCAGTAATCGGTAACTCTATTATTAAGGAGATAGATGGCCTCCTTTGCAGCCAAGAATGAGAATTCTGAAAGATGTATTGCCCACCTAATGCTAGGATAAGGGCAGCTTCATGACGGGTCGAAAGAACTTGCAAAGAGAGGGGGGTAAATCCAATTGTAGTGCTCCCTGACCAAAGAAAAGGCGAGGTAGGTGTTCTTGCTGTCAGTTCTTGCTGTAGTTTGAGCTGGAGGATATCTTAAAAGTTCCTGCTTATTATTTATCTACCCAATGTGGCATCAATCATTCATCGAGACAAATTTCCCAAATGGAGAACAAACAAGGTCACTGAATAATTTCCAAATGAGGTCATAAAACAAACTAACATGTTAACTTCCTATATATGGAAACATTAATTCACTTCACCAGAAATCAAAGTATGATTCTTTCACAAAAATATTAGTTATTTCAAAAATGTTTTCGGATCTTATAAATTAATGTTGGTTTTGAGACTATGGCCATCTCCTTCTTAAAATGTTCAACAATTTTTATGGGTTTTTAAATTATTAAAATGCCCTCCTTTGCAGAAATGATGACCATGACATAATAGACTAAAAGCATTATTTACAACGAAAAGCATTAATCTTCATGGACCATCATAACATAAAAGACATTGTGGGTGAGTGCTTCAATGGTAACATATTCCTACATTAAACAATGCAAAATAACGGTGAAGATGGAAAAGAAAGGCTTGTATTTATGTAGTGCTTTTCGCAACCGCAGAGAAACACAAAGTCACTTTGCAGACAGTGACGTACTTTTGAAGTGCATTCACCGGCCAGGATTTTGCATGGAAAGTCAGGCGCAAGTCTACCTCCACTGTACCTGGAAGATTTTGCAGTCCTCTGGCAATTAATTGCCTGCAGTTGTTTCCATCCCTCTGGGGCAGGATATACCTTGTTTTCCCCCACTGCCCTCAACTCTCCCTCCCAGGAGCTACATACAGGCCAATCAGAGAGCTGCAGCAGCGGCCACCACTCCCAGCTGATGGGAGTGCAGCAGTTCCTAAATCAGTCACCACCGAGGACACCCAGAATGCAGGCAAATGGATTTGGAGATCACTGGGGCCAGCAGGAAACAGCAAGGGAGGTGTCAATCAGGAGGGCAGGCTAGCTTTTCCAATGGGAGTGGCCTTTGCCACTGCTGGGGGGGGGAGGTGGCAATGCTGTGAGCCTCAGGGGGTCTGATTGGTAGGAACCCCACTTCCTCTCCTGCTAGATTTTCTGGGTGGCCCTGCCAGGTGGTAAAATACCAGCAGCAGCGGGGAGTCTCTAAAATAGCCTTTAACTGGCCACTTAAGGGGCTGAAGTGACCTAAGGGCAGATGGGGTAACCACCACTTACCCAACAGCTGGTAAAATGCCAGTGGTAGTGGGAAGGCAATGGGCAAAGCACACCTTGCTAACTCAGCTGATATTATGGCCATTCTCAGGATGTGGTGTACAATCCTGGCATTGTTGTAATGTGGGGAACACTGCAGACAGACTCTGCACAGCAAGTTGCCATAAACAACAATATAAATAGCTTTGCCCAGTAACATTGGTTGAGGTTGAAATGTTAACCAGGGTACTCCAGGGGGTCCACTGCACTTCATTGTCATATTTTACAACCATCTGAGGAGGGTAGTCAGCCAGAGAAGAATAACAGAGATGAGGAAGTAAAGAGAGATTTTCATTGACTAGAATGGGAAGTCTGTTTCCGCTGGTGGGGGGGATTGAGGGGCTGAGAGCCACAGCACACAGATTTAAGGTCACACAGAATTTGCAATATAGAAACAGGCCATGCGCTCAAATGGCTGATGCCGGGACTTATGCTCCACATAAAATACCCTCCCACCCTCTTCCATAAAACTAATCAGGGGAATCCGATAAAAGGTTGCATTCAAACAACCGCGCAACCTCAAACGAACCATTGTTTGCAGCAAACTACCCAGTCTTCAGAACAGTGACCACGACACCACACAACCCTACCATGGCTATCTCTGCAAGACGTGCCAGATCATCGACATGGATACCACTATTACACGTGAGAACACCACCCACCAGGTACATGGTACATACTCGTGCGACTCGGCCAATGTTGTCTACCTCATACGCTGCAGGAAAGGATGTCCCGAAGCGTGGTACATTGGCGAGACCATGCAGACGCTGCGACAACGAATGAACGGACATCGCGCAACAATCACCAGGCAGGAATGTTCCCTTCCAGTCGGGGAACACTTCAGCAGTCAAGGGCATTCAGCCTCTGATCTCCGGGTAAGCGTTCTCCAAGGCGGCCTTCAGGACCCGCGACAACGCAGAATCGCCGAGCAGAAACTTATAGCCAAGTTCCGCACACATGAGTGCGGCCTCAACCGGGACCTGGGATTCATGTCGCATTACATTCATCCCCCACCATCTGGCCTGCGAAATCCTACCAACTGTCCTGGCTTGATACAATTCACACCACTTTAACCTGGGGTTACCCCATCTCTGGATCTGTAAGGATTTAATCACCTGCTAATGGTCGCATTCCTAGCATTGTTTGGCATCTTTGATTTTGTCTATATATGTGTTTCTGGAACAGACCTCTTCATTCACCTGAGGAAGGAGCAGCGCTCCGAAAGCTAGTGACATCGAAACAAACCTGTTGGACTTTAACCTGGTGTTGTAAGACTTCGTACTGTGCTCACCCCAGTCCAACGCCGGCATCTCCACATCTTGAACTGGGGTGGCACTGTAAGAAGTCTTACAACACCAGTTAAAGTACAACAGGTTTATTTGGAATCACTAGCTTTTGGAGCGTAGCTCCTTCATCAGGTGAGAGAGTGAGTGTGTGTGTCAGTGTGAGTATGTCTGCATGTACAGGCGTGAGAGTGTGTGAATGTTTGTGGGTGTCAGAGATTGGGTGAGTTTGTGTGTGGGGGGTGCAGGTGTGGTGGGAGTAAGAGTGTTCATTTGTTTGTGCGTATATGTGTGGGAGTGAGTGTGTCTGTGGGAGTGAGAGAATGAGCATGTGTATGTGTGTAGGAATGAGAGAGTGAATGAGTGTGCATGTGTGAATCAGGGATAAAGCCTATGTGAGTGGGGGAATGAGAGTGAGCGTGTGTGCGCGAGTGAGAGAGTGTCTGTGTCTATGTGTGCAGGAGTGAGTGAGTAAGTGAGTGTTTGTGTGTGAGTCAGAGAGTGAGCATGTTGTGTGTGTATGGGGTAGGGGGCGATTGAGAAAATGAGTGTATGTCTGCCTCACTCTGAGCCTTCGGTTTCTCACTCACTCTCACTGCCAAGCTCCCAACGCATACTCAGAGAGTGGTTGAGGGTCAGTGTGTGAGCATCCAGAGAGTGGGTGTGAGCCTGGCACACACTCTGATCCTCTCACACTCTGGTCATTTTTATTCATTACTCTTTCTTAACTTAAGAATTTATTGTATTGACATTGCCTTATTTTTACTCAGCAAGTTGTTTCTGTTCTTAATACCAGAACTTGTTTTTAAAATTCTGTTTATCTTTCTAAGGAGCAATTTTGCATGGCCAATCCACCTAACCTACACAACTTTGGACACTAAGGGGCAATTTAGCATGGCTCAATCCACATAACATGCACATCTTTGGAATGTGGGAAGAAACTGGAGCACTTGAAGGAAGCCCATGCAAACATGGGGAGAAAATGCAAACTGCACAAAGGCAGACACCCAAGGCTAGAATTGAACCCGGATTTCTGGGGCTGTAAGGCAGCATTGCTAACTACTGTGCCACAGAGCTGCCCTGTGTATGCATGGGTTTCCTCCGGGTGCTCCGGTGTCCCCCCAGAAGTTCCTGAAAGACGTGCTGTTAGGTGAATTGGACATTCTGAATTCTCCCTCTGTGTACCCGAACAGGTGCAGGAATGAGGCGACTAAGGGATTTTCACAGTAACTTCATTGCAGTGTTAATGTAAGCCTACTTGTGACAATAATAAAGATTACTACAATAAAAGTAATTCATAAACATTTATAGCACGGCATGGCGACACAGTGGTTAGCACTGAAGCGTCACAGCTCCGGGGTCCCGGGTTCAATTCCGGCCTTGGTGACTGCCTGTCTGGAGTTTGCATTTTCTCCCTGTGTCTGCATGGGGTTCCTCCGGGTGCTCCGGTTTCCTCCCACAGTGCAAAGATGTGCAAGCCAGGTGGATTGGCTGTGGTATGTTGCCGCTTGGTGATCACGGATTCTGTGGGTCCTTCCATGGCTGATGAGCCCGACCATAGAGCCGAATCCTCAAGGACTCAGTTGGCAGGAGTTTCCAAAATGACAGATTGATCCTTGGATGTTAGGTTTTCTTAGAAGCCTTTCTCAGTCTCCTTTCTCAGGCCTCCTCTTGCTGACGTGTATTCTTGAAGAATTTTGTCCCTTCAATTAGGAGATTCTTCCAAGTAGGTCTCTTCTGAACAAAGGCCTCCCATACATTGATGTCTATGTTCCTTTTATTGATGTAAGCCTTTGAAGAGCTTATTTTATCCTCTTCTTGATTGGGATCCTTCCTTGAGCTGGGAGAATAAGATTTCCTTTGGCAGTCAGGACTCTGACATCCTAAGCATATGGGTGGCCCAGCAGAGTTGGTTTCAGATGATCATGGCCTTGATACTGGTGCTATTGACTCCTTCAATGACACTAACGTTAGCACACCTGTCCTCCCAGCTAATTCAGAGCTAAAGTACATTTGGATTTTGCAATGTATTTTAAGCTGTGTTGTTTAAGAGTAGTTCAAACCTCAGTAATGACTTCAAATGGTGCTAGGCTTCACAGCGCCAGGGTCCCAGGTTCGATTCCCGGCTTGGTCACTGTCTGTGCGGGTCTGCACGTTCTCGCCGAGTCTGTGCGGGTGCTACGGCTTCCTCCCACAAGTCCCGAAAGACGTGCTGTTAGGTGAATTGGACATTATAAATTCTCCCTCTGTGTATCCGAACAGGCGTCGGAATGTGGCGACTAGGGGGTTTTCACAGTAACTTCATTGCAGTGTTAATGTAAGCCTACTTGTGACAGTAATAAAGCTTCTTCAATGCTTTAGCAACGTTTAATGTCTTAGTTGGTATATGCAATCCTCCTGTAAGCTAATCATTGTTTTTCAGCTTTTTTACCCAGGACCCAATTTTACCATCCAGACATCTTTCGGGATCCCATCAGCCAACCTTTGTGACCCAGGCCAGCTGACCTTTGCGACCCATGCCGCCCAAACTTCACCACCCACCATTTTCACTTACCTTTAATTTTCAAGTGAGCCCACTTGGTTCTCACGATCTCACTTGCTTTGTTATTCATTGTTATGTTTCTGATAATGAATCCCGCTGATGATTTTAAGATCTCACTGTATCCGTTGAAAAAAATCAAAAGGTTTGTCCTCGAACTCGCCTTGTTCAGTCTTCAAATGCCTTTGAAGACTTGAGGGTTTTAATCTTTCATTTGCCAGTATTTCCCTGCATATAACACACATGAACATTGCATCCTGATTTGCAGTGGCACAATTAATAACCCATATCTCAAGTAATCATCTTTATGCTGCTTTGTTCCTGATTTCAGCTTCTTCTTCATTGGTTGTTCACCAGAGGCCCTGGAGTTCACACCAGCACTGCTGGCAGCTGCAAAATGGAGGCATCTCTCTCGCGCCCTGAACACATGACTTGCCGGCGCTCCTTTTAAAAAAAAAATCTGCTCCTGGTCCAGAGCACTGACGTCAGGAGGAGGTTTTCTGACCCACTGGGCTCAGGGACTGTGCACTGCTGAGTGGGCACGCATGTGCGGAACGAGCGGCATTCTGAAAGCTGATTGGGACTGGCATTTTTAAAAGCCGGCCGCACCTTTGGATACTGCTTCCCACGATCGAGAGTGCCGCGACGCATGGCCCCGTGACCATCCCAACACTCACCCGTGACCCACCCATGGGTCGTGACCTTGGGTTTGAAAATGACTGGGCTAAAGTGAAGTATCTGTCTGACAGGTATTGCAGCAAATCAATCACCCACCCCTAGAGTATACTGCCAAAGGACATCCCAAAATGATGTCATAGGAGATGCGTGCTAGGACACTGCGCTTCAGCAGCGGCTGCTTTTGGATGTTATTTATTTATTTATTTTTAAATTTAGTGTACCAAATTCATTTTTTCCAATTAAGGGGCAATTTAGTATGGCCAATCCACCTACCCTGCACACCTTTGGGTTGTGGGGGAAAAACCCACGCAAACACGGGGAGAATGTGCAAACTCCACACGAACAGTGACCCAGAGACAGGGTTTGAACCTGGGACCTCGCGCCGTGAGGCAGCAGTGCTACTCACTGCGCCACCGTGCTGCCCTCGCTTTTGGATGTTAAGCTTGTCAATTAACAATTGATGTGTTGAAACCCTTCCCTCTTCTTTCCCTGCCCTCTTCCCTCCCTCCCTTCTCTCCTCTTGTCAAAGGCCTTACTGAAGTCCACATAGACAACATCCACTGCCCTACCTGCATCAATCATCTTTGTGATCGCCTCGAAAAACTCTATCCCCTGTCCCCTTTATGCCACCACCTCCCTTTTTAAGAAATTGTCATGATTCTTCCAGGAGGATATGGTATTATTGTACATGCCAGTAAAGTAAGGGTTAATAAAATGTACACAGAGAGCCACTAGAGGGAACTAGTCTCAGAAGTATATAAGGGATGATGCAAAGCCTTGTGGGATAGAAGGATGGAGTGAGTAGGTGGTAGGAGCAGGAGCTGGTTAGAAGGACTGAAGATAGTGAGCGAGCAAGAGAGTAGTTTATTATGTTTGTGAGTTAGATGTAGATGAATATAGTGAGTATAGTTTATGTGTAATCAATCAACAGTTTGTTTCTTAGGGATAAATGTCGAATCCAGTTAGTAGTGTTTAATAAAATAATTTTGTTGGCTTACAGACTCGTTGTTCTCTGATCAAGGCTACACATCGAAGCCATCCGGATAGCTAAGGCAGAGAACACAGAAGAGAAAATTATTGAGCATTGCTACCCGATCTCCTCAACCATAATTGGATTTTCCAGAAAAGTTTACAATTAAGGAGTACAAATATTACCAATTTAGAATGTGTTTTGTTGCAACTTTCCATCCGTAACCTTTTCGGAAGTAAAGGATGATGCGAGGCAATCTTAGGCTGGGTTTGCAGGTACTTCTCAAACCTCGATGAACTAAGTATTCTGAATGATGATGTTGGCTTGTCTGTATTGATGATGTGAAAATAATAAATCTCCTCTTTTTATCCTTAATTCACTGGTGCACTTGATATGGGATATGCAGGGCTTTGATGTTCTTAGAATGGCTGATAGTAAGTTCAGGACATGTATTATTTAAGATATATTTAAGAGGCTCATATTTAAGAGGCATACTTAAGAGGCATCTTGACAAATACATGAATAGGATGGGAATAGAATGATTCTGACCCCGGAAAGTGCAGAAGGTTTTAATTTAGACAGGCATCATGACTGGTGCAGGCTTGGAGGCCGAAGGGCCTGTCCCTGTGCTGTACTGTTCTTTGTTCTTTACATTCAGCTGAGCTGGGGTCCGCGTCAGGCTGAGCATTTTTTTCTTAAATTTGAAGTACCCAATTATTTTTTTTCAATTAAGGGGCAGTTTAACGTGGCCTATATACCTATCCTGCACATCTTTGGTTTGTGGGGATGAGATACACGCTGACACGGGGAGAATGCGCAAACTCCACATGGACAGTGACCCGGATCCGGGATCAAACCCGGTCCTTGGCACCGTGAGGCTAACCACAGCGCCACCATGCTGCCGAAAACACCTGACTCACTCTGTAGATGTTCATCAGTGGAAAGAGGCGGAGTGTGAGTGCCTCGTGCCTTTTATAGTGAAATACCACCCCTGAGTGTCCTGCCTGCTCATTGGTCATGTCCTGTTCTCTGTGTTCATTAGCTGCCTGTCTGTATATCATTATCTGCATGTCTGCATATAATGACATCTCCCCTTTTTTTAATGTTTTGTTGGCATATGGGAACGTACTTACATGTGGTGGCATATATTAACATATTTACAAGCGGTGGCATATGTGAATGTATTTACATGTGAAGACAGCTGTCTAATGTGAGAAAACAGAACATAGCAAACGAAACAAATGTTCATAAGTCCAGTCTCTGGGGCTTGCGTCTGACCCTTGCCGACCGCTGGAGAGATAGTGGTGGGGACGACGGCGCCTTGACAGGTGGGATGGAAGCCTGACTGGTGGCCTCATAGTTCGAGGTATCAGGAGGTGGCAAAACAACGGACGGAAACGGTGAAGAAAGCGGTTGCGAGCAGGCAACTTTGCACAGTGCCCGTCTGTTTCATTGCACAACAGAACCATCAGCCAAACGTACAACATACGAGCGGGGCGCAGCCTGTCGAACGACGACAGCTGGAGCAGACCAACCACCACCCGGTATCTTGACCCTGACGGTGTCTGCCGGGGATAACACAGGCAAATCGGTGGCATGAGCATCAAAGCCCTGCTTTTGCTGCTTTTGGAGCTGCTGCACCTTCTGCAGCACCGGGAGGTGATCCAGATTGGGAAGTGTATGCCTGGAAGTGTCGTCCGCAGGTCCCTGTTCATCAGGAGTTGAACAGGCGATATGCTAGTGGACAGTGGGATCGCCCTGTACGCATGCAGCGCGAGGTAGATGTCAGAAGCAGAATCTGCCTTGCAGATGAGCTGTTTCACAATGTGCACCCCCTTTTTCAACCTTCCCATTGGACTGCGGATAGTGTGGGCTGGAAGTGGCATGTTTGAAATGGTATGACTTGGCAAACATAGACCACTCGTGGCTGTGGAGCACGGGCCATTATCACTCATGACAGTGAGTGGGATACCATGCCTGGAGAATGTCACCTTACAGGCCTTGATGACGGTCTGAGATGTGAGTTCTGAGAGCTTCATGACTTAAGGGTAATTGGATAAATAGTCAATAATCAACAAGTAGTCATGACCATTCACACGAAAGAAGTCGATGCCAACCTTGGACCACGGGGAGGTCTCGATTTCATGCTGCTGGAGCGTCTCCTTGCTCTGCACTGGCTGAAAGCATTGACAGGCGCACAGTTGAGGACCATGTTTGAGATGTCCTGGCTAATACGGGGCCAGTAGACAGCCTGCCTGGCTCTGCGTCTACACTTCTCGATGCCCAGGTGTCCCTCATGGATTTGGCGGAGCACCAAGCTCTGGAGACTGAGTGGAATGACAATCCAGTCCAGCTTGAGGAGGATACCATCAATCACCGTCAGGTCGTCCTTTACATTGTAAAATTGAGGGCACTGCCCTTTCTGCCAGCCATTGGTGAGGTGGTGCATGACACGTGCAAGAGGGGGTCTTTGGCTGTCTCCTCGCGGATTCGAACCACCTTCTCATCAGACGCCGGGAGGGTGCTAGCACACAGCTGCACCTGTGATTCAATCTGCCGGATGATTTCCAGTGGTTCACTAGGCAATGTGATGGAGCGGGACAATGCATCAGCGATGATGAGCTCCTTGCCAGGCGTGTACACTAAGTCAAAGTCGTACGTTCTGAGTTTGAGGAGGATGCGCTGCAACCGAGGCGTCATGCCGTTCAGGTCCTTGTGGATAATGTGGACCAGAGGCCCATGATCTGTCTCGACAGTGAATGTCGGCAAGCCGTAGACATAGTCGTGAAACTTGAGAATGCCAGTGAGAAGACCCAGGCATTCCTTCTCTATTTGCGCATACCATGTTTCGGTGGGCGTCATGGCCCTCGGTGCGTAGGCTACCGGTGCCCAGGATGAAGTGTCATCGCGTTGAAGCAGCACCGCACCAAAACCATCCTGGTTCGCATCTGTTGAGATCTTTGTCTCCATGTCTGGGTCGAAAAATGCCAAGACGGGTGCAGTGGTGAGCTTGGCTTTCAGCTCCATCCACTCTGCCTGATATGCTGCCTTCCACTCTAAGGCAGTGGACTTTTTCACCAGGTTTCGTAGGGCCATGGTGTGTGAGGCCAGGTTTGGGATGAACTTGCCCAGAAAATTGACCATGCCCAGGAAGCGCAACACCGCCTTCTTGTCTTCAGGGACCTTCATGGCTTTGATGGCCTTGACCTTGTCTGTGTCCGGGCGCACTCCCTGCTGAGAGATCTGGTCACCTAGGAACTTGAGTGTCGACATGCCAAAGCATCATTTGGACATGTTCAGCTTCAGGCCATTGGCATGGACACGGCGGAATACATGCTGGAGATGGGAAACATGCTCTTTAGGGGTCGTGGACTATATGATGATGTCGTCCACGTTCACACGAACCCCTTCAATGCCCTCCATCATCTGCTCCATGATGCAATGGAAGATCTCCAGCTTAAACTGGATGGAGCAGTGGTTGACCTGCATCACTGCACGCCATTCGTCCGCAGAATCCACAGCGAGGATGGATTGAATTTGTGATGAGTGGATGAGGCATATTCACATTTGGTAATGATGCCCACGCAGTAGGCGGAGTCCAGGCATTCTTCCTCTGGATCCGTTGTGCTGCCAGGATCAGAATCCTGTAATTGTTGTTGCACACTCTGAACACCCCGTCATCGGAATTGGGAGTGCTGGCCCCTGATGGGTGGTGCAGACCTGCACAAGGCTGCATAGTGTCCAGGCTTCCCGCAGTTTAAGCATTGCCTGCCTCTTGCAGGGCAGTGTTTCTTTAAGTGGGCGTTGCCGCAGTTCAACATGTCATGACATCGCTGTCCTGACGCTCCACGCGTCGTCGCACATGCGCTGTGTGGGTGTCGGCCGCTTCGTTATCCCGTTCGCATCGCGCATGCATGAGGCCCTGGGAAAAGCGCGCAAAATGGCCACTTTCATCAATGCTGAGGCGCTGCATCTGGGAGATGGCCTGCACACTCTCTGCCTCGTGTGAGGCAAGCTCCTCATTTTCAGCCGATTTGTACTGGGCATAGCGATTTTTGGCGTGCTCATGCACTGTGCATGTTTCAATCGTGACTGGCAGGGTCATATGCTTGATTTTCAGTCGCTGCCCTCTCAGAGGATCAGAGTGTGTCATGATATCCACATTAACATATCATGGTGCAATCACACACACACACACTGATGGACAGGTAGTTGGACCAACCAACACACACACAACATCACAGCCAATCACCAGTGAGAGCACACGCACTATAAAACAGGGAACACCACAGTTCCCGCTCATTCTACCAGGAGATAGCTCAGAGCACAGAGCTCACAGCGTGCCACTCAGATACTCAGACACTCAGACATGTGCTGAGTGCCTCACTAAGATAGTGCTAGGGCTAAGTCCACAGGTTAGCTGGTGAAGTACGAACCACAGCCAGAAGTTAATAGTTATTATTGTACAGAATAATAAAACAGAGTTGTACCATCTACAACCGTGTTGGTTCGTTTGTGTATCGGAACACCCAACACAACATGATACCAGGACTGGAAACGCGGCAGCGACTGTGAGACCAACCTGCACCTCTTCATAATCCCGCCAGCCTGCGGCATGGAAACCATCAGCTCGCCGCAGCCACTCCGGATCGCTGGAAATCTTGGCGTCAACTGGAGGCTGTTTAAACAGCGCTTCCAACTTTTCCTAGAAGCCACAGACAGGGAGAATGCATCGGACACCAGGAAGATCGCCCTCCTCCTCTCCACGGCGGGGCAACACGCCATCCACATCAACAACTCCCTGGCATTCGCGGAAGGCGAGGACAAGACGAAGTACAAGACGGTCCTTCTAAAATTTGAGCAACACTTCAGCGTGGCAGTTAATGAGAGCTTCGAGAGGTACCTCTTCCAGCAGCGCCTGCAGGGTAAGGATGAGCCTTTTCAATCTTGTTTGACACACCTCCATATCCACGCGCAGTCCTGCGGCTATGAGGCCACCTCCGACTCCATGATTCGGGATCAGATAGTTTTTGGGGTCACCTCGGACACCCTACACCAGCAGCTCCTCAAAATAAAGCGCCTCACCCTAGCCACCGGCATCGAGACCTGCGTCCTCCACGAAAATGCGACCAGCCGGTACTCCCAATTCCAGGCGGCCGAATCGGCACGGCAGGGGTCCTACGAGGCTGAGCGTGTCCAGTCGATCGAGTTCCTCCCGGCCCGCGGCCCGGATGAGGCGGCCATTTTGCGCGCTTTCCGAGGCCTCCTGCGCTTGTACGCGCCAAAAGAGGGGACGTTGACGCAGAGGGACGGGATGCGCAGGCGTGCTCTATGCAGGACCGCACCGCGCATGCTCGGTGGCGCAACGGATGCCATGACATCACGACGTGCGGCAACTGTGGATCCGCACACTTAAAGCGGTAATGTCCGGCCAAAGCACGACAATGCCTCCACTGTGGCAGGATGGGCCACTACGCTGCCTGCTGTCGAGCAGCTCAACCTGCCAACTCTCCGCAATTCCGCCAGCCTCGCAGGGACGTGCGGGCCATTCAGCCCCCATACACCGAGTCATACCCTGACGACGTGCAGACCAGTGATACCGACGACCGGGAACCCTTCTGCGTTGTGTTAATAAACAAGAACCGGATGTCCCTAAGTCGGACCCACCAGCCGATGCCAGTGCACAGCATTAATCCGGGTGATGAATGGTGTGCCACCCTAACGGTCAACCCAAATTCGTCGCCCACCTAATAGACTGGACTTATGAGCCTGTTTGCACATTGGACTCACTGAATTGTTTTGCAATACTGTTAACGTGCTCCTTTCTTGTCGTTCCAGGAGTTCTCTCTCGATATTTGCTGATTGCATTTGTTTTGTTATTGGTACAACCTCGTTGCTCCGTTGCACCTGACACCTTCCTCTGTATATAGTTTAGCCTCATGTACATGTTGTAAATATTGCACACACATACTCAGATGCACTCAGTACACATCAATATTTATTAGCATGTAGGCACATATCCTTGTGAAAGGACACACTCAGAGGATCAGAGTGTGTCATGATATCCACATGAACGTATCATGGTGCAATCACACACACACACTGATGGACAGGTAGTTGGACCAACCAACACACACACAACATCACAGCCAATCACCAGTGAGAGCACACGCACTATAAAACAGGGAACACCACAGTTCCCGCTCATTCTAACAGGAGATAGCTCAGAGCACAGAGCTCACAGCGTGCCACTCAACACATACACCATGTGCTGAGTGCCTCACTAAGATAGTGCTCGGGCTGAGTCCACAGGTTAGCTGGTGAAGTACGAACCACAGCCAGAAGTTAATAGTTATTATTGTACAGAATAATAAAACAGAGTTGTACCATCTACAACCGTGTTGGTTCGTTTGTGTATCGGAACATCCAACACGACAGAGTGGGCTCCAAAAACGATTTGGTCACTGATCATGGAGTCAGCAATATCACCAAAGTTGCAGGACAGCGCTAGCAGGCGGAGGTTAGTTAAGAAAGAGTTGAAAGATTCATCTTTACCTTGTAGACGCTGTTTGAATATGTCGCGCTCAAAGATTTCATTGGTGTCCACTTCACAGTGACTGTCAAACTTGTCCAGGATGGTCTGAAACTTTGTCTTGTCCTGGCCTTCAGTGAAGTGAAAAGAGTTGAAGAGTTTGATGGCTTGATCACCCGCTGTTGAGAGGAGAAACGCGATCTTGCTTGCATCAGACGCACCCACGAGGTCTGAAGCTTCGATGTACAGCAGAAACTTTTGCTTGAATGTCCGCCAATTGGCACTGAGATTGCCGGAGGTCCTGAGCTGGTGAGGAGCCTGAATCTTCTCCATGATGCCGGAATACATTCGCTGGTCATCACGGAACGGACTGAGGTAAACCACCTAGATTAAGCAGTCTCCTGGTAGCATGATGTGTTATGTACTCTGGGATAACACAGGCTGCAACTGGATGCAGCTTTAACCAAAAGATACTCCAGACCTTGAAATTAGTTCAATCTGATTTATTGAAGCAGTAGCACAGTTAGCATAGTTCTCTATGAGTTCGACTCTCTGCTAACCTAAGTGTGGTTACTCTGTCTGACTGAACCAGACTAGCTCTGAGCCACGTGCTGGAGATGTGACACTGTAAATACACCCTGACTCACTCTGTAGATGTTCATCAGTGGAAAGAGGCCTTGTGCCTTTTATAGTGAGATACCACCCCTGAATGTCCTGCCTGCTCATTGGTCATGTCCTGTTCTCTGTGTTCATTAGCTGCCTGTCTGTGCCTGTCTGTATATCACTATCTGTATGTCCACATATCATGACACCTATTATAGAAAGGATATGGAGTGCAGAAGAGATTTACAAGGATGCTACCGGGACTTGATGGTTTGAATTACAAGGAGAGGCTGGATAGACCGGGACTTTTTTCCCTAGAGCGTTGAAGGCTTCGGGGTGATCTTACAGAGGGCTACAAAATAATGAGGTACAGAGATGAGGTAGATAGGCAACATCTTTTCCCAAAGATAGGGGAGTCTAAAACTAGAGGGCACAGTTTTAAGGTGAGAGGGGTAGAGATACAAAAGGGGCAATTTTTTCACAAAGAGTGTGGTGAGTGTCTTGAATGAGCTGCCAGAGGCAGTAGTAGAGGTGGGTACAATTTTATTTTAAAAAAAGCATTTAGACAGTTGTACGGGGAAGATGGGTATAGAGGGGTATGGGCCAAATGAGGGCAATTGGGACTAGTTTAGTGGTAAAAACTGGGCAGCATGGACAAGTTGGGCCGAAGGGCCTGTTTACATGCTGTAAACCTCTATGAGAGCACAAAAACAAATTTATAAACCAGAGTTTTAATTACTGAACGATATTGTATATCATTAGCATCACACAAAGTAATTCTAATCACACAAATTGATTGCTTTAATTTGTTCAGTAGATGATTTAATTTCAAATACCAAAATATTCAAATTGATTTTGAAACTGGAAGATAAAACTGAAGCAATTATTGACATTATATGACCAGAGATCCTAACTCGTCTTCCCTCCTGCTACCAATATGAAACATCTAAGGTAACAAATTAAGAACCTCTTAGGAAATGAGGGAGAGCTGTACAAACCTCCTTTAGAGACAGTGAAATGGATAGAGGTGTGGTTGGAGTATTGCAGAAGATGTTTACGACGTTGGGCACTGATTGAAAACAACTGAGAGAATGAGGTGAGGCAAGTCTCGGACTAACTTTTGAAATGGAGAGCTAGGCTACTGAACTGTTAGATTAGAAGCAGCAGGCTGAACCTTAATGGGAAGCATGGTACCATAGTGGATAACACTGCTGCCTCACAGCTCCAGGGTCCCGGGTTCGATTCCCGTCTTGGGTCACTGTCTGTGTGGAGTCTGCACCATCTCCCCGTGTCTCTGTGGGTTTCCTCCGGGTGCTCCCATTTCCTCCCACAAGTCCCAAAAGACGTGCTATAAGGTGAATTGGCCATTCTGAATTCTCCCTCACTATACCTAATCAGGCGCCAGATTGTGGCGCCTTGGGGATTTTCACAGAAATTTCATTGCAGTATAATGTAAGCCTACTTGTGACAATAATAAAGATTATTATTATTAATAGTGTGAATCACTTGCAGTGGCTTCTCTTCTCTCCTCTGAATGGTGGCTCTGATGACCCCATTAATCTATCCTTGCATCCCCCCCCCCCTTGCTGTTTCTTATCTAAAAACTGCCCTCAGCAACATTATCTGAAAACCCAACAAACATTTCCCTATGTATGCTGATGCCACTAGCTCTGCTTCAGCCCCACCACTGCCTTTAACCTATCAGATTGCTTTTCTCACATCCAGTACTGGATGAGCTGAAGATTCCATTTCAAATTGGGAAGATATTCAATTGAAAAGTGCAAGGCTACGTGGGGTAGAGGAACAAAGGGATCTTGGAGCACAAATACACCGATCACTAAAAGTTGCTGGTCACCTTATTGTAAAAAGGATGTAGAGACACAATTGAAGATGCAGAGTGGATGCCACTGTCATGATATGCACTCATGCAAATAATGAGATACAGACAGGCAGTGACAGACACCCAGTACAGCCAATCAACACACAGGACAGAACACAACCAATCACCAGACAGAACATTAGAAGATGGCCTCCCACTATAAAACACATGAGGCATCAACACTCTGCCTCTTCCCACTGGTGACAACTGGCGTGACAGTCAGGGTGTATATATCAGTTAGCACCTTCTACACATGGCTCAGAGCTAGTCTGGTCTAGTTAGTTATAGTAAGCACGTTTAGATCAGTAGAGTGCCAAACCCACAGTGAACTGTGTGCACTGCTTAACAAGTTCAATAAAGCGTATTGAACCAACGCCAAAGTTTGGGGTCTACTTTCAAGTACAACCGCATCCAGTTGCAATCCGTGTTACCCCAGGGTGATTAACATGACAGCCATCAGGTATAGGTGGGTGTACATATCAGGAAAATCTCTGCGCCTCGATCCTAGTTCTGTCCACTCATTAACCCTGTGCTTGATGACATGTATTAGTTCCAATTAAGAGGTTAGCACGGTCGCACAGTGGTTAGCACAGTTGCTTCATACCTCCAGGGTCCCAGGCTCGATTCCCGGCTTGGGTCACTGTCTGTGTGGAATCTATACGTTCTCACCATGTCTGCGTGGGTTTCCTCCGGGTGCTCCGGTTTCCTCCCACAGTCCAAAGATGTGCAGGTTAGGTGGATTTGCTATGCTAAATTGCCCCTTAGTGTCCCAAAAAAAAGGTTACAGGGATAGGGTAGAGGTGTGGGCTTAGGTACGGTATTTATTCCAAAGGCCAGTGCAGACTTGATGGACCGAATAGCCTCCTTCTGCACTGTAAATTCTATGATTCTAATGGATGCCTCAATTTATAAATTCTCATTCATATCTATAATTTCCTCCATGGACTAGATCCTATCTTTCTCTCCAGCCCTACACACCTCCAAGATATTTGCACTCTTCTGAGATGTTATGGGAAATGTTCAGAATACAAAGGGTTAATGTCATATCATAATTAACCACTAGATGGAGCTAGATGCAGAACTATATAAAATACTGACTCACAGAATTCTGGGAGAAGGCTGGAAAGGGGAGCACAGGAGCAGAGAGTGAGATCAGAGTACAGTTTTAGATTGAGTGTAGAGACTGTGTCAGTACAGTGTAGATTGTAGATTACTAGATTATTGTTCACTAAAGGAGTAAGTGGTTGAGTTTTAATAAGTAGTGTAAATAAATGTTAGCTTTGTTAAAAAACTTAGCTTCTGTGGTCTTTGTGAACACTACATCATCCATCCTGATAACAGAATCACAAAGATCACCATGGGCTAGATTCTCCGATCCTGCAGCTATGAGGGGCTAGCAGCCATGCAGCATGGCTTTACCTGCGGATATGGCTGCAGAATGGCCGGGTCCATGGGCGCACATGCGCACGCCGGTGACCTGCGGTGGCTGCGCCGTGCAACATGGCGCCGACCGCACGCCGGCCTGGCCTGCAAAAAACTGCCCCCTGTAACCAGCCTCGCCACCCCCGGACCATCCCCCACCAGTCCCCGATGAAGGCCCCCCTCCCGACTGTGGCAGTGCAGGACTCAGTCCGCAGCTTCCGCGAAGTCCCCGAACAGTGGGAGCACACGCACCCCACACCGTTAGGGACTTGGCCTATCGGGGGCGGAGCATCGGGGGAGGGCCTCAGGTGACGTCCTGAGGCCGTCCATACAGCGTGCGGTGTACTCCCTGAGTATGCCAATTTTGAGGGGGCGGAGCATCGCAAAAACAGTGCCGCCCCCGATTCCAGCATAAACGGGAATTCTCCGGTCAATCATCGAACACGATTTTGGCGATTGGAAAATTCCGCCCCACATTTTCCTTTTGAGAATCCACGATTTTAATAAATTTACTATTAGTGGACACACCTTCAGCTGCCAAGGACCTAAAGCTTTGAAATTCCCTGGCTAAGCACCTCTGCCCTCTATTTTCTTCTTTAATACATTCCCGAAAGCCTATGTTTTTGCCCAAACTCATGGCCAAAAGTCCTAACTTCTCAGTATGTGACACAGTGTCAAATTGTATCTGATAATAGTTTGGTGAATTGCTTTGGAATGTTTTACCACGTTAAATGCAATACATAGATACAAGTTGTAGCTGCTTTGAATAGTCAAGGATGTAACTCACACTCCATTTCTAACTGTTGGCAGTCGGTTGGGGACTGGAAGTTGTACAATATTGTTAATTTTTTGAACAATGGTAAGGAATCTTTCAGGTTTAAGTTATTAATATGGAAATCTGCTTAAAATATGATTCATCTTGTTCTGCTGCAGTTTCATACGCAGTTCCATTCCTAATCTTTTTTAAAAAGTATTTTTATTAAGGTTTTGCAGAACCTTTCATAATAAAACAGTAGTAACAATAATAACAAAACAAACTAGAGTGAATATTAACATTGTGTAAAAAGAGAATATACAATAACAATTAAATAGACATTACTCCCCGCGACCCAGTCTTCCCACACCATCCCAATGAAGCACCCCCCCCACCCACCCCCCAAGGATTGCTGCTGCTGCTGACATTTTAATTTTCCCCGAGAAAGTCGATGAACGGCTGCCACCTCTGAGAGAACCCTAGCGTAGACCCTCTTAAGGCAAACTTTATTTTCTCGAGACTGAGAAACCCAGCCATGTCATTAACCCAAGTCTCTACACTCGGGGGCTTCGAGTCCCTCCACATTAACAAGATCCACCTAGGGGCTACCAGGGAGGCAAAGGCCAAGATGGCGGCCTCTTTTGCCCCCTGAACTCCCGGGTCTTCTGACACTCCAAAGATCGCTATCACTGGACTTGGCACCACCCGTGTGTTAAGCACCTTGGACATTTCCCTTGCGAACCCTTGCCAGAACTCTCGAAGCTCCAGGCATGCCCAAAAGATGTGGACATGGTTTGCAGGGATGCCCTTGCATCTCATACAACTGTCTTCTACCCAAAAAAACTTGCTCATTCTCACTGCCGTCATGTGTGCCCGGTGGACCACCTTAAATTGAATTAGACTGAGCATGGCACATGATGAGGAGGAATTAACCCTGCCCAGGACCTCTGCCCACAGACCCGCTTCCAACACCTCACCTAGCTCCTCCTACCACTTGCCCTTGAGCTCCTCCACCGGGGTTTCCTCCGCCTCCTGTAGTTCCTGGTAGATATCCTACACCTTCACCTCCCCCGCCCAGGTGCCGGAGACTACCCTGTCCTGTACCCTCAGTGGCGGCAGCGTCGGAAAGGCCACTACTTGTTTTTTCAGGAAGGCTCGTACTTGCAGATATTTAAAGGCGTTTCCTGGCGGCTCATTAAATTTGCCCTCTAGCGCCTTCAAACTGGGAAAGCTTCAGTCTATGAACTGATCTCCCATACTTCTGATGCCTGCCCTCTGCCAGCTCTGGAACCCACCATCCATCCTACCCAGGACAAACCTGTGGTTGTTGCATATCTGGGTCCAGACCAACGCTCCCTCCACTGTATCTCCTCCACTGTCCCCAGATCTGCAGTGTCGCCACCACCACCGAACTTGTGGAGTAACGGGTCGGCGAGAACGGCAAAGGAGCCATTATCAAAGCTCCCAGACTAGTACCTTTACATGACGCTGCCTCCAACTGCTCCCACGCACCCCCCCCCCCCCACCCCCCACCCCCCCCCCCCCCCCCCCCCACTCCCCCATCGCCCACTTCCTAATCATAGCTATATTGGCTGCCCAGTAGTATTCCATTCCTAATCTGCATGGAGCTAACACTGAGCCTGTGCAGATTCATTAATAGTGCAGTGCCCCCAGATGACTAATAAGCATAACTGTAACTAACTGGATTCTGAAGTTTCGCTGATCTCTTGATCATTATATTACACAAAGTATCAGAGGAATTCCTCTCAGGGCATAAACTTTGCAAACTCACTTCTAATCATTCAAAAAAAAACTGGTTCTGCTGCAAGGATCTGCCATCTTTCACCCAAATGGTGCTGACTTGTCTATTCATTCTTAAAAGGGAATCTTAATAGAGTTGTGGTTTCAGAAAACACAGCAATCAGGCGCGGAGTAGCACAGAAGCATCTTTTTCCAAAGGCAGAGACACCATTAGCAATTATAACTTCAGAACAGGCCAGAGAACAGAGGAAAGACAGGAATAAAGCAACAGTTCTCTCGGTGCCAAGCACAGTGGTAACATAGGTCACCCAATGGGCTATTTTCCAGACAATGCATCTTCCTCATGGCACCAAGAAATGCCAAGAAATTTTCTATCGAGTGTAGAGGGTGCCAGCCACAGCAAATAACCACAGAGTGAGTCACGGATTGGGCCCAAAGTCAACGGACCTTTGGCTGGTCCGTCAAAATTTCCATCCTGCCCACAACAATTCACGCTGGGGGCAGAATTGGAAAATAATGGCAAATGGCTGCAAGAGTTATGAAAGTCACAAAACAAGCAGGATAGAAACCAATGGTCGAGAGAACAACTGACTGACCAACAGTGGAAGCCAAGAATGGACCACGGCAAATAAGAACAGGAGTTCTGGTTAACGAGGTGCGGAATACTGAAGCAAAAACATGTTAGATTGTAGGGGAGAGACCCATCCCACTTTTAAAATATAGAGTAAAGGGCAGCACGGTGGCGCAGTGGTTAGTGCTGCTGCCTCACGGCGCCAAAGTCCCAGGTTCGATCCCGGCTCTGGGTCACTGTCCGTATGGAGTTTGCACATTCTCCCCGTGATTGCGTGGGTTTCGCCCCCACAATCCAAAAGATGTGCAGGTTAGGTGGATTGGCCATGATAAATTGCCCTTAGTGACCTGTGATAGTCTGTATTAGGGGTATTACGGTATCTAGGTTGAGGCTATAAGACCATTGGTGTGGGCGGTACCTGAGACAGCAATATCATTGGTGAAGCTTGCCTGCTGGTTCCGCCCAGTAAGGTGGAGTATAAGAGTCTGTGTCTCCTTAGCAGCCGCATTCTGTACCTGCGCTGCTGGGGGAAACATCTAGTCCAATAAAGCCTTCAATTGTCATCCAATCTCGCTTCTGGAGTTATTGATCGAGCATCATGACCAAAAAGGTTAGATGGGGTTATTGGGTTATGGGGACAGGGTGGAAGTGAGTGCTTAAGTGGTTTGGTGCAGACTCGATAGGCCGAATGGCCTCCTCCGGCACTGTATGTTCTAAGGCATGGCAAATTAAATTTAACTTGGACTAATTTATTGCACATGTGAAGCTACAAAATGACAATAATGGTAGAGAAATGGCTAAAGTTGAAGTTGATGATATCTAGAAGTCTTATGGACTTCAAGTTCAAATTTTCCATTCAAAGCAAAGAAAGAAACACAACCCATACAATGCTGAACCAGAACAATGTTCCATCATTGAATGCATTCAAGAAAAGCCTCCACCTCGTGTGCGAGGTTGGGGCTGATACAGCTGAAGGTGGTATATAGAGCACACTTCACAAGGGTGAGGATGAGCCGACTCTTTGAGGGGGTAGAAGATGTGTGTGAACGTTGCGGGGGGAGACCCGCAAACCATGTTCATACGTTTTGGTCCTGTCCAAAGCTGGAGGATTACTGGAAGGAAATTTTTAGGGTAATCTCTAAAGTGGTGCATGTGAAACTGGACCTGGGCCCTCGGGAGGCCATATTCGGGTTTCAGACCAGCCAGGGTTGGAAACAGGTGCGGAGGGCAGATGTTGTAGCCTTCGCCTCGTTGATCGCCTGACGGCGGATCCTGTTGGGATAGAGATCAACCTCTCCACCCTGTGCCCTGGCGTGGTGGGGGGACCTGCTGGAATTCTTAACTCTTGAGAAGGTGAAGTTTGAACTGAGGGGAAGGATGGAGGGGTTCTGCAATTCATGGGCATTCATTACGCACTTTCAAGAATTGGATTACATCCAACATTAGGGGGGGGTTGTTGGGAGGGTTGGGGGAGGGGGACTGTATGTGTTAATGGTGACTATGGGCGATTCCTGGGGCGGGATCCTCCGCAATCGGCGCGATGTCCGCCGACCAGCGCCAAAAACGGCGCGAATCAGTCCGGCATTGCGCCGCCCCAAAGGTGTGGAATTCTCCGCATCTTGAGGGGCCGAGCCCTCACCTTGAGGGGCTAGGCCCGAGCCGGACTGATTTCCGCCCCGCCAGCTGGCGCGGAAAAGACTTCACCGGGCGACGCATGCGCAGGAGCGTTAGCGGCCGCTCACGGCATCCCCGCGCATGCGCAGTGGAGGGGGTCTCTTCCACCTCCGCCATAGTGAAGACCATGGCAAATGCGGAAGGAAAAGAGTGCCCCCACGGCACAGGCCCGCTCGCGGATCGGTGGGCCCCGATCGCGGGCCAGGCCACCATGGGGGCAACCCCTGGGGCCAGATCGCCCCACGCCCCCCCAGGACCCTGGAGCCTGCCCGCGCCGTCTGCTCCCGTCGGTAAGAAAGGTGGTTCAATCCACGCCGGCTGGCGTGGGTTGACAGCGGCGGGACTTCGGCCCATCGCGGACCGGAGAATCGCCGGGGGTGGGCCTGCCGACCGCCGCGATTTCCGCCGACCGGCGCAGCCCAGATTCCCGCCCCCGCCGAATTTCTGGTGGCGGAGAATTCGGGACAAGGTGGGGGCGGGATTCACGCCAGCCCCCGGCGATTCTCCGACCCGGTGGGGGGTCGGAGAATCGCGCCCCTGATTCCTTTTTGTTATTTGTTTATGTTTATGCGGGCTGCTGTTTGGGGGTTTGGTGGGGGGGATGGGATTGTTGTTGTTGATATGGGGATTGACATTGCATTCATTACTGTTTATTGCTTATTGGTGGTGGGTGTAGATTTGGGAGAAAATGTGAGAAAGGAGGAGAATAAAAATATTTTTTTTAAAAATTGAATATATTCAAGTTTGGGAAAGATTTTAATCTCTTGAGGAAATCAAAGGATACGGGGAATGAGCAGGGTAGTAGAGCTGTGGGAGAAAACCAGCCATGATCACATTGAACGGTGGAGAAAAGCTATCAAACCTACTCCTGTTCCTGTTCTTATGTATCCAGAACAGGTGAGAGAGCATAGTGCTCACACTGGACTACTTGAATTACACATCGAGTATTCTGTCCAATTCCAGTTTGCTGAGAAACTTGGGAGAAACACTAACACTGGAGATAGTGCAGGGAAGAGAAACAAAGTTGATTCCTATTCTCAAGGGTCTGAGTTATCAAAAAGGACTGGAGGAATTTAGGATTTTTCATCCGAGGAAGGAGGGGCGAAATTCTCCTACCCGCCCCGCCACATTTCTGCTCCGACCGGCCGGCGGGAGTCTCCGTAACACCGGCCAGTCAATGGGGTTTCCCATTGTGGGGCAGCCCCACGCCGTCGGGAAACCCCCGGGCGCCGGCAAAACGGAGACTCCCGCTGGCGGAGAATGACGCCCCAGGTATCTGAAAGGTAACCTTTTGGAGGATGTGAGGTAGTAAATAGTGTGAGAAAGATTCAATTCGTAAAATGTCGATTTCAGACTGATCGCAGAAGCTTTTCTTTCCACATGGAAATCTTAGCATGGGCCTTCCAGTGAGTGTTGAGGACAAAAGATCTGGACCGAGATTCTCTGATGGGAGATTCTCTGCGTTGACGCCGGGACTGAATTGCACTCACTTTGCATTCCTGTTGGGGTGGGCTATTTGGGAAGCAAGTCAGGACATGCAACTGGGCCAGCACTCTGCCCATGTGAAGCTAGAGCAATTCCCAATCCCACTGGCTTCTGAATCACTGGGGCCAGAATTGACACTGGAGAGCCTGACAAGCTAGAGCTGGTTATATGCACTCCACTCTCCACACACTCTCATTCCAGCCAAGAAGATCACACAAAGGAGGCCTGCTTTGAGGATCCTGGAGACTGAACTTGAGAGAATGCTGGACGTGGTGGAGGAGAGGAGAGACACCATCTTCCCCAGGGTGGGCAGGAGATTGAAGCCCGCCATCGTAAGCAGGGCCTGGGGGGAGGTGGCAGAAGAGGTGGAAGAGGGAGTCCGTGCTGCCAGCCTTACCAGGAGGACTGGAACCCAGTTCCGAAAGAAGGACCTCCTTAGGAAAGCTTGGGTAAGTAACCACCTCTGTGCCCCTGGCATCGCTCCTGTCCCTTACTCCTCACATCATCCCCCACTCCCCTCGAGGCCAACCAAACCCACCTGTCAACATATCCGTTACATCCCACCCTTCACAAAACCCCACCAGCTGCATTGAACTCTTTGGTCAGGTGCCTTGGCATCAGCTGCAGACCCCCCCAGAGAACTCACTTCCATGCATCTCACCATGTCCTTTATGTGTCCCCTTAGAACAAGATGGCCCATAATCGCCAGGAGCAGCAGAAAACCATCCAAGACTTCAGAGTGCAAAACCTGGAGAGCAGAGGGGAATGGGGCTAATGGGCGAGGCTGATGAGAGCGCTTCCTCAGAAGCAGAGGTTGGCATGCGGCAGCCAAGTGAGGTCCCAATACAAAATCATGTCCCAATAGCCACTGAGTTACCTCTCTCCCACAGACCAGTCCTTACCAAGATCACACCATGTCCCTTGACTGTTGTCTTGCAAAATCGCAAATAGACAAACCCAGGCAATCCAAGGTTGCTACTGCCCAGCCACATCCCCAACACACCCAGTCCAGGGAAGACACTGACTTCTCATCACTGCTGCCATCTCCACCCTCCGCCATTACCGAGACTTTCACCTCGGTGGGACATTTTAGTGAAGCACGGACTCCCTCTTCCACCTCTTCTGCCAGCTCCCCCCAGGCCCTGCTTACGATGGCGGGCTTCAATCTCCTGCCCACCCTGGGGAGGATGGTGTCTCTCCTCTCCTCCACCACGTCCAGCATTCTCTCAAGCTCAGTCTCCAGGATCCTCTAGGGCCACCTTCTGGTGTGCACTTCACACATGTGGCAGCACAGCAGGGGGAGCTAGGGCTCCCAAGGGAGCAGGTGGTCAGAGGCCTGCCCGATCACAGGAAACAGCTATAGTGCGGACAGGTGTCGCGCTTCTGGAAAGTATGATCCCATTGATTTGTTGGGTGCTCTGGATCCGTGGAACACATACAGGCCACCAACACTTAAAATAGTACAATACTATTTTATTAAGTTAGAAACTGTTGAACATACTTTCACTGTGGGTTAACACGATGTTAGATTAAATTAAAGACCTATGCCTGTCCTAACCAGTCTATGCACTCAGCACATGGTGAATGTCTGGGCTGTAAGCTGTAAGCTCTGTCCTTCTGAGAGGCTGCATCCCGAATGAGCGGGAACTCTGATGCCCTCTGTCTATATAGTGAGTGTGTTCTAACTGGTGATTGGCTGCGGTGTTGTGTGTGTTGATTGGTCTTGCTGTATGTGCATCAGTGTGTGTGTCTGCACCATGATAGACTGGTGTATATAATGACATCCCCCCTTTCATAAAAAAATGTGTGTGTGTGGCAATAAATAATGTGTGGTGAGAATGTTCCTAACTACGTGTGGGGTGCGAAGACATATTTACAGGACTACGTACATGAGAACTAAGCTATTCACATGGGAAGCAGTATGCAACAAGAATAACGAGATCAATACTATATACAAACCAGGGAAACGATCAAACAAAGCAACAAAACAATTCAGAGAGTCCATAAATTTGAAAAGTTCATAAATTTAGTCTCTGAGGTGGGCGACAAATTCTGGTTGACCGCCTCAAGGGTGGGTCGAGAGCCGCCGGTTCAGGAGCGGGCTGGACTGCGTCAAAGTCAGGGAGAGGCAGAGTGACAGGGAGCTCTGCATAGTCCGTGGCAGGGTCAGCACGAGGGCGAGGCGACACTGGAGGATCACATGGCGAGCGTGGAACGAGACGAAGGGCGCGTCGATTGCGGCACAGAATAGAGCCATCCAGTAGACGAACCAGGAATGAGCGGGGACCACCTGCCGAAGGACAACAGCGGTTGCAGACCAGCCACCATCCGGAAGATGGATGCGGACGTTGTCATCTGCAGCCAGAGCAGGGAGATCAGCTGCACGGGAGTCATGAGCCGCCTTGTGCTGTGCACGAGACAGCTGCATCCGGCGAAGGACCGGAATGTGGTTGAGGTCTGGGACATGGGTGGACGGCACCGTCGTCCTCAGGGTGTGACTCATGAGTAACTGGGCTTGCGACAGGCCAGTGGACAGTGGGGCGGAGTGATAGGCCAGCAAGGCAAGGTAGAAATCAGACCCAGCATCGGCAGCCTTGCATAGGAGCCGTTTGACGATATGTACTCCCTTCTCTGCTTTGCCGTTGGATTGGGGGTACAGGGGACTGGACGTCACATGGGCAAAATTGTACCGCCTGGCAAAGTTGGACCATTCTTGGCTGGCGAAGCAGGGGCCATTGTCCGACATAACCGTGAGCGGGATGCCGTGTTGAGCAAAGGTTTCTTTACATGCACGAATGACTGCAGACGAGGTGAGGTCGTGCAACTGTATCACCTCCGGGTAATTCGAAAAGCAGTCCACGATCAGGACATAGTCTCTACCCAGTGCGTGGAACAGGTCGATGCCCACCTTGGTCCATGGTGACGTGACCAACTCATGGGGCTGCAGAGTCTCACGTGGTTGGGCCGGCTGGAAGCGCTGACAAGTGGGGCAGTTGAGCACTGTGTTGGCTATGTCCTCATTAATGCCAGGGCAGTACACTGCCTCCCGGGCCCGTTGGCGGCACTTTTCCACGTCAAGATGGCCCTCGTGTAGTTGTTCCAGGACAAGCTGGCGCATGCTATGCGGGATGACAATGCGGTCCAGTTTTCGAAGAACCCCGTCTATCACCGCCAGATCATCTCTGACATTATAGAATTGAGGGCATTGGCCTTTGAGCCACCCCGTCCATTAGGTGGCGCATGACACGCTGTGGCAAGGGGTCAGCCGCTGTCTCGCGGCAAATTTGGACGAGGCGGTCATCCGAAGCAGGTAGATTGGAGGCCGCAAATGCCACATGGGCGTCAACATGGCTGACAAATCCCGCTGGGTCACATGGAGTGTTGACTGCCCTGGAGAGAGCGTCAGCAATGATGAGGTCCTTGCCTGGGGTGGATACCAGCTGGAACTCGTATCGCCGGAGCTTGAGAAGAATACCGAGGCGTCATGTCGTTCAAGTCTTTCTGTATTATATCGACCAGCGGGCGATGGCCGGTCTCGATGGTGAATTGAGGAAGTCCGTAGACATAATCGTGAAACTTAACCACACTGGTCAGAAGGCCCAGGCACTCCTTTTCTATCTGCGTGTAGCGCTGCTCCGTGGGGGTCATCGCACGTGACGCATATGCAACAGGGGCCCATAATGAGGCCTCATCACGTTGAAGGAGCACTGTCCCAATGCCGGATTGACTGGCATCGGTCGAAATTTTGGTCTCCTTTGCTGGATCAAAGAAAGATCCAGGGCGGGGCGGTGGTGAGTTTTGTTTTGAGTTCTCTCCATTCGCGCTCGTGGGCAGGGAGCCATTGGAAGTCTGTCGTCTTCCTGACCAGGTTCCTGAGAGCTGTGGTATGAAAGGTGAGGTTAGGGATGAATTTCCCTAAAAAATTGACCATGCCCAGAAATCGGAGGACCGCCTTCTTGTCCTCTGGTGTTTTCATGGCTGTGATGGCAGCTACCTTGTCCGCATCCGGCTGCACACCCAATTGGGAGATGTGGTCCCTGAGGAACTTAAGTTCTGTCTAACCAAAAGAGCATTTGGCCCTGTTGAGGCAGAGGCCATGCTCATGTATACGTCTGAATACGCGCTGCAGGCGACTAACATGCTCCTGCGGGGTGGTGGACCAAATGATTATGTCATCGACATAGACGCGAACACCTTCAATACCTTCCATCATTTGTTCCATAATCCTATGGAACACTTCTGATGCAGAGATGATCCCAAACGGCATCCTGTTGTAACAATACCTTCCAAAGGGGATGTTAAATGTGCAGAGTTTCCTGCTGGATTTATAGAGCTGGATTTGCCAGAATCCTTTTGAGGCGTCGAGTTTGGTTAAGAGCTTGGCGCGAGCCATCTCACATGTGAGCTCTTCGCGCTTGGGAATTGGATAGTGCTCTCTCATAATATTGCGATTTAGATCCTTGGGATCAATGCAATTTCTCAATTCGCCGGAAGGCTTTTTTACACATACCATGGAACTGACCCAGTCGGTCGGTTCCGTGACTTTGGAAATCACTCCTTGGCTCTGGAGGTCCTGCAGCTGCTGCTTGAGGTGGTCCTTAAGGGGTGCTGGGACCCTGCGAGGTGCGTGCACCACAGGCGTGGCATTCGGTTTTAATAAAATCTTTTCGGTGTACGGGAGCGTGCCCATGCCCTCGAAGACGTCATGGTACTGGTTGATAATGGCGTCGAGCTGTGCCCTGAAGTAAATGTCCTGAAAGGCAGACGCATCAGCAGGAGAGAGAGTGAACTCTCTGAACTAGGTTCAACAGCTTGCATGCCTGCGCGCCAAGCAGGGAGGCTTTCGAGGAGCCCACGATTTCAAAGGAAAGGATGGCTTTGCGTGACCTGTGCGTCACTTCAAGTTGGCACAAGCCGCTGGCAGCAATGGCATTGCCATTATAATCTAATAGCTGGCAAGCTGATGGCAGGATGGCTGGTTTGACACAAAGGCTTTGGAGATCAATGAGATTGGCGGAGGCACCAGTGTCCAGGCGGAATTGTATTTGGGACCGGCTGACCATAAGGGTGGCACACTACTCATCGTCCAGATCTATGCTGTATACAGATACAGGCTGGATTCTTTGCTTCGGGGATACCTGGTTTTTTGTAATGATACTGACTCGAAAAGGCGCCTTCGGGTGCTCGGTGTCAATATCGGGTTGCAGGTCCGAATTGGGCTCAGTGACCGTGGGTTGAATGGCCCGGACATTCCTGCGGGGCTTGCTGGAGCAACGAGTGTTGGCAGGCCGAGCTGATCTGCATAAAGCAGCATAGTGGCCAAGTTTGCCACATCGCAGGCATCGTCGGGATTTGGCAGGACATTGCCGCTTTAAGTGGGTGGAGCCACAGTTGCCACACATTGTAGCGTCAGTACGTTCGCTGCACCACCGCGCATGCGCGGTGCGGTCGTACGTGGTGCGTGCCTGCGTCCCCTCGTTCGGTGCGCACAAACGCGGGAGTCTGCAAAAAGTGGGCGAAATGGTCGCCCTCATCCAGGCTGAGGCCCTGGAGTTGCTCGATTGCTTGGACCCGTTCTGCCTCGTGGGGACCTTGCCGCGCCGTTTCAGCCGCTTGGATGTGGGAATACCGACTCGTAGCATTTTCATGTAGCACGCAGGTCTCGATGACAATCGCTAGGGTGAGCTGCTTTACCTTGAGGAGCTGCTGGTGTAGGGGGTCCGACTGAACACCAAAAACGATCTGGTCGCGTATCATGGAGTCGGAGGTGGGTCCATAATTACAGGACTGCGCAAGGATGCAGAGGTGGGTGAGAAAGGACTGGAAAGGTTCATCCTTAACCTGCAAACGCTGTTGGAATGCATAGCGCTCGAAACTTTCAAGCACCTCGATGTCGCAGTGACTGTGAAACTTAAGGAGGACCGTCTTGAATTTTGATTTATCTTCACCATCAGCAAAGGTGAGAGAATTGAAAATGTGGATGGCAAGTTCCCCGGCCGTTGATCGGAAGAGAGCGATCTTCCTGGTGTCTGAGGCAGCTTCCCAGTCTGTGGCTTCAAGGTAGAGCTGGGAGCGTTGTTTGAATATCTTCCAGTTGGCCCCTAGGTTACCGGTGATGCGGAGCAGCGGCGGCGGGCGGACGCTGTCCATTTTGCAGGATGGCTGTATGCTGGTGGAAGGGAGATCACTTGCAGGTAGGTCTAAGAAGTTCTAACATCCCTCAACTACTGGTACCATGATGTGTTGTGTGCTCTGAATCCGTGGAACACATACAGGCCACCAACACTTAATAGTACAACACTATTTTATTAAGTTAGAAACTGTTGAACATACTTTCACTGTGGATTAACACAATGTTAGATTAAACTAAAGACCTATGCCTGTCCTAACCAGTCTATGCACTCAGCACATGGTGAAGATCTGTGCTGTAAGCTGTAAGCTCTGTCCTTCTGGGAGGCTGCATCCCGAATGAGCGGGAACTCTGATGCCCTCTGTCTATATAGTGAGTGTGCTCTAACTGGTGATTGGCTGCCGTGTTGTGTGTGTTGATTGGTCTTGCTGTGTGTCCATCAGTGTGTGTGTCTGCACCATGATATACTCGTGTATATTATGACACCCATCACTGATACATCTACATACACAGAGCCAGGGCTTACAGGAGGGGGTGTCGGCAGCCTTCCAGTGCCTCCAGGTGCAGCTAGAGGGGTCCATCTACCTTCAGACTCAGGAGATTGTGCCAACAATATGTGGAACCCATGCCAACACTGAACAGGTGGTGTCCACGGTGGAAGGCCTGGGCAAGAAGTGTCTGTCATAGGTCAAGAGCCAAGGCTTGGGGCACACTGTGCAGTCGATGGCTGAGGCTCAGGTCAGAGGAGCCCAGTCACAGGCAGATATGTCCCAGACCCGCATGTACATTGCTGTGGTGCTCCAGAGTGGCCCAGTCACAAAGGGCCGTGGCTGAGGGCACCGAGAGCATTCACCAGGCACTGACTGACATTGGCCAGTCACAGAGGGACATGTCACAGGTACAGA
Source organism: Scyliorhinus torazame (assembly GCF_047496885.1). NCBI lineage: Eukaryota > Metazoa > Chordata > Chondrichthyes > Carcharhiniformes > Scyliorhinidae > Scyliorhinus > Scyliorhinus torazame. The sequence continues at coordinate 282,229,550 of NC_092709.1, read as the reverse complement.
TGAACATTGGCAGGTACATTGCCAGAGCGACATGGCTGAGGCAGTGAGGGACATCACCGAGGCAGTGAGGGGCATCGGCGAGGCAGTGAGGGACATATCTAAATCACTGAGGGACGTGTCCCAGTCTCAGTGCTCCAAGGTCGAGCATAAGTGGCATAGTGGTTAGCACTGGTTCTTCACAGAGCCAGGAACCCGGGTTCAATTCCAGCCTGATGTGACTGTCTGTGCGGAGTCTGCACATTTTCCCCATGTTGGCGTGGGTTCCGTTTGGGTGCCCCGGTTTCCTCCCACAAGTCTTGAAAGATGTACTTGTTAGATGAATTGGACATTCTGAATTCTCCCTCAGTGACCTGCACCGGTCGCGCCATAAAACATAGCACCGGCCTTGCTTGAACCTTAACCCGCGCACTGCGACCCCACAGCCCACCCGCTGGCCACCCCCCACCAATCCCCCCAGACCGAGCAGAAGCCGCACCGGCAAGTGACATGGATCCTGGACGAGTGTGGTGCCGCTGGGTCCTGTCCGCAGCCAGCATGCCGGGGTTCCTGATTGCGGGTCCATATGTGGCCCACGCCATCGGGAACGGGACCCTTCGGGGGTGGAGTATCGCGGGTGGGCCGGCCGATGTCACAGCAACGGCACTGAAACGTCATGATGGCGCACGATATGGAGAGGGTGGAGCATGGCGGACCGGCATCAAACCGATCACGATTTTGGCGTCGGGCTACGGAGAATCCAGCCCCAGATTCAATCATGGCTTTCAAAAAGAACTGCACAATTATCTGAAGTGAAAAAAAAACAGCAGGGCTACTTTGCAGAAAAGAAACAGACAGCTGACTGTTAAAAATAGCCATCAGAATACTAAAAGGTCAAGAAGATAAAAAGACAATGCAGCCTTGGTTTCATTGCGACCACTTATTGAACTTGTTTGCCTTACTGTGCTCACCCCAGTCCAACGCCGGCATCTCCACATCAACAAAAATCAGTGGATGTAATCCTTCTCCACTGTTTTGAAAAATCTTTGATCACTCCTGGAAAAGAAAGCCTGCAAACATGAATGACAATTAGCTGCCAGCAAAGAATAAGGCTTTTGTAGCCACAGGGCTCGGCTTTGTACAAATGATTGCAGATAGCAGCGGGCTTCTGATCGTTACAGCGAAGCTGTCCTTTCGTAAATTCCTTTGCTTCCTCTGTTTCCGAAGTCAATCGCTCATCCGAAATAGAAAATATTTATAAACTTTGAGGAGAGAGGACAGATAGAAACATGGGCCACAATGTAATGGAAACATTATTAAGTGTAATTTTGGGTGGATTTGGCAGGGGGGCTGGCTTTTTCGATGCGATCCACACCGGTGTTTACCTACACATACGGAGCACTCTAATCAAAATAAAACAGAGTCCATTCTGGGCAGGATCAGCGGGGCCGCGATCTATCGACACTCTGGCTCACTTTCGTGCCCCGCCAGGAAACACCCCCACTGAGGCCGCAATTTAGCATAATTTCTTGCACTGAGGAGCTCCAATGAGCAGAGCTCCTCAATGCCGGAAGAGATCGGGATGCTAAATTTAAATGGCGCCCCGATCTCTCGATCCCCCAACACAACCCTTGGACCACCCCCATGCCCCAATTCACCTACAAGGGGGTTCTTGAGCCCAACCCCCGCACCCCATCACATACCGGCAGGGCACCCCCGGGCCCGCTCTCCGGCATGGGCACAATGCCAGTTTGACACCTTGGCACTGCCAACTTGGCACCCTGGCATTCCAGGCTGGCACCTGTATGGCACAGCCAGAATGTCAGGCTGGCAGTGCCACAGTGCCCAGGTGGCATCAGCATTGCCAGAGTGCCACCCTGCTAGAAGGCCGACCACCCGGGGGGCTCTGATCGCCTGAGTGACCCCCAGGTACTGTTCCTCCTGGTTCCTGTTTATGGGGACCAGTACTGAACGGTGCCTGGCTAGGATCTCCTCAGCGAAACTGATAGATGCTGGGTGATCGATCGATCCTGCGTCAGCCTGGCTAAGTGGGTTCTTAAACTCACTTAACTGCGAGACTGAGTCCCGCCCATTGTGGGTGAGATCCAGATTACGATGCCTTGCGAGATCTGGTTGAATCTCGCAAAGCGTAACATGCGTCGGGAATAGAACAAAGAACAAAGAAAAATACAGCACAGGAACAGGCCCTTCAGCCCTCCAAGCCTGTGCCGACCACGCTGCCCGTCCAAACTAAAATCTTCTACACTTCCGGGTTCCGTATCCTTCTATTCCCATCCTATTCATGTATTTGTCAAGATGCCCATAAACGTTCCTGCTTCCACCACCTCCTCTGGCAGCGAGTTCCAAACACCCACTACCCTCTGTGTAAAAAACTTGCCTCGTACATCGCCTCTAAACCTTGCCCCTCGTACCTTAAACCTATGCCCCCTAGTAATTGACCCCTCTACTCTGAGAAAAAGCCTCTGCTCTCATAATTTTGTAGACCTTTATCAGGTCGCCCCTCAAACTCCGTTGTTGCAGTGAGAACAAACCAAGTTTATTCAATCTCTCATCATAACTAATCCCGGGGTGGCCTCGACTGGTCAGTAGATCACACCCTTAGTCAATTTTTGGGGTCTTTGGGATTTCACCCTGGTCTAGCCCACACTTAGAAATGTTTTCAGCAGTGGAGAGCTCAACTCGCTGGAGAGACCGGCTCCTCAGAGATCGGGCTGCCATTTTGAATAGATGTTCTGATTTCTAAGTGAATTTGAAGGTTCACCACCCCCCTCATGGGTATTGTCATCCCCCACTCACATGGGCATTACATCCACCCTCCCTCCCCACCCCCCAAAGTGAGGACACCTTGCTGCATGGTCACTGAGGGTCCCCTATTTTCAGGCCTCTTCGCCCCTCCACCATTCAGGACCCGGCCTTCACCCCCACCCGTCAAACCCCCACCATCTCCCTATTATGGACATGGCCCCCCTGAGACCTGTCCATTGTCTATGCCACCCTGGCAGGGTGCCTGGGTTCCACCCTGCCCCTGACCACTCAGGGGTATTCAATGTCCACGTTTGTGTGGACCAGTGCTAAACGGCACCCACGTGATCTTAGATCATGAACCATTTAACACCCAGCACGGATCCCAATTTTGGCCTCTCCCGCTATCTAATCAGCATGCCTGGATCCACGCCAGCTGCAACTTGGCCTTTAAATCGCACCCACGATTAAAAACTATGGAGGTTTCTGCAGCACGTTAGGCAGACCATACTATGAAATTGAATAGGGACAGCGGGACATATGAACATATTCCCAGGGCAGGTCACCAAAGGCTTGGTCAAGGAAATCTGTTTTTATTGAACATCCTAAAGGAGGAAAGTGAGTTAGAGAGGCAGAGAAGTTAGAGTAACAAATTCCAGAGTGTTGCAGTTCGAATGGTGGGTTACTTCGAATGCAATTTGTTGGGCCATTGATATGATATTGTTGCTCCTGTGCTTCTTCGTGGCAGAGGTTTCAGGGAGGGAGGAATGGTTCAAGTAACCCTCATGAATTGTTGCAGACATGCCACAGTCACATTGTGACGATGCTTAATGAGTCGCCACTGAGTCCAGTGGTATTGACCTGAATAAAACAATTGCTCTGTTCAGGAATTTGATAAGCTTCAAGAGAGAAATTACTTTTGCCACAGACCTGAGTGCAGAAATGTTGTACGGTTTCCTTCAAATCAATATTTAATTATTGTGAAAATTATTGTTCAAGAGAAAATGCTGGAAATAATCATCAAGTCTGGCAGCATCTAAGAATAGAGAAATTGAATTGTTGGGACATAAATTCAGCTTCGGGTTGCCACTCTGTACAGACTAAAATTCTTATATACCTGTCTCAGCCAAGCTTCCTGTCTCAGTCCAGGTGACATTCAAGCAGCGCAGTGTGTCCCCAGTTCCAGCGCCGAAAGGTAAAAGCAGCAGAGCCAAAGAGCACACGCCCCTTTTTATGTAAGGTACTAGCTGTCATAAAGAAGGTGAGCTAAAATGTCCCATTGAAAATAACAGGCCAGGGAGAAGTTAAGTGTCTCAGGTAAATTAATGGGATTTGGAGGTGGGGGTTCGGATATGGGTGGGGAGTTTGACATCAGGAAGGAGTTGGGGAGTTGGACATCAGGGAGGAGTTGGAGAGGCAGACATTGAGGGAGTGAGAGATTTGGACATTCAGGGGAGGGATCGTGTTGATGGGGATTTGGGGGGCCGGATTGGGGTGGAAGGGTTTGATGTCAGTATAGGGGGAGGGCCAGTCCAGTGGCGGCAGGTAGGGTGGGGGTGATGAGGGTGTGGAGTCTGTGTGGCCCTGATTGGGTCAGGGAATGTTGTGTTGATGGTGGGGTATGGGGCCTGGGTCGAGAGGAGGTCGGTTCGGTGGTGGTGGGAGTGGGGAGTCGAGACCATAGGGGTTGGGGATGGGGTTTGGGTTCAGTTCAGTTTTGAGGGACGGGCGTGGGTGGGGGGGGGGTTGAGCAGCTTGATGGGTGTCTGGTCCGGTTGGGTCAAGGGGCTCAGGTTGAGGGATGGTTGGGGAATCCCGTGCAGGTGATGGTGGGGAATACCATCGTGGCTTGGGTGCTTAATTTGGTTGGGGTGGGGGGATTGTTTGGGAGTCGCTTGAGAGGGGGGGGGGGGGGGGGGGAGGGGGAGGCGGGGGGGGGGGGGGGGGGATGTGAGGTGTCTCACGTGAGTATCTCTGCCCAAGTCTTTAAAATAGGGATGCTGAAGTTAGAAGTGGTTTTATTTCTTCTAACTCTTTCAGAAGAACTATTATTCATAGCAATTAATAAAGACTTCTGATTAACCTACAAATGACTACAGACACTTCCTTAAGACATGTTCATCGAATCCATAGAACCCCTACAGTGCAGAAGGAGACCATTCCCCCATCGAGTCTACATCGACTTCTAAAAGAGAACCCTACCTAGGCTCAATCCCCCGCCCTATCTCCGTAACCCCACCTAACCTTTGGACATTAAGGGGCAATTTGGCAAGGCCAATCCACCTAACCTGCACATCGTTGGACTGTGGGAGAAAACCGGAGCACCCGGAGGAAACCCACGTAGACACAGGAGAATGTACAGATTCTACATATACGGTCACCTGAGGTCAGAATCAAATTGATCTATAAACAACACCTTCACAACAAAAAGAATCCCCTTTTGAAAATTGGACCAAGGAAATTGAGGTCCATTGCATATGCAGCTGATGCTGACACTGCCCTCGAAGCTGAGTGATCTCTCTTTTTCTCTTTTCTCCCTCACTTTTTTATTCATTTACTGGATGTGGGTGTCGCTGGCTAGGCTTGCACTTATTGCCCATCCATAATCTTTCTTGAGAAGTTGGTGGTGAGCTGCTTTCTTGGACCGCTGTTACTGTGCTGTAGATACACCCACCGTGCTGATAGGGAGGGAGTTCCATAATGTTGACCAGCAACAGTGAAGGAACGGTGATATTTTTCCAAGTCCGGAAGGTGAGTGACTTGGAGGGGAACTTCCAGGCGGGGGTGTTTCCAAGTGTTTGCTGCCCTTATCCTTCCGGATAGTAGCTGTCGTGGGTTTTAAGGCGTTGCCTAAGGAGCCATGGTGAGTTCCTGTAGTGCACCTTGTAGATGGTGCACATGGCTGTCGGTGGTGGAGGGTTTGAATGTTTGTGAAAGAGGGGCCAATCAAGCGGCTGCTTTGCCCTGAATCGCACCAAGCTTCTTGAGTGTTTCTTCTGCACTCGCCCAGGCAAGTGGAGAGTATTCCACCACATTCCTGACTTGTGCCTTGTAGGTGGTGGACAGGCTTTGTTGAATCAGGAGGAGAGTTACTCACGACAGGATTCCTAGAACATCCTATTCCTATTTTCTTGTGACTCACTAGTGAATCTCCTTGCTTCATGGGTAGAATTTTACAGTGCTGCACGGGATGGGTTTGCAGTTTGGGATGAGGGGAGTATAACGTTCTTTGGGTGGTCGTTCCGCTGCCCTCTGGCTGCTCCTGTTCTGCCTGCAGTCACTGTCACTTGGTGAAAATCCTGTAACTCCCTCCCCACCAGCACGGTGAGTGAACACACAACACATGAGCTTCAGCAAATCACCACCTTCGGAAATTAGAGATGGGCAATAAATGCTGGCCTAGTCAGTGATACACACGTCCCATGAATGAATGTTTTAAAAACTAGAAGGAAGCAACTTACCGGGCTCATTATCATTCCAAGTCTTGACCACATTGTATCCAATTGGGAAATATATAAATGTTTCAAAATTACAAAATGGGAACACACCATTCAGTTGGTACACTCCATGAAAAGAAATAGTTCAAATCACATTTACCCAATTGTCTCTTTTATTGACCATCTCTAGTTGTCCTCCAGAAGGCGGTGGTGAGTTGCCGCCTTGAACCGCTGATGTCCCCTTGAGGTGTAGGTACTCCCATTGTGCTGTTACGGAGGGAGTTGCAGGATGTTGCCCCAGTGACAGTGAAGGAATGACAATTTATTTCCACGTCAGGGTGGTGAGTGACTTGGAGGGGAACTTCAGATGGTGCTGTTCCCAGGTATCTGCTACTCTTGTCCTTCTAGATGGTAGCGATCGTGGGTTTGGAGGGTGCTGCCAAAGGAACCTTGGTGAGTTACTGCAGTACATCTTGTAGATGGTACACATGGCTGTCACTGTTTGTCAGTCGTGGAGGGTACGAATGTTTGTGGAATGGGGAGCAATCAAGCGGTCTGCTTTGTCCTGGATGGTGTCACGTGAGAGTACCTTTAAGAAATGGGTGTTTATAAATGGGTGTGTATATAAATATCTGTAGCGAGAGTACCTTTAAGAAATGGGTGTTTACTACTGCAGTGTCAGAGAATGGGTGGATCTGGGCTATCTGTCAGCTTTTTACTTTTGTTTTAGGCTGTTTGCTGCAGGGTGTGTTTTAGTTTCCTTTTCAGAGCTGAATAGCTGCAGTCACAGCCAGAAGGTGTATGAATCTCTCTCTGCAATCTAAAGACTGTAAATTGATCCTGGTGATTTAAAACTAATAACAGTAATGACTTTAACCTGATGTGCTTCTGGGAAAAGGTGTTTTAAGTCTTGTGGATGTTAAAAGGAAAGCTTAAAGGATTACTTAGTGTTTATTCTTTGGGGGTTGTATTTGAATTAATGGTTGCTAAGATGTTCATCATATGTTTTACAAAGGTTAACTTGAGTTCATCGAATAAACATTGTTTTGCTTTAAAAAATACTTTTCCATTTCTGCTGTACCACACCTGTCGAGTGGGCTGTGTCCTCCCCATACCACAATCTATTAAAAGTTGTGGGTCAGGTGAACTTCATGATACACTTTGGGGTTCTCTAAACCCTGGCCCATAACAAATTGGGGGCTCGAGGGGGATAAAAGTCTATCTATTGGATTGGCTTAGTGAACTTAAAGAAAGTGAGGGGTGAGCATTTTGTGGTTGCTTTTCCGGTGTGGTATTTTAGTTTAAGTGGGGAGTGTGTTGTGGACAATGGCTCTTTCAGAGTCTCAGAGTTTTTGGGGGTGGAGCCGGTCACACGCAGTACCTTACGGACAGAGACTAAAGGCAGACTGTTAGATTTGGCAAAAACATTGCAGTTAAGATTACCTGACAAAATGCAAAAAGATGAGGTAATTATGGCGGTGGCTCAGCATTTAAAGTTGCCTGAGATACAGTTTGACTCATTGGAAATGGCAAAAATTCAGTTGCAAATTAAACATATGGAACATGAGAAAGAATTAAAGCAGCTTGAATACGAAAGAGAAAGAGGGGAAAAAGAAAGAGAAAGGGAGATACAGATCAGGGAAAAAGATAAAGAGAGAGAATTTGGACTTCAGAAAATGGCCATGAAACATGACAGTCAGCTAAAATTGGCAGGCATAAAGGGAAACGTACAGTTGGTGGATAGTGAGAAAGAGCGTCATAGTCGAAGGCTTGGTGGCAATCTATTTAAATATGTCCAAACATTGCCAAGGTTTGACGAAAAGGAAGTGGAAGCCTTTTTCATTGCATTTGAGAAGGTAGCTAAACAAATGAAATGGCCACAGGTCATGTGGGTATTACTGATTCAAACAAAGCTGGTAGGTAGGGCTTGTAAGTGTTTGCATCACTATCTGAGACCTATGAGGAGGTGAAAAAAATCCATCTTATGTGCATATGAACTAGGTTTAGAAATTTAAGGAAAGAATTTGGTCAAAAATACATGGAGTTTGAAAGGCTCAAACAGAGTAATTTTGATAGGTTGATAAGGGCTTTGAAAATAGACCAAACATATGAAGCTCTCAGAGAAATTATACTTTTGGAGGAGTTTAAAAATTCAATTTCTGATGTAGTGAGAACTCATGTGGAAGAACAGAGGGTTAAAACTGCGAGATTAGCAGCGGAAATGGGAGATGATTGTGAATTAGTTCATAAATCAAAGATTGGTTTCCGACATCAGTTTCAGCCGGTGAGGGATAGAAACTGGGGACATGAGAAATACTCAAGTGGTAAAGGTAAAGGTGATCTGATGGGAGATAATAAGGAGAGTGTACCTCAGATGTTTTTTAAAATCCAGGAGGGTGGAAAAGAGATAAAAAGTTTCAAATGTTTTCAGTATAATAAACTAGGCCATGTAAAGTCACAGTGTTGGTGGTTGAAGAAAAGCACTGGGAAGTGTCATGTGAGAGTACCTTTAAGAAATGGGTGTTTATAAAAGGGGGTGTATAAATATCTGTAGTGAGAGTACCTTTAAGAAATGGGTGTTTACCACTGCAGTGATGTCAGAGTGTGGGTGGAGCTGGGTTGTCTGTCAGCTATTTACTTTTGTTTTTGAGCAGGCTGCAGGGTGAGTTTTAGTTTTGTTTTCAGAGCTGGATAGCTGCAGTCACAGACAGAAGGTGTATGAATCTCTCTCTGTAATCTAAGGACTGTAAATTGATCCTGGTGATCTAAACTCACAACAGTAGTGACTTTAACCTGATGTGTTTCAGTATTTTAGCTTGCGTTTTCCTTATTCCCAAATGACCTCCCATTGGTACCTCATGTGCAACTCGCAACACCTGCTTTCTATACCCTACCGGCAATACTACTTGATGAACTTCTGCCCACTTTTCATCCGCCTGCATATGTAAAGGTCTCCATTTTCTCATCAAAACATCACTTTTACGGTAATAACATTCTGGTATACACGCAGATTCCTCTTCCGTGTATGCTTTCTGATACATCCATTTTATTTCTGTGTCTTTTTGTTGTAACTCTGCCAATTTACCTGAACTAAAAATATCCACCTCATCCTCCACCTGTTCTTGTTCTTTTTCAACCATCTGATCAAAAATCGTTTCTGACAATTGCACCTCACTCTTTGATTTCTCCTTTTATCTTAACCTGTGACTTTGCGACCTTGTTACCACACAATCCAGAAAAATCCCAGGATATTCATCCTTCAACACTTCAGTTGTCTGATTTTCCACTGGCATATCAACCACAGTAGGCATCACTCCCACCTGCGATGATCATGTTGCATTACATTCATCCCCCACCATCTGGCCTGGGCTTGGGAAATCCCACCAACTGTCCTGGCTTGAGACAATTCACACCTCTTTAACCTGGGGTTACCCCTATCTCTGGATCTGTAAAGACTTAATTACCTGCAAATGCTCACATTCAAAGCATTGTCTTGCATCTTTGACTTTGTCTATATATATGTTTCTGGAACATACCTCTTCATTCACCTGAGGAAGGAACAGTGCTCCGAAAGCTAATGATTTGAAACAAACCTTTTTGACTTTAACCTAGTGTTGTAAGACTTCTTACTGTGCTAACCCCAGTCCAATGCCGCATCTCCATATCAAAGAAAAGTACAGCCCAGGAACAGGCCCATCGGCCCTCCAAGCCTGCACCGACCGTGCTGCCCGTCTAAACTAAAATCTTCTACACTTCCGGGGTCCGTATTCCTCTATTCCCATCCTTGATGGGTAGCTGCCAGTGTTGTAGCTGTACTGGAATAGCTTGGCTAGGGTGCGGCCCAGAACACTTTCAGTATCCAGTGCCTTCAGCTGTTTCTTGACATCACGTGGCGTGAATCGTATTGCCTGAAGACTGACATCTGTGATAGAACATAGAACATTTCAGCGCAGTACAGGCCCTTCGGTCCTCGATGTTGCGCCGACCTGTGAAACCACTCTAAAACCCATCTACACTATTCCCTTATCATCCATATGTCTATCCAATGACCATTTGAATGCCCTTAGTGTTGGCGAGTCCACTACTGTTGCAGGCAGGGCATTCCACACCCTTACTACTCTCTGAGTAAAGAACCTACCTCGGACATCTGTCTTATATCTATCTCCCCTCAATTTAAAGCTATGTCCCCTCGTGCTAGACATCACCATCTGAGGAAAAAGGCTCTCACTGTCCACCCTATCCAATCCTCTGATCATCTTGTATGCCTCAATTAAGTCACCTCTTAACCTTCTTCTCTCAAAAGAAAACAGCCTCAAGTCCCTCAGCCTTTCCTCATAAGATCTTCCCTCCATATCAGGCAACATTCTGGTAAACCTCTTCTGCACCCTTTCCAATGCTTCCACATCCTCCCTATAATGCGGCGACCAGAATTGCACACAATACTCCAAATGCGGCCGCACCAGAGTTTTGTAGAGTTGCAACATGACCTCATGGCTCCAAACCTCAATCCCTCTACCAATAAAAGCTAACACATCGTACGCCTTCTTAACAACCCTCTCAACCTGGGTGGCAACTTTCAGGGATCTATGTACATGGACACCGAGATCTCTCTGCTCATCCACACTGCCAAGAATCTTACCATTAGCCCAGTACTCTGTCTTGCTGTTATTCCTTCCAAAATGAATCACCTCACACTTTTCTGCATTAAACTCCATTTGTCACCTCTCAGCCCAGCGCTGCAGCTTATCTATGTCCCTCTGTAACTTGTAACATCCTTCCGCTCTGTCCACAACTCCATCGACTTTAGTGTCATCTGCAAATTTACTCACCCATCCTTCTACGCCCTCCTCCAGGTCATTTATAAAAATGACAAACAGCAGTAGCCCCAAAACAGATCCTTGTGGTACACCACTAGTAACTGGACTCCAGTCTGAACATTTCTCATCAACCTTCTTCCAGCTAGCCAATTTCTGATCCAAACTGCTAAATCACCCTGAAACCCATGTGTCCGTATTTTCTGTCGTAGCCTACCGTGGGGAACCTTATCAAACGCTTGACTGAAATCCATATACACCACATCAACTGCTTTACCCTCATCCACCTGTTTGGTCACCTTCTCAAAGAACTCAGTAAGGTTTGTGAGGCACGACCTACCCTTCACAAAACCGTGTTGACTATCTCTAATCGAATTATTCCTTTCCAGATGATTATACATCCTATCTCTCATAAACCTTTCCAAGATTTTGCCCACAACAGAAGTAAGGCTCACTGGTCTATAGTTACCTGGGTTGTCTCTACTCCCCTTCTTGAACAAGGGGACAACATTTGCTATCCTCCAGTCTTCTGGCACTATTCCAGTAGACAAAGATGACTTAAAGATCAAAGCCAAAGGCTCAGTAAGCTCCTCCCTAGCTTCCCAGAGAATCCTAGGATAAATCCCATCCGGCCCAGGGGACTATCTATTTTCACACTTTCCAGAATTGCTAACACCTCCTCCTTATGAACCTCAAGCCCTTCTAGTCTAGTAGCCTGAATCTCGGTATTCTCCTCGACAACATTGTCTTTTTCCTGTGTGAATACTGACGAAAAATATTCATTTAGCACCTCTCCTATCTCCTCGGACTCCAAGCACAACTTCCCACTACTGTCCTTGACTGGCCCTACTCTTACCCTAGTCATTCGTTTATTCCTGACATATTTCCAGAAAGCTTTAGGGTTATCCTTGATCCGACCTGCCAAAGACTTCTCATGTCCCCTCCTGGCTCTTCTTAGCTCTCTCTTTAGGTCCTTCCTAGCTAACATGTAACTCTTGAGCGCCCTTACTGAACCTTCATGTCTCATCTTTACACAAGCCTCCTTCTTCCACTTGACAAGTGTTTCGACTGCTTTAGTAAACCACGGTTCCCTTGCTCGACCACTTCCTCCCTGCCTGACAGGTACATACTTATCAAGGACACGCAGGAGCTGTTCCTTGAACAAGCTCCACATTTCCATTGCGCCCATCCCCTGCAGTTTTCCTCTCCATCCGATGCATCCTAAGTCTTGCCTCATCGCATCATAATTGCCTTTCCCCCAGATATAACTCTTGCCCTGCAGTATATACCTAACCCTTTCCATCACTAAAGTAAACGTAATTGAATTGTGGTCACTATCACCAAAGTGCTCACCTACCTCCAAGTCTAACACCTGTCCTTGTTCATTACCCAGTACCAAATCCAATATGGCCTCGCCTCTCGTTGGCCTATCTACATACTGTGTCAGGAAACCCTCCTGCACACATTGGACAAAAACGGACCCATCTAAAGTACTCGAACTATAGCTTTTCCAGTCAATATTTGGAAAGTTAAAGTCCCCCATAACAACTACCCTGTTCCTTTCACTCCTATCCAGATGCTGGGGACCTCCAGAGGAGACTGAGATGAATCATCCACTCGGCACTTCTGGCTGAATGTTGTTGCGAATGACTCAGTCTTGTCTTTTGCACATATATAAGAACATAAGGAGCAGGAGTAGGCCATCTGGCCCCTCGAGCCTGCTCCACCATTCAATGAGATCATGGCTGATCTTTTGTGGACTCAGCTCCACTTTCCGGCCCGAACACCATAACCCTTAATCCCTTTATTCTTCAAAAAACTATCTATCTTTATCTTAAAAACATTTAATGAAGGAGCCTCTACTGCTTCACTGGGCAAGGAATTCCATAGATTCACAACCTTTTGGGTGAAGAAGTTCCTCCTAAACTCAGTCCTAAATCTACTTCCCCTTATTTTGAGGCTATGCCCCCTAGTTCTGCTTTCACCCGCCAGTGGAAACAACCTGCCCGCATCTATCCTATCTGTTCCATTCATAATCTTATATGTTTCTATAAGATCCCCCCTCATCCTTCTAAATTCCAACGAGTACAGTCCCAGTCTACTCAGCCTCACCTCGTAATCCAACCTCTTCAGCTCTGGGATTAACCTGGTGAATCTCCTCTGCACACCCTCCAGTGCCAGTACGTCCTTTCTCAAGTAAGGAGACCAAAACTGAACACAATACTCCAGGTGTGGCCTTACTAACACCTTATACAATTGCAGCATAACCTCCCTAGCCTTAAACTCCATCCCTCTAGCAATGAAGGACAAAATTCCATTTGCCTTCTTAATCACCTGTTGCACCTGAAAACCAACTTTTTGCGACTCATGCACTAGCACACCCAGGTCTCTCTGCACAGCAGCATGTTTTAATATTTTATCATTTAAATAATAATCCCTTTTGCTGTTATTCCTACCAAAATGGATAACCTCACATTTGTCAACATTGTATTCCATCTGCCAGACCCTAGCCCATTCACGTAGCCTATCCAAATCCCTCTGCAGTCTTCCAGTATCCTCTGCACTTTTTGCTTTACCACTTATCTTAGTGTCGTCTGCAAACTTGAACACATTGCCCTTGGTCCCCAACTCCAAATCATCTATGTAAATTGTGAACAGTTGTGGGCCCAACACTGATCCCTAAGGGACACCATTAGCTACTGATTGCCAACCAGAGAAACACCCATTAATCCCCACTCTTTGCTTTCTATCAATTAACCAATCCTCTATCCATGCTACTACTTTACCCTTAATGCCATGCATCTTTATCTTGTGCAACAACCTTTTGTGTGGCACCTTGTCAAAAGCCTTCTGGAAATCCAGATATACCACATCCATTGGCTCCACGTTATCTACCGCATTGTTAATGTCCTCAAAAAATTCCACTAAATTAGTTAGGCACGACCTGCCCTTTATGAACCCATGCTGCGTCTGCCCAATGGGACAATTTCCATCCAGATGCCTCGCTATTTCTTCCTTGATGATAGATTCCAGCATCTTCCCTACTACCGAAGTTAAGCTCACTGGCCTATAATTACCCGCTTTCTGCCTTCCTCCTTTTTTAAACAGTGGTGTCATGTTTGCTAATTTCCAATCCGCCGGGACCACCCCAGAGCCTAGTGAATTTTGGTAAATTATCACCAGTGCATTTGCAATTTCCCTAGCCATCTCTTTTAGCACTCTGAAATGCATTCCATCAGGGCCAGGAGACTTGTCTACCTTTAGCCCCATTAGCTTGCCCATCACTACCTCCTTGGTGATAACAATCCTCTCAAGGTCCTCACCTGTCATAGCCTCATTTCTATCAGTCACTGGCATGTTATCTGTGTCTTCCATTGTGAAATCTCCCTTCTCATCCTCTAAAGGACCAATATTTACCTTAGCCACTCTTTTTTGTTTTATGTATTTGTAGAAACTTTTACTATCTGTTTTTATATTCTGAGCAAGTTTCCTCTCATAATCTATCTTACTCTTCTTCATAGCTTTTTTAGTCGCTTTCTGTTGCCCCCTAAAGATTTCCCAGTCCTCCAGTCTCCCACTGATCTTTGCTACTTTGTATGTTCCTTCCTTCAATTTCATGCTCTCCCTTATTTCCTTAGATATCCATGGTCAATTTTCCCTCTTTTTGCCATCCTTCCTTTTTGTTGGTATAAACCTTTGCTGAGCACTGTGAAAAATCACTTGGAAGGTTCTCCACTGTTCCTCAACTGTTTCACTATGAAGTCTTTGCTCCCAGTCTACCTGAGCTAGTTCTTCTCTCATCCCATTGTAATCTCCTTTGTTTAAGCACAAAATACTAGTGCTTGATTTTACCTTCTCACCCTCCATCTGTATTTTAAATTCCACATATTGTGATCGCTCCTTCCGAGAGGATCCCTAACTATGAGATCCTGAATCAATCCTGTCTCATTACACAGGACCAGATCTAGGACCGCTTGTTCCCTCGTAGGTTCCATTACATACTGTTCTAGGAAACTATCGCGGATACATTCTATAAACTTCTCCTCAAGGCTGCCTTGACCGACCTGGTTAAACCAATCAACATGTAGATTAAAATCCCCCATGATAACTGCTGTACCATTTCTACATGCATCTGTTATTTCTTTGTTTATTGCCTGCCCCCCCATAATGTTACTATTTGGTGGCCTATAGATTACTCCTATCAGTGACTTTTTCGCCTTACTATTCCTGATTTCCACCCAAATGGATTCAACATTATCCTCCATAGCACCGATGTCATCCCTTACTGTTGCCCGGATGTCATCCTTAAATAACAGAGCTACACCACCTCCCTTACCATCCACTCTGTCCTTCCGAAAAGTTTGATACCCTCGGATATTTAACTTCCAGTCGTGACCATCCTTTAACCATGTTTCAGTAATGGACACTAAATCATAGTCATTCACGATGATTTGCGCCATCAACTCATTTACCCTATTCCGAATACTACGAGCATTCAGGTAAAGTACACTTATGTTGGCTTTTTTTACCTCTGTTCTGAATCTGAACACCTCGATCAGTAACCTCTCCTAAGTTATATTTCCTCTTAACCTTTCTCCTAATTTTCCTTGTCGTCGAACCCATATCTTCATGTAACAACCTGCCGCGTCGCTTACCATTAATGTTTTCACTTCACGTTTTATTTCTTTTAGTATTCCTGGTCCTATTCACTGAGCTCCCCTCAGTCACTGTACCTTGTACTGTCGCCCTTTTTGATTTTTGACTATGGCTTCTCTGCCTTACACTTTCCCCCTTACTGCCTTTTATTTCTGTCCCTGTTTTACTACCTTCCAACTTCCTGCAACGGTTCCCATCCCCCTGCCACATTAGTTTAAACTCTCCCCAACAGCTCTAGGACATCGGTTCCAGTCCTGCCCAGGTGCAGACCATCCATTTTGTACTGGTCCCACCTCCCCCTGCTGGGCTGGGCTGGGCTGGGCTGGGCTCCTCCATCATTGTAGATGGGGATATTTGTCCTCCTCCACTGAGTTGTTTAATTCTCCACCATTCATGGTTGGATGTGGCAGGACTACAGATCTTAGATCTAATGCGTTTGTTGTGTAAAATATTGTCAGGATTGAGAATGAAGGGAAGCCTGAGTTAGAACATCCCATCCACTTCATCACCTTCTGCCTCCTTCACACAAAATAATGGTACCACAAATACTGCTAAGAGAACCTAATCCCTGATGGACATGAGGGGCATGGATTTTCACCCGTCTGTGAATATCTTTCCTCACTACCTTTGTCACTCCTATGGCATTTTATTCCTTTCTGCACATCCTGCGATTATTGCAGCTGGAGTTTAGGAGCACAGCCACCTTGCACTTTTCTCTTAATGCCACAATATCATTGGCCCCTAACCTCCTGGAGGATTCGCAACTCTAAGTCGCTGGTTCACCGCACAATAGCGGCGTGACGACCCAGAAGTGCAGGCGCCAGGCATGTGTGCTAAAAGCACGCGGTGTTTAAACTCCCAGCCATTTTTCTTCTGGCAGCTTGGAGCTCTGCGTTGCTGAATGAAAAATCCAGCCACAGCGCTAACCTGGGCCACTTACCCGGATATTTGGTGAGTTTTTACACCTTTTATTTACACGCATATTTTTCAGTCCAGCAGAGGCAGGAGACATCAGGAGACATTGTTTTTGGTGGGTTAAAGTTTTATATTATTAGTGCTTAGCATTTAGAAATATGTTTAAAATGCAAATAAAATGAAAGGAAGATCTATATATTTTTTTTACTTTTGTTTGTCATGAGGCTGTCAATTCCATTAAAAGATACTTTACTGTATAAAGTGAGTTTGAATGATTTTTGGTTTGTCATGAGGATGTTAATTCCATTAAAGGAACTATAATGGATAGAATGCGGTGCCCACTCGCCAGCGGGTATGACTGTCCACTGAAGATACTCAGTGTTACTGGCCTTGGGTTCTGTGGGTCCCAGCATGGCTGATGAGCTTGATCCTGGAACCACATCTTCAATTACTCACTTGGCAGGAGTTTCCAAATGGTGGGATTGGTCGTTGGATGCTAAGTTGCAGGTATTCCTTTCTCAGGCTCCTTTTCCGGGCCTCCTATTGCCGTTGGGTGTTCTCAAAGAATTGGGATCCTTCAATCAGGAGGTTCCTCCAAGTAGGGCTCTTCAGAGCAAAGGTCTCCCAGGAATTGACACCTAAGTTCCATTTCTTGAGGTAACCCTACAAAATGTCTTTGAAGAGCTTCCTTTGTCCTCCTCTTGTTGGGATCCTTCCTTGAGCGGTGTGAAGGAGATTGGCTTTGGCAGTCAGGACTCTGACATCCTAAGCATATGGGTGGCCCAAAAGAGTTGGTTTCAGATGATCATGGCCTTGATACTGGTGCTATTGACTTCTTCAAGGACACTAATGTTAGCACACCTGTCCTCCCAGCTGATTCAGAGCTAAAGTACAATTGGATTTTGCAATGTATTTTAAGCTTGGTTGTTTCTGAGTCTCCTTGATGTAATGTTCATCCATAGAAACCTCAGTGATTACTTCAAATGGTTTAACAGTGTTTAATGCCTTATTTGATATATGCAAGCCTCCTGTAAGCTAATGTGAACTATCTCTCTGACAGGTATTGCAGAGAATCAATCAACCACCCCTAAGAGTGCACTGCCAGAGGACATCCTAAAATTATGTCAGAAGCGATGTGTGCCAGGACACTGCGCTTTAGCAGCTGCTGCTTTCGGACATTGAGCTTGTCAATTAACAATTGTCAAAACCTTCCCCTTCCATGCCATTTTCCTCCCTTCCCTTCACAAATAGACGGGGGCCATTGTCTTTAAATGGAAAAAAAATATTTTATTGCAAGAAATTTGTAAACGTTCAGGCAGTTTTATGTCATTGTTCAGCTGACAAAATTCAAAATTAAGTTAAATGTTAACTGGTTTCAAAATTCTTTTTTATAAAAAGATTTTTGTTGATAAATGTTTTACATTAAACTTTACAAGCATCTACAAATGTTTTATTGAAACATTTAATTGAAATAATTATAAATGAATAAGATAATTGAAGCAAATAAGGCAGAAACATATTTAGCACGATGGTACACTAGTTAGCACTGCTGCCTCACCACACCGAGGACCCGTGTTCAATTGAGACCTCGAGTGACTGTGTGGTGTTTGTACGTTCTCCCCATGTCTGCATGGGTTTTCTAGAAGCATGGAATAGAACCGTAGAATTCCTACAGCCATGAAGGAGGCTATTCAGCCCTTCAAGTCTGCACCAACCCTCTGAAAGAATACCTACCTGGGTCCACTCCCCCGCCTTATCCCCGAAACCTAACCTGTAATCCCTGGACACTAAGGGCCAATTTAGCATGGCCAAATGACCTAACCTGACATCCTTGGACTGTGGAAGGAAACCAGAGCACTTGGAGGAAACCCACACAGACATGGGGAGAATGTGCAAACTCCACACATGACCAAGACTGGAATTGAACCCGGGTCCCTAGTGCTGTGAGGCAGCAGTGCTAACCACTGTGCCATTATGCTACTGCCGTTTCCTCCAAGTGCTTTGGTTTCCTCCCACAGCCCAAAGATGTACGGGTTAGGTGGATTAGCCTTGCTAAATTGCCCTTCAGTGTCCAAAGCTTAGGTGGGGTTATGGGGATAGGGCAGAGGCATGGGCCTGGGCAGGGTGCTCGTCTGGAGTGTCAGTGCAGACTTTATGGGCTGATTGGCTTTCTTCTGCTCTGCAGTGATTCTATAAATACTAATCAAAAAAAAATCAGATGTTACAAGGACAGTGACAGCAAAAAGCCCTGGGCATTCTTTCAAATCTTATGATCATAATCTAAATTAAAACATACAAACCTACATGCCACACATGTAAAATTATATAATAATAGAATGCATATTTAATTAGTTTTACAGATTAAAACAAATAACCAAACCTATGTTAACTTATAAATAATCATTAAAAAATTAAAAATTATTTAAAAGAATCACCAATAGTAATGCCTTTTTAAAAAGAAAGAGCAAGAAACAAACTCTTTAAAAAATGTCTACATACCTTTCAAACACTTGTTAAAATCGTTACCTGCTGTTTTCGATCTCAATCTCCTGTTTGACTGCCTGCCCTCAATGGGCTTTCCCAAGCTGGCTGCGTCATAAGGGTGCGGAGCTGCACTTCTCCTGTGTTGTGCTGGAGCCTACGGAAACGGGAGGCCCCAGGCTGCCAAAGAGAAAGGAAAGTTGGACGCATCATCGGAGCACAGGTAAGTGCACACATTTCACTTTTAAAATCGGCAGCCCATCGCTTCCCACCGCTCGTTCGGCCAGTCTGTTGGAGGCCGGGCGATACAGGGTGGTCCGCATGTGCCTGATGCTATTTGTGGTCATGAATGATGCAAACTCCTGGCTTGTAAATGCCTCCTCATTGTTGGACACCAGGGTCTGGATTCTACGGTGGCGGGATGTTCCATTTTGCCAGCAGCCGGGGGGTTTCCTGACGGCGTGGAGCTGCCCCACAATGGGAAACTCCATAGACCAACCAGCGAAGAGAAGCACCCCACCGGGGTGCTGAACCAGAAATCTGGCGCGGCGGGATGGAGAATCCAGCTCCAAGACTTCGGGCAGTCCATGCATGCTAAAAATGCCTTGCAGTTGGTCCGTGTTTGCTCGCTGTGGGGGCCCAGTGTACTTTAAGCCACTTTCAGTGGGCATCCACAAATATGAGGAAACCGGCAGAAATGACCCCTGAAACGGGCCTGCAAAGTCGATGTGTATGCAAGACCATGCCTTCCTGAGCCACAATTAGGGGTGCATCAGGGTCTTCGGTAGGGCCTTTTGGTGGGACTGGCAAGGGCGGAATTGCGGGCCAACCGCTCAATTTCGCATCTAGTTCAGGCCACCAAATGTAGCTGCGTGCCAACATTTTCATTTTGGTCATCTTGTTTATGGAGGGGTGCGCGCCCCCATTCGGGTACAACCACCCGCGTTCCCCACAGGTGGACGCTGTCTTCAACACTCATTTTGGGTAGCTTGGAGGTGTCGGCCCTCAGCCCACCTGGTATCGCGTTATGTCAGACCCTCGATAACTCAGGGTGGGTCTGGGTCCACTCTCTGATGTGTGCTGCTGTTACTGGCAAAGTGTCTATGAAATGGAGAGCGGCTATCACCTCCGCATCTGCGATGGGAGCTGATGATTTTATGGGTTGCGACAGGTCGCTCAACTCATCTGCCTGCGGGATTCTTGTGCCTGGGCGATGCTCTGACATATACTCATAGGTGGGCAGAGGCAGTGGCCATTGCTGAACCTGGTTAGATACTATCAGTGGAATCACCTGACCCCCACCCATGAGATAACAATGCATCTTTTCTTGTGCCTTGTAGGATCACCTGGTGATGAGGCTAGGGCCCGCTGGTGACCTGTGCCCCCAGCCGCAAGCCTGCGACATCCCAGAGTACACATTGGGGACGACAACGGCTTCTCGGCATTGCTGTCACCAGAACCCTCCAACATCCCAGAGACACTCTCCTTGGCTGGGCACGTTAATAAGAGGCTCCTGGGGCACTATCTGGTACGTACCACACATGTGAATCGGTGAAGCAGGTGGAGGTAGAAACCCCTGAGGGGCGGACGGTCGGAAGGCAGCCCAACCCCAGGGACTAGCTGTCATCCAGACGGGCCTCAGGTTTCTGCAAAAGGACGGTCCCATCAATGTTGGACATGCAGTCGCAGAGCTGGGGACTACATGAAGGGCTGTCAGCAACCATCCAGTGCCTGCAGGTGCAGCTGGAGGTGTCCAACTGCCTCCAGGGGCAGGAGGCGATGCCGACCATACGTGCCACCCAGGCCAACATCGCATGGGTGGTATCTGCGGTGGAGTTCTTCGGTGTGGCAGTATTGGCCATGGGTCAGAATGTCCAAGGTCTGGGGCACAGTGTGCAGGCGATGGCTGATGCACAGAATAAGGCAGCCATGTCACAGACAGACATGTACCAGAGCCACTTGGACATTACTGCTGTGCTCCAGAACTTGGCCTAACACAGCGGGTCATGGCTGCAGGCATCGAGGGTATTGGCCTGGCGCTGGCTGAACCTGAACCAAACACAGAGAGACCTGGCACAGTCCCTGAGTGACATAACATAGTCCCAAAGGGCCATGGCACAGTCCCTATGCTCCATGGCAGTGAGCATGGAGACTCTGGTCGAGATGGGAGCAGGCCTCCAGTACTGGCAGTGCCAGGTAATGGCGGAGCCCCAGAGTTCGCTTGTGCTGCTCCCCGTCCCAAGGAGAAGCCCAGTGGCCATCGGGCACCCCGAAGGAGGAGGGGGTGATGGGGCCTGTGCCGGTTACTCCCACAGGGGAGGTGCTGGAACACCTCAGTGCCTCTTAATACCCCCATCCCCACCTATCCCTGATGCACTGATGGGAAGTGAGCAGAACAGGGTGGCACCATGCCACCCGTGACACTCGGAAGACTGGCGGGCCTGTCCCAACCTAGTCGCGCCAGAGGACGACTGCCAGGCACAGGGTGGGAATCACAGCAAGCCGCCCCCATTTCTGATGTACCAGGAGGGGACCTAGACATAATGTTAGGGCATGTAATGTCAGAAAGGTAGACATCAGTAAAGTTGGCAGGGTGAAACATATAGGTTAGAGATAGGGGCTCGGGTATAAGACATGTATATATCACAATAAACACCTTTTCACCAACATTCTGATGTGCCTTGGTGCTCTATGAGAAGAGTGTGAGGGATGGGCTGGGCTGGGTGAAGAGGGTGTACCGGGTGTGGGGGGGTGGGAGACTGCTGGTGTGGGACGCGGGAGTTGGAGGGAGACATGGGTCAGAACCCGCAGGGCAGTCATCAGCCAGCTCCTACGAAGACTCTGGAAGTAGCAGGGAATGGGGTCAGATATTTGGGGGCTGCACAAGGTTGGGCTAACCAGGTGCATGACCCATCAACACACACCGCCCTGGTACCAGCCCCCTCTTTCCCCCCTCCACCTCCACCCCGGAACCCATCCCCACCGGTAGGGCCCGATGAGATTGTGTGATGGAATGGCCAGCACACATACAGGGATCACCCCGGCAGACGATGGAAAGTGCTAGCGAGGCCAGGAGTCCAACATTGTTAAATGATGCATAGCATCAGCTCATCGCACTGTGGGATGTCATCATCCTCCATCCCATGGACCAGACCCTTGCTGATACTGCCAATCCAGGGCCAGCACCCTGTAGTGTGTCAGGTAGGAAAGCAGGGGGTGGGGTGCAGTGAGGGTGGACAGAGGGTTGAGTGACTGGGAGGGTGTATGGGGATGGGACGGGACGTCCGAGCTGCCGTCGTCCAGGCAGATGCCAACCACTCCTGAATGGGCACTGTAATCCATTGTATGCAGGGGTGAAAAGCACATTCTTTAGTATGATGGATACCTGCATGCCCTAACAGGTCCGACTGGCTACATGGTGGCCAAGGCCTGCATTGCAGCCTCTTCACCCGCATGGCACCTGCCCCACAGCCCTTCCCTCTCATTCCCACCCCTACCCCTGGCCGTTCCCCCTGACACTTTGCCCTCCGCACCACACACCTGGCACCAGTGGGCCTCGAGCTCCGGCACCCACTCCTGCTGGCAGGGTTATCCACGGCTGGTACAGCCCATGCCTGCAGTACGCTCTGCGGTCTCTGTCATGCGCACTCCTGTGGGACCTACTGTAGCATGCTCCTTGGGTGGGCCACATGGTGCCCCACCAGCAGGGTGGCGCCTGGTTGTGGGAGTGCGGACAACCATGTGGCCAGTGCCGCTCTGGTCATCCATGAGCCATTGTGGGAGGTCAGTGGGGTGCATGGCTGGATGGCTGCCATGCAGGTTTGGCGAATGGTAATCCATGCCTGGACACCCTGGTCCCAGGGAGACATCCGGACCCCACGGCCCATCCCCTGGCCTCCATCTCAGCCAGCGGCAGAACCGGCAGCCCATGGTTGTACCTCTGTGGACATGTCTTACCTCCTCTCTCACCCTCAGCAGCCATGTCACCTATTTCCCAATTTTAAAAATTACGAGTGAACCTCGCTGTTGGTAATTCCACCTGGTGGAGACGGAGCATCGTGAGGGGCCTGGAAATTACTGTGTGGGCCCAATAGTGATATGCCAACGGAGTGTACTGCACTATTTGCATGCCCACACCAGCATATGGCGTGGAACGCATTCAGCCACTGTCAAGGCATCAAAGCATGGCATTCTGTTGGGTGCCCAGCGACCGGCCTCGATTTTTGGCAGACGCGTAATTTTCTGCCTGATTGCATTCCCCAATTCCAGTGTCGCTGGACGGAGAATCCCGCCCAAAGATTTTGATGGAGCTTGATAGTGTAGAAACTGAGAGGTTCCTTTACTTTATTGAGAAATCTAAAACACACAGGCACCACCTCAGGACTCAGGGGCTACTCATTTGGGACTGAAAAGAGGAGAAATTTATTCACTTAAAGAATTGTGAATCTTTGGAATTTTCTATCGAAGAGGTTTGTGAATTCTCCTTTGTTGAATATATTTAAGGCTGATAGGCAGATTTCTATCTCTCAGGGAGTCAAGGGATATTGGGGAGTGGGCAGGAAAGTGGGGTGCAGGCCAATGATCGGTGATGATCATATTCAATGGTGGAACAGGCTCGAGTAGCTGTATGGTCTACCCGTGTTCCTATATCTTACAGTTTTAGTTCCAATTTTCTTTCACTACAAAGCAGGCAGCTTGAATAACTCTGCATAAAAGGATCAAAGGACAAGACTTGGGAAAATAAGCTGAGAAACGTTCTCCGCATTTGTCAGTGATAGAAAAAGAAATCCGGGAAATCAAACCTCAGGAAATCAAAGTCTAATCTGATGAGTGGAACAGGGCCAACTAATGGTATTAAATTTGAAAAGTGCTTGCCTTCACGGAAACCATTATTTGCCAACAGCTTTATGCAAAATAGTGCAATAGAACATCTGGTACGGAGCCATTAAAGGAAGGATTTCAAACTGCATATTAGCTATCTTATCAATCGTGAAAATTCACATTCATTCAGGAAGAAATAATACTTGTGCCTCATATTATCTAGCTTCAAATGTTGGGTATAAATAAAAGCGTAAGCATCAGCAATTTTACACTTCCAGTTCAGCTTGGTGCTGTCATGAAACATAATATTGGTGCAGCAAAATTTTTGGAAGGTCTTAATAAATCAGATAAGATTACTATTTTCTACTCGCCTATAAATATTCAAACTGTTGAAAATTTATCGTGGAGCAACTCTTGCGCTGGACTAGAAATTTATATTCGGACAATACTGTGCTATGTTTCTGAGAAACATCTCAGAGCAGTTGACACGCAATAAAATAATTTGAGGTTTCGCTGCTCCTGTTTCTTCCACTTCTGCTTTCAGGCTGTATTCTGTCAACATTTGTCGGGGTAGCATTTAGCCTGCCATGGATGTGCTGATAATGAACATTTTCAAATCGAAGTAATCTAAAGATGGATCGTGAAGATTTCCCGTGTTTGGCCTGTGACTATTTCCTTTGTCAATTGTGGGAATGTCCTTGGAAAGAAAGTGTTGATGCACGGGCTGGAATTCTCCCCCTCCCCTCCCGTGGCAGGACCCCTAGGTATTGTTGTGGATCTACCTGTTGAGAGCATGATGACAGAACTTAACGTGCGCCTTTGTGAATAAAACTGTCATAGCCACCTTCTGCAAAAATAATGAATGAGCAAAAAAAACTGACGTAGAAAGAAATAAGGCACCTGCGTTTACCTAACACCTTTCACAACCTCAAGACATCCCAAAATACTTCCCTTTTCAAGGATAGTCACTGTCCTCATGTAGGAAATGTAGTGGCCAATTTGCACACAGCAACGCCATAAAAAAAGCAATATGATTAATGATCGTATAATCTGCTTGGGAAATGAAAATTCTAGTACAATGTGGCCCAGTGCGCTCAACGAATTCCCTACTCTTCTTCAAATTGTGCATGGGATTGTTTATATTTATTTGATAGGATAAATGGGCCCTCAGATTAAACTCTCATCCAAATTTTGGCAGCTGTGATAAAACAGCCATCTCTCAAGACTTCAATGAAGTGCCTACCTTGATTTAATGTCTGAGAGTAGGACTTGAATCAATCCAAAACCTTCTGATTCTGACCTGCTCCATGAGGAGCATGGTTGAAGGTCAAATGTGGGGAGGGTACGAGGTGTTAGCCAGTGGATTGTTGGGGGGGAGGGGGAGTTTTTGCGAATTTGAGAGGCAGCAGGTGGATTTGATGCCAGGGGAGTGGTGGTAACTTACTCTTACAGCTTGGTGGAGGTCGTTGGTCTTCTTCAGACATTGGACGCTGGTCCTCCAGGTGGCATTGCTGTCCCTGCTGTTGGTCGTCCGGACCCCTCAGGGATAAAGGGTGCCCCTGCCTCTCATCCACTTCATCGAGAAGCCATCAGGTCGGCATCGCCAAAGTGAGGAGCAGGTCTGCACGTTGTCATTTTAGTGTGTTGACTGGGAATGAGTGGTGAAGGAGCTTCTGAAAGCAGTTCCCCTTGTGAGCGTTGCGCATCTGAGGCACCAGTCTGGTGAATCAGACGGCGAGGAAGCCAGTAACTTCAAGATTCTCGTGGAGGTTTGTGAGGGCTGATTTAGCTCAGTGGGCTAGACAGCTGGTGTGTGATGCAGATTCAAGCCAGCAGCGCAGGTTCAATTCCCGTACCAGCTGAGAATTCTGAATTCTCCCTCAGTGTACCCGAACAGGCACCGGAATGGGGCGACTAGGGGCTTTTCACAGTAACTTCATTGCAGTGTTATTCTAAGCCTACTTGTGACAATAAAGATCATTTACATTTTTGGACGCTAAGTGCTGTTGAATGCAGGCCACGATCTCACCAACGCAGCCAACATGAAGCTCCCTGTCAAACACGGCCAAAACCGGACTTTAACTTTTGTCCACTGAATCACATTCATATGTGCTCATTCTAAAGTAACAGTGAGTATAACTTTGATACGAATAAAAGACAAAATCACAAATGAATATAGCAAACTGGGGCCTTTCAGTGCATCAAGTATTGGCTAAAAAAAAGTCTGCATTGGCTAAGTCGGCTTTCAGCTCGTCAGCAGAGGCAGCAGGCGGCATCCCGGGAGATTGTACAGATTTGTGACTTGATGGGTGGTAGGTTAGTGCTTGCCAGATAAGGTTAATGGAGTGTTGAGGCATTCAATAAGACTTCTTATCGGTCAGAGCCTCCGGAGGAGTCAGACATGTTGAGATTTTTGGAGGGTTTGGAATGTCCCACGGTTGAAGAGGAAGATTGGGAAGGGGTGGAGGAGGTCAGAACAGCAATTGGGTGAATGCAGACGGGTAAAGAGCTGGAGCCGGATGCGTTCCCGGTGGAGTTTTATTAAAAAATTGCTGATCGATCGGTGCCGCTGCTGGTGGAGATGTTAGAGGACTCGGTGGCTCGGGGAGTCTCTTCCGGAGACAATGATGCGAGCATCCATCTCCGCTTCAGCTAAAGAAGGATGGAGTGTGGGTCGTTCAGCCCGATTTATTTATTAAATGTAGATGCCAAGATTATGGCAAAGGTGTTAGCGCTGAGGTTGGAGAGGTGTCTCCCGCAGGTTATTGGGGAAGATCAGATTGGGTTTCTGAAAGGTAGGCACTTGTCGTCAAATATGAGGTGACTGTTGAAAGTGATATTTTCCCCGGCGGAAGGGAGGGAACAGGAGGTCATTGTGGATTGGAAGCTGAAAAGGCCTTCGATTAGAATGGGGATACTTGCTGCGGTGCTGAGGACCCGGGTTCGAATCCCGGCCCTGGGTCACTGTCCGTGTGGAGTTTGCACATTCTCCCCGTGTCTGCGTGGGTTTCACCCCAATGACCCAAAGATGTGCTGGTTAGGTGGATTGACCACACTAAATTGTCCCTTAATTGGAAGAAAAATTATTGGAAGAAAATTATTTTATAAATTTCTTATAAAAAAAGAAAAAAAAAGAATGGGGATATTTGTTCGCAGTGATGGAACTGTTTGGGATAGGGCCTAAGTTTGTGGCGTGGGTTCAGTTATTATTTAAGGCACCTAAGGATAGTGTTCATACAAATTGCGTGAGCTCGAGGTATTTTGAGTTACACCCCCCTCTTGTTCGCGTTGGCAATTGAGCCATTGGCCATTGCCCTGAATATTCGGATAGGTAGAAAAGGTAGCTTGGGTTGGGGGGGGTTTATATATAATGGATCCGATCCCCATAATGGGTGATATCATGGCCTTACTGAAGTGATTTGTGGATTTTTCAGGGTATAAATTGAATTGGGAGAAAAATGAGTGTTTCCCGGTTGTTCAGCCGGGAGAGGGGTGAATTTGCAGCTGTTGCCAATTCGTCTTACGGGTTCCCATTTCAGATACTTAGTAAGAAGTCTTGCAACACCAGGTTAAAGTCAAACAGTTTTATTTGGAATCAGTAGCTTTCGGAGCGTAGCTTCTTCATCAGGTGAGTGGAGAGGTAGGACTAAGTATTTTAGATAGTTAGGGGTGCGGTGGCTTGGGATTAGGCCCGGCTTCAGAAATTACATTTTACAAGCCTGGTGAGCAGGGCTAAAGGATTAGGCCCGGCTTCAGGAATTACATTTTACAAGCCTGGTGAGCAGGGCTAAAGTGGATTTTCAAAGGTGGGACAACCTCCCTCTGTCATTGGTTGGCAGTGTTCTGCCAGTAAAAATGAATGTCCTGCTAGGTTTTCTGTATTTATTTCAGTGTTTGCCGTTTTATTTTGCCAAAATCCTTTTTCGGGTGAGTGGAGAAATTGATTTTGATGTTCATTTGCCCTAAGCTCATGGGGTTCTGGGTCTCCTTCTTTCGCACCATGTCAGCAATCCTGCAAATTGAACTGAAGCCTTGTCGCTTGGGACCATATCTGGGGTATCGGACCTGGCTGAGCTGCAGACTGTGGGAGGAGTTGATGGTTTGGTTCTTGCCTCACTCATTGCTCAAAGGCGTGTGCTGAAGGGTTGGAGGTCAGCATCTCCACCCAGGGCCTAGGTATTGCTGGGGGATCTTATGGAGTTTTTGTATCTCGAGAAAGTTAAATACACCGTGAGGGGAGTGATTGAAGGGTTCTACCGAAAATGGCAGTTGTTTATTTTGTACTTTAAAGAGCTAGTCACCATCAGCTGTTAGGGGGTGGTGGGGATGGGGGCTGGGGGCGGGGGGGCTGGGGGCAGTGTGTGGTTGTCAGGGTTCAGCGGGGGGTTTCTGTTCAGTTTTCTCGTCAGTAGGGTTTGGGGGCGCTGAGTCTGTTATTGGCTGTTATTGTTTTGTTATGTATAAAATTGAAAATACTGAATAAAATGTATTTTTAAAAAGCCTGCACTGGCTATTTTGAAGAGAAATCCAGTTAGTATCACTTCCCTGCCCTTATGCCATTTCCTGCAATTTATTTTCCCTTTTGGATACTTACCCAATTTCCTCTCGAAGACCGCTAGCGAGTGAGCATGTATCTTAGGGTGTCTCAGTGACCATACATAACAGTGCATTGCAAACTGCGAGGTGTTCCCAATATTTCCAGATCCAGCTTCAAAAGACCAGACACATAAACGTTTATGGTCATCTTCACACCCACTGTTCACACAAAGCTTGTTCTGTCCTGAGGGAACTGTGGTTGCAAATGTGACAGATTTCAGTGACGACTTCCTTGGTGAAGCACAGATGTCTTATTCATCGTTGTTACTGAGTTTAATGAAGAATTATTCCCTGATCACCATGTGGATTTGGTCTCCTGCTGAAGGCCACTTCCTGCACCTCTCACCTCATCTCGCAGCTTGTTCTGCTCTGTCTAAATTGTACCCAAGTTAAAGTCATGCTCAATTCCAGTGGAAGAACTGTGAACAAAGAACAAAGAACAACGAAACGTACAGCACAGGAACAGACCCTTTGGCCCTCCAAGCCTGCGCCGTTCATGCTGCCTGTCTAAACTAAAACCTTCTACACTTCCTGGGTCCGTATCCCTCTATTTCTATCCTATTCATGTATTTGTCAAGATGCTCCTTAAACGTCATTATCGTCCCTGCTTCCACCACTGCCTCCGGCAGCGAGTTCCAGGCACCCACTACCCTCTGTGTAAAATACTTAGCTCGTACATCTCCTCTAAACCTTGCCCCTCGCACATTTAACCTATGCCCCCTAGTAATTGACCCCTCTACCCTGGGAAAAAGTCTCTGCCTATCCACTCTGTCTATACCCCTCATAATTTTGTAGACCTCTATCAGATCGCCCCTCAACCTCCTTCGTTCTAGTGAGAACAAACCAAGTTTATTCAACCGCTCCTCATAGCTAATGCCCTCCATACCAGGCAACATCCTGGTAAATCTCTTCTGCACCCTCTCTAAAGCCTCCACATCATGTCTGGAAACAGTTTGTGCGGAAGTCTTGAAGTCATTGAAAAATACTTCGGCAACTGCTACACACTTCCCATAGATATAGAAAGCACAAAAATAATGTTGAATTTTAACAACTGTAGAATAAATAAAATATAGTAACTAACCTGTGAGCACACCTGGTCAACGGTTTTTACAGAGCTGAATGATTTTAACACATGGGAACCCAGGATGGTCTGAAGCTGTCACCTAATATTGGTGCCTCGCAGTTTCATGTATCGGCACAGATGCTGGACCTTCATTGTTAAATCTCTGCAATTCCAGGCAAGGAGCTCTGATGATTCTCGAAACACTGAATGATGAACTTCCTTTGCCTAATATGTGCTTCACCATAAGCAATCTCAGTAAGGTACCAATGATTGGTCCCAACAAAATTATCATCTTGCCCTTAATCTGACTCTCTGGTTGCTGTTGTTCTGGCATCTCAATTTGCTGTTCCTATTGTAAGTGTTGTGGATTATAAAGCTAAGGTAAAGACACCTTAGTCCCGGGTGACCATCGGCTGATTTCCCCTTTGAGGGGAGAGCTGACTGGTGGTGATTTAATCTGAGGGTCACCACACCTCAGGCGAGGGGCAAGGTTCAGAGGGTGGAAATTTGTGAATAACCTCAGCTGGTACAGGAATTGAACCCACGCTGCTGGCCTTGCTCTGCATCACAAACCAGCTGTCGAGCCAAGTGAGCTAAACCATCCCCCATTGTGTCCCAGATCAGGAAACCGGAGCAGTGGGTCCCAAGTCAGGCAGCTAGAGTGGGGGGGTCTTAGGTGATGCACCTGGAATAGCGGGTCCCAGGTGAAGCACCCAGAGTGCTGGGTCCCAGGTACGGCACTGGAGTTGCAGGGCTCACTGTCACCTGAGTAAGTTACTGAAGATTGCATGAGTAAGAGAGTGTGGAGGGTGGGGAGTAAGTGTGTGGTGATGGGGTGGAGGACAGAGTGTCAGGGTACTGGGGGTCATGGGGGCGGGTGGGGTTGTCAAGAGAGGCTGGGGTGAGAGAATGATCTACATTCATTCCTTGGCTGTGATGGCCCGAGGATGTGAGACACTGTATACTGTTTGCATCCCCCTCTGGCAACTTTACCTGGTGGTTACAGCATAGTCTCAGGCCATTTGGCCTACGCAGTCGATGTTGGTCTTTCTGTTCATCACAAGCCTCCACAAACCCTTCTTGACAACACTATCAGGGCAACGTTCAGCTTCTTTCTTCCTCAGGTAGCATGGTAGCACAAGGGGTAGCACTGTTGCTTCACAGCTCCAGGGTCCCAGGTTCGATTCCTGGCTTGGGTCACTGTCTGTGCAGAGTCTGCACGTTCTCCCTGTGTGTGTGTGGGTTTCCTCCGGGTGCTCCGGTTTCCTCCCACAGTCCAAAGATGTGCAGGTTAGGTAGATTGGCCATGCTAAATTTTCCTTAGTGTCCAAAATTGCCCTTA
Organism: Scyliorhinus torazame; assembly: GCF_047496885.1. Classification (NCBI taxonomy): domain Eukaryota; kingdom Metazoa; phylum Chordata; class Chondrichthyes; order Carcharhiniformes; family Scyliorhinidae; genus Scyliorhinus; species Scyliorhinus torazame. The sequence goes on along the minus strand of NC_092709.1, from coordinate 282,198,686 downwards.
GTGTTTTGGGGGGTGTGTGTGTGTGTGTGTGTGTGGGGGGGTTACTGGGTTATGGGGATAGGGTGGAGGTGTAGGCTTGTATAGGGTGCTCTTTCCAAGAGCCGGTGCAGACCCGATGGGCCAAATGTCCTCCTTCTACACTGTAAATTCTATGATTTTATGATTCAGAATGTCCAATTCACCTAACAGGCAAATTTTTCGGGACTTATAGGAGGAAATGGGAGCACCCAGAGGAAATCCGCTCAGACACGGGGAGAACGTGCAGACTCCGCACAGACAGTGACCTAAGCTAGGAATCAAACCTGTGAACCTGACGCTGTGAAGCAACAGTGCTACCCACTGTGCTACCGTGCCGCCCTTGACTACATAGCTACACTGAGCAAATAAGATAATGGGCCATGACTTCCTCGGCGTGGCAATCAACGGTAGATCGGCATCCTATACACTTAAGCCTGTACACCCTGTACTCTTAAGCTCTGGTCTCACCCATCTTCCTGACTTAGGCAGGGTAAGATCCATGTTGTGCAGCAGGCCCTTGGATCTAGCAGCTGAGTCCAAAACAGCGGAGTGAAAGAGGACATGCCCCCTTTTTTATGGCACCAGCTAAGTTTAAAGGTCCCATTGAAAATAACAGACTAGGGAGAAGGTAAGTGTCTACGGTGAGTCTTTATGTTGTATATATATGATATATCCTTTTGTCTAATTTATAAAATTTTAAATCTGGACAATTGACTTTTAAAATGACTGAAGCCATGTCTGGCTGTTCCCCTCAAACAAAAAGAGTTCTTTGGCAGTATCACATAAACCTGTGACTCGTAATCTCTGAAGAGATACTAATGGCCCTATATACTGTAGAGACCAAGTTCAAAGGGAATTATACAAAGGCCATCTATATCTCATGAGCCAGGCCTGGTCAACTGGAGTTGATCCATCTGCTAGGACAAATGATGCTGTAATCTCCTGTTCAGGCTTAATGGTTGAAACATTAACAATATCAGGAACCCAGACAAAAGGATGTGCACCCTTTGTCAAAGCCAAAGCGGAGGGGTTGGAGTCATGTAACATGCCCCGCACACCCCAGCTAGTGGAACCTGTCACCTTTCCTCATTGTCACTGGGAAAAAATCCTGGAACTCCCTGCCTATCAGCACTATGGTGCACCTACACCACATGGACTGCAAAAGCTCAAGTGTAATTAGGTGGGCAGGTTTCATGCGTCGGTGCAGGCTCGATGGGCCGAAGGGCCTCCTCTGCACTGTAATATTCTGTAATTGTATGATTCTGTGAAGAAGGCAGTGCATCACCATCTTCTCAAGGGCAATTAGGGATGGGCAATAAGGGCTGGCATGGGCAGCAATGCCTACATCCCATAAAATAATTTTAAAAAGTAGCTGTGGGCTACAACTTGGGGCGGGATTCTCCGACCACCCGCTGGGTCGGAGAATCGCTGGGGGGGGGCGGCGTGAATCCCGCCCCCATCGCCTGCCGAATTCTCTGGCGCCAGAGACTTGGCGGAGGCGGGAATCAGGCCGCACCGTTTGGCGGGCTCCCCCCGGCGATTCTCCGGCCCACGATGGGCCGAAGTCCCGCCGGTTCTATGCAGGTCCCACCGGTGTAAATTGGAGTTGGTCCCTTACCGGCAGGGCTGGCGGCGCGGGCGGGCTCCAGGGTCCTCGGGGGGGATGCAGGGCGATCTGGCCCGCGATCGGGGCCCACCGATCCACGTGCAGGCCTGTACCGTGGGGGCTCTCTATTCCTACGTGCCGGCCGTGTAAGCCTGGACAAAGGAGAATAAAGTTAAAATAAGAAGAAAATATCCATGGGGCACGAACAGGCTGAAAATATTGGTGAACTAAATACATACTTTGGTTCTGCCTTCACAAAGGAGGACACAAATAACGTACCAGAAATGTTGGGGAACACAGGGTTTAGTGAGAGGGAGGAATTGAAGTATTAGTAGAGAAATGGTATTGGGAAAATTGATAGGATTGAAGACTGATAATCTACAACCCAGCGCACTTAGGAAGTGTCTCTCGAAATATTGGGTACATTGGTGGTCATCTTCCAAGATTCTATAGACTCTGGAACAGTCCTAATGATTGGAGGGCAGCTAATGTTAGAATGTCTAGAATACAAAACCAGGGATGTACTTCTGAGGCTGTACAAGGCTCTGGTGAGACCCCATTTGGAGTATTGTGAGCAGTTTTGGCCCCCATATCTAAGGAAGGATGCGCTGGCCTTGGAAAGGGTCCAGAGGAGGTTCACAAGAATGATCCCTGGAATGAAGAACTCTGGGTCTGTACTCGTTGAAGTTTAGAAGAATGAGAGGGGATCTTATTGAAATGTACAAGATACTGCGAGGCCTTGATAGAGTGGACGTGGAGAGGATGTTTCCACTTGTAGGAAAAACTAGAACCAGAGGACACCATCTTAGTTTAAAGGGACGATTCTTTAAAACAGAGATGAGGAGGAATTTTGTCAGCCAGAGGGTGGTGAATCTGTGGAACTCTTTGCCGCAGAAGGCTGTGGAGGCCAATCCACTGAGTGTCTTTAAGACAGAGATAGATAGGTTCTTGATTAATAAGGGGATCAGGGGTTATGGGGAGAAGGCAGGCGAACGGGGATGAGAAAATATCAGCCATGATTGAATGGTGGAGCAGACTCGATGGGTCGAGTGGCCTAATTCTGCTCCTCTGTCTTATGGTCTTATGGTCTAATGTTGCCCCGCTATTTAAAAAGGAAGGCAGGGAGGAAACAGGGAATTATAGACCCGTCAGATAGTAGGGAAATTGCTAGAATCCATTATGAAAGATTTAATAGCAGAGCACTTGGAAAACAATGGCAGGATCGGATAGAGTAAGCATGGTTTAGGAAAGGAAATTCATGCTTGACTACTAAATTCTTCAAGGATGTAACTAGTACAGTTGAAAAGGGGGAGCCAGTGGATGTGCTTCATTTAAGCTTTCAGAAGTCTTTCAACGACGTCCCACATAAGAGAATACTGTGTAAAATTTAAAGGACAACAGATTGGAGGTAGAGTATTGAGATGGAGAGAGAACTGATTGACAGACAGGAAAAAAAAGAGTAGGAATAAACAGATCCTTTTCCAAATGGCAGGCAGTGACTAGTGGCGTATCACAGAAATCAGCACTAGGACCCCATTTATTCACAATCACCCGTAACTTTCTCTCCAGGCAAATGACTTAAGTTGCTGGTGCACCGCACATGCTGGACGTGACAACCCGAAAGTGTGGGCATACAGGCATGCGCAATTGTTTTTGACAACTTGATGTCCTGTGCTGCGCTGGAGCAGCTAAATGAAAATGCAGCTACAGGACTAAATTGGACTACTTACTTGATTTTAGGCGAGTTTCTACACCTTTTTATTTATACTGAAATTTTTCGGTTTAGCAGAGGTAGGGGACATCGAGAGACACATTTTTGGTAGGTTAATGTTTTATATCAATAGCGTCTAGCATTTATAAATATGTTTGAAATGCAAATCAAGTGAAAGGAAGGTATTTTTTTTAAACTTTGGTTTGTCATGAGGCTGTTAATTGCATTAAAGGAACTCCCCGAACAGGCGCCGGAATGTGGCGACTAGGGGCTTTTCACAGTAACTTCATTGAAGCCTACTTGTGACAATAAGCGATTTTCATTTTCATTCATTTCATTTTCATTTAATTTCATTTTAATTTCATTTCATTTTAATTTCATTTCATTTCATTTCATATAATGAATAGAATGTGGTGATCACTCTCTAACGGGTTTCATTTTTCCACCTAACATATTCCGTGTTCCTGGTCACGGGTTCTGTGAGTCCTTGTGTGGCTGATGAGCCCAATCCTACAGTCAAATCTTCAATCAGTCATTTGGAAGAAGTTTCCAAAAGGTGGGATTGGTCCGTGGATGCTAAGTCACAGGCATTCCTTTTCCAGGCTCCTTTTCCGTGTCTCCTCTTGCTGTTAGATGTTTTTGAAGAATTGTTACTTTTCAATCAGGAGGTTCCTCCAAGTATGTCTCTTCAGAGCAACGGTCTCCCAGGAACTGACGTTTATGTTTCATATCTTGAGGTAAGCCTCCAAGCTGTCTTTGAAAAGCTTCCATTATCCTGCTCCTGTTCGAGATCCTTCCTTCAGCAAGGGCCTGGAAAGGATACTCTTTGGAGTGTTAGTGCAGACTTGATGGGCCGAATGACTTTGTTCTGCACTGCTGTGATTTTATGATTCTATCAACACTAATCTAAAAAAAAATCAGATGTTACAAGGGCAGTGACAGCAAAAAATCCTGGGGCGCTTTTAAAATCTATGTCCATAATCTAAATTAAAACATACGAACATTTTTAAGCATGCCACACATAAAGTTATATAATATACTGTAGGTCTAAATGGTTTCACAGATTTAAAACAAATAACAAAACCTATGTTCACTTATAAATAATCACCTTTAATCATAAAAAAACAATTACTTTAAAAGAATCAACAACAATAATAATGCCTGTTTAAAAGGAGCAAAAAGAAACATTAAAAAACATCCACATATCTTTAAAACACTTGTTAAAATAGTTGCCTGTTGTTTTCTATCTCAACCTGCTGTTTAAATGACTGCCCTCAATGGATGTTCTCAAGCTGGCTGCTTCTCAAGTGAATGTGGCTGCACTCCCCCTATGCCGCGCTGGAGCCTGCACAGATTGGGATGCTGGAGGCCCCAGGCTGCCAAAAGGAAAGGAAAGTTGGATGCATCGTCCAAGCACAGGTATGTGTGCAGATTCTCTATTAAAATCGGCTGCCCAGGTCGGCACTGAGGTTCAGTGGTTAGCATTACTGCCTCACGGCACCAAGGAACCGGGTTTGATCTCGGTCCTGGGTTACTGTCTGTTTGGAGTTTTCACATTCTCCCCGTGTCTGCGTGGATCTCACCCCCACAACCAAAACAGTGTGCAGGGTAGGCGGATTGGCCATGCTAAATTGCCACTTAATTGGGGAAAAAAAGAATTGGGTCCTCAAAATTTTTTTTTTGAAATTGGCGGCCCGTGGCTTCCCACCGCTAGCTGGGCCAATATATGTTAATGATTTAGATGAAGGACCTAAATATAATATCTCCAGATTTGCAGATGACACAAAGTTGGGTGGGAGGGTGAGCTGTGAGGAGAATGCAAGAGATGCTTCAGTGCAATTTGGCTGGCTGAGTGAGTGGGCAAATGTATGGCAGATGCATTATAATGTGGATAAATGTGAGGTCCAGTCCACAACAGTGCCTATACTTCCTCAGAAAACAGAAAATTCAGCATGCCCACACTGAATCTTAACAACTTTTACAGATGCACCATAGAAAGCATTCTATCTGGCTGCATCACAGCCTGGTATGACAACTGCTCGGCCCAAAACCACAAGGATCTTCAGAGAGTCATGAACACAGCCCAGTCCATCACACAAACATCCCTCCCATCCATTGACTCTATCCACCCCTCCTGCTGTCTGGGGAGAGCGGGCAGCATAATCAAAGACCCCTCCCACCTGGCTTACTCACTCTTTTAACTTCTTCCATCGGGCAGGAGATGCAAAAGTCTGAGAACACACACAAACAGACTCAAAAACAGCTTCTTTTCCGCTGTTACCAGACTCCTAAACAGCCCTCTTATGGACTGACCTGATTAGGAACATAGGAACATAAGAACTAGGAGCAGGAGTAGGCCATCTGGCCCCTCGAGCCTGCTCCGCCATTCAATGAGATCATGGCTGATCTTTTGTGGACTCAGCTCCACTTTCCGGCCCAAACACCATAACCCTCAATCCCTTTATTCTTCAAAAAATTATCTATCTTTATCTTGAATGAAGGAGCCTCAACTGCTTCACTGGGCAAGGAATTCCATAGATTCACAACCCTTTGGGTGAAGAAGTTCCTCCTAAAACTCAGTCCTAAATCTACTTCCCCTTATTTTGAGGCTATGCCCTAGTTCTGCTTTCACCCGCCAGTGGAAACAACCTGCCTGCATCTATCCTATCTATTCCCTTCATAATTTTATATGTTTTTACAAGATCCCCCCTCATCCTTCTAAATTCCAACGAGTGCAGTCCCAACCCCTTCAGCTCTGGGATTAACCTAGTGAATCTCCTCTGCACACCCTCCAGTGCCAGTATGTCCATTCTCAAGTAAGGAGACCAAAACTGAACACAACACTCCAGGTGTGGCCTCACAAACACCTTATACAATTGCAGCATAACCTCCCTAGTCTTACACTCCATCCCTCTAGCATTGAAGGACAAAATTCCATTCGCCTTAATCACCTGTTGCACCTGTAAACCAACTTTTTGTGACTTATGCACTAGCACACCCAGGTCTCTCTGCATGGCAGCATGTTTTAATATTTTATCATTTAAATAATAATCCCTTTTGCTGTTATTCCTAACAAAATGGATAACCTCACATTTGTCAACATTGTATTCCATCTGCAATACCCTAGTCCATTCACTTAGCCTATCCAAATCCCTCTGCAGACTTCCAGTACCCTCTGTACTTTGTGCTTTACCACTTATCTTAGTACCATCTGTAAACTTGGACACATTGCCCTTGGTCCCCAACTCCAAATCATCTATGTAAATTGTGAACAATTGTGGGCCCAACATTGATCCCTGACGGACACCACTAGCTACTGATTGCCAACCAAAGAAACACCCATTAATCCCCACTCTTTGCTTTCTAGTAATTAACCAATCCTCTATCCATGCTACTACTTTACCCTTAATGCCATGCATCTTTATCTTATCAAGCAACCTTTTGTGGCACCTTGTCAAAGGCTTTCTGGAAATCCAGATATACCACATCCATTGGCTCCCCATTATCTACCGCACTGGTAATGTCCTCAAAAAATTCCACTCAATTAGTAAGGCACAACCTGCTCTTTATGAACCATGCTGCCTCTGCCCAATGGGACAATTTCCATCCAGATGCCTCGCTATTTCTTTCTTGATGATAGATTCCAGCATCTTCCCTACTACCAAAGTTAAGCTCACTGGCCTATAATTACCCACTTTCTGCCTACCTCCTTTTTTAAACAGTGGTGTCACGTTTGCTAATTTCCAATCTGCCGGGACCACCCAGAGTCTAGTGAATTTTGGTAAATTATCACTAGTGCATTTGCAATTTCCCTAGCCATCTCTTTTAGCACTCTGGGATGCATTCCATCAGGGCCAGGAGACTTGTCTACCTTTAGACCCATTAGCTTGCCCATCACTACCTCCTTAGTGATAACAATCCCCTCAAGGTCCTCACCTGTCATAGCCTCATTTCTATCAGTCACTGGCATGTTATTTGTGTCTTCCACTGTGAAGGCCGACCCAAAAACCTGTTCAGTTCCTCAGCCATTACCTCATCTCCCATTATTAAATCTCCCTTCTCATCCTCTAAAGGACCAATATTTACCTTAGTCACTCTTTTTTGTTTTATAAATTTGTAGAAACTTTTACTATCTGTTTTTATATTCTGAGCAAGTTTACTCTCATAATCTATCTTACTCTTCTTTATAGCTTTTTTAATAGCTTTCTGTTGCCCCCTAAAGATTTCCCAGTCCTCTAGTCTCCCACTAAACTTTGCCACTTTGTATGCTTTTTCCTTCAATTTGATACTCTCCCTTATTTCCTTAGATATCCATGGTTGATCTCCCTCTTTCTACCGTCCTTCCTTTTTGTTGGTATAAACCTTTGCTGAGCACTGTGAAAAATCGCTTGGAAGGTTCTCCACTGTTCCTCAACTGTTTCACCATAAAGTCTTTGCTCCCAGTCTACCTTAGCTAGTTCTTCTCTCATCCCATTGTAATCTCCTTTGTTTAAGCACAAAACACTAGTGTTTGATTTTACCTTCTCACCTTCCATCTGTATTTTAAATTCCACCATATTGTGATCGCTCCTTCTGAGAGGATCCCTAACTATGAGATCATGAATCAATCCTGTCTCATTACACAGGACCAGATCTAGGACCGCTTGTTCCCTCGTAGATTCCATTACATACTGTTCTAGGAAACTATCGTGGATGAATTCTAGAAACTCCTCCTGAAGGCTGCCTTGACCGACCTGGTTAAACCAATCGACATGTAGATTAAAATCCCCCATGATAACTGCTGTACCATTTCTACATGCATCCGTTATTTCTTTGTTTATTGCCTGCCCCACCATAATGTTACTATTTGGTGGCCTATAGACTACTCCTATCAGTGACTTTTTCACTTTACTATTCCTGATTTCCACCCAAATGGATTCAACCTTATCCTCCATAGCACCGATGTCATCCCTTACAATTGCCCGGATGTCATTCTTAAATAACAGAGCTACCCCACCTCCCTTACCATCCACTCTGTCCTTCCGAATAGTTTGATACCCTTGGATATTTATCTCCCAGTCGTGACCATCTTTTACCCATGTTTCAGTAATGGCCACTAAATCATAGTCATTCACGATGATTTGCGCCATCAACTCATTTACCTTATTCCGAATACTATGAGCATTCAGGTAAAGTACACTTATGTTGGCTTTTTTACCTCTGTTCTGAATCTTAACACCTCGATCAGTAACCTCTCCTAAGTTATTAATACTACACTCCTGTATGCTTCACCCTATGCCAGTTTCAATGTATTCATACAGTGGACCCTGTGTTGCCCCATTATGTATTTTCTTTTTATTTTATTTTATTTTCATGAACTAAATGATCTGTTTGAGCTGCTCGCAGAAAAATACTTTTCACTGTACCTTGGTACAAGTGACAAGAAACAAATCCAATCCAATCCATAGATTGAGAGAGTGAAATGTGCGATGAGACCTGAGTGTCCTTGTACAACAATTCCTGAAAGAAAGCATGCAGGTGCAGCAGGAGGTGAAGAAAGCAAATGGTATGTTAGCCTTCATCGTGAGAGGATTTGAGTACAGTAGCAGGGATGTCTTGCTGTGATTATATAGGGCTTTGGTGAGGCCACACCTGGAATATTGTGTGCAGTTTTGGTCTTCTTATCTGAAGAAGGCTGTTCTTGCTGCAGAGGGAGTGCAGCAGAGGTTTACCAGGCTGATTCCCAGGATGGGTGGATTGACATTTGTGGATTAACAGGATTAGACAAGCCTGATACAGGAAGAATGTTCCCGGTGGTGGGGGTGTCTAGAACCAGGGGCCACGGTCTGAGGATTTGGGGCAAACCTTTTATGACTGAGATGAGGAGAAATTTCTTCACACAGAGTGGTCAGCCTGTGTAATTCACAACCACAGTAAATAGTTGACCAAAACATTGTGGATGCGATTCTTCGCCCTCCCAGCCACGTGTTTCCCGGTGGCGGGAGGTGGTGCACTATTCGCTGTCAGCGGGATTCTCTACTTCCACTGCTTGTCAATGGGATTTCGCATTGAAGCCAAACTACGCCTCCGGGAAAACCACAGACGGGGTTAAGATTCCGGCGGCAACGGAGAATCCCAATGCCCAGCAAATTCTAGTTCAGAGCTGTCTGAGCTACTTAATTAAAGCAATTATTTGTGCTTTACGAGGGAAGTTCCTGAAATCAAACACAGCTTCAAACAAAACTTCAGACATTCTTCTTACTTTATCTTAGTCTTGAAAATGGCAGTCCAGTAAGAGTTATAGGCATGCTGACTCTTGAAGCTATCCTTGAGACCTGCCTTAACCCCTATTCCCAATAAGACCAGAATGTGCCGACAGTCCAAATAGGCGCTGAGTTAAATTAATACATTTAAAGTATTCATTAAATTCATTAAATGAATATGCATATTCATTTCAATGAAAATTCATGTTCATCAAACATGAATTTAATTCCAAGTGTTAGGGAGGCATTTGAAACATTGCCATAGACACGTGGGTCCCCGATAAATATTCAAACATCTGGATCAAATGACATAATTCAGACCTCGACTTGATTTTCATGCAAAGGGGTGCCTCACATTATATAGACCATAATGAACAAAAAGTGTCACTGATGGACGTGGATCAGAAAAGAGGCCAACCATGATGAAGCGAATTGCTCATCTGAACCTCACAAGCAAACTTTGAGCCTACCCTGCCCCAGCTTTTCCTTGGCATGCCCTGACCATGACCAGCTTTTGATTCTCCCATCCAACAATTTACCTTAGTTTCAGGGACGGTTATTAGCACTGCTTTGGTGATACAATTGTGCATTTGGCCCTCGCCTGGCACAGGGTTTACTGATCCGGCTACTGAAGATCATTGGCAGCTAAGTATGTTAGAGTTTGCAGATATATTTGGCTGCATGAAGTATGGTTCCTCTGGCTTTTCAGAAAGACTCACAGGAAAGAATATGTCTGAAAAAATGTTCCAGTGTAGTGGTGAAGTGGAAAGGTTTTGTGAGTGGATGCATCAGACTTAAGTGCTAGGCCTCCTGAATTTTATTACATTCTTTTATGATCTAGAGAATGGCATAGGTAACAGATCAATTAGGGCATAGAATTGGCATTGCAGACGAGCCACTGTTCTAGCTACTGTCCAATTTTCACATCTGCGACTTCAATTGAAGTGAAAATAAGGCAGTTTCAATAACAGATGGTCAAACACTTGGCCAATTTTACGCTTCTGTCTTCAATGTAGATGAGTGCAATTAGAGGCAACATACGTGCCATAATGAAAGCAGAGTAAATAAAATAACTGTCTGTGGTATAAGTAATTGAGAGGGTGAAAGATTTGAGAGACAACATTGGTCCTTCCCTCAAGACTGAACTCATGGCCCAAAGACTGTAGCCAAAGCAAACCTTCATTGCACAGTCAGGAACTACAATAGTGGGAACATCTGTTGTTTTTGTCTCATCCAGTTTAGAGTACACGCCCCAGTATTGGCACCATTGGATTCAGAAAGGATCAAGTGGCAAGTTAATGCCAGCACAGAATGTTTGGGCTGAATGGCCTATTGCTGTGTTGTAAAATTTATTGACCTCTGGTCTGAGATAATTGGGATATGAAGGTAGACTTGAAACCCTGGCTTGGCACGAAGAGGAGAAACCGCAGCTTAGGATGGTTCAGATCGAGTGTGTTGAGTATTACGTGCATCTCCCCATTCACTATGAGTTCCACTCCAGTTCTCAACATTGCTTGAAGTTATTTAAGCCCTTTTGAACCTATGCTCTTAATCTTCAACATGCGCAACTGCAGCCACATACACAAACTATGACGGATGTGCATAGTCGATGCACAAATGTCACATTAAAAACACTCCACTGTGTGAAGCCAGAACAGACCACGAGACAAAGAACAGCTCAATGTCTGATTCGCAAATTGGAAGGAGCCATTACAGCGAAACACTCCATTTACTTTTTAGATTCTTTCATAGGCTGTGAGCATCGCTGACAAGCCAGCACTTGTTGTCCATCCCGAATTGTGACTGAGAAGATGATGCTAAGCAAACGTCTTGAAATCTACAGCAGTCCAGCTGGTGTAGATATACCCGCAATACTGTTAGGATGGGAATTCCAGGATTTTCACTCAGCTGCAATGAAGGCATGGCAATTGTAGTTCCAAATCAGGATGAACAAAGAACAAAGGACAAAGAAAGGTACAGCACAGGAAAAGGCCCGTCAGCCCTCCAAGCCCGTGCCGACCATGCTGCCCGACTAAACTACAATCTTCTACACTTCCACGGCCCATATCCCTCTATTCCCATCCTATTCATGTATTTGTCAAGATGCCTCTTAAATGTCACTATCGTCCCTGCTTCCACCACCTCCTCTGGCAGCGAGTTCCAGGCACCCACTACCCTCTGTGTAAAAAACTTGCCTCGTACATCTACTCTAAATCTTGCCCCTCACACCTTAAACCTATGCCCCCCTAGTAATTGACCCCTCTACCCTGGGGAAAGGTCTCTGACTATCCTCTCTGTCTATGCCCCTCATAATTTTGGAGACCTCTATCAGGTCGCCCCTCAACCTCCGTCGTTCCAGTGAGAACAAACCGAGTTTGTTCAACGGCTCCTCGTAGCTAATGCCCTCCATACTAGGCAACATCCTGGTAAATCTCTTCTGCACCCTCTCTAAAGCCTCCACATCCTTCTGGTAGTGTGGCGACCAGAATTGAACACTATACTCCAAGTGTGGCCTAACTAAGGTTCTATACAGCTGCAACATGACTTGCCAATTCTTATACTCAATGCCCCAGCCAATGAATGAAACCATGCCGTATGCCTTCTTGACTACCTTCTCCACCTGTGTTGCACCTTTCAGTGACCTGTGGACCTGTACACCTAGATCTCTCTGACTTTCAATACTCTTGAGGGTTCTACCATTCACTGTATATTCCCTACCTGCATTAGGCCTTCCAAAATGCATTACCTCACATTTGTCCGGATTAAACTCCATCTGCCATCTCTCCGCCCAAGTCTCCAAACAATCTAAATCCTGCTGTATCCTCTGACAGTCCTCATTGCTATCCGCAATTCCACCAACCTTTGTGTCGTCTGCAAACTTACTAATCAGACCAGTTACATTTTCTTCCAAATCATTTATATATGCTATGAACAGCAAAGGTCCCAGCACTGATCCCTGCGGAACACCACTAGTCACAACCCTCCAATTAGAAAAGCACCCTTCCATTGCTACCCTTTGCCTTCTATGACCTAGCCAGTTCTGTATCCACCTTGCCAGCTCACCCCTGATTCCTGTGTGACTTCGCCTTTTGTACCTGTCTACCATGAAGGACCTTGTCAAAGGCCTTACTGAAGTCCATATAGATAACATCCACTGCCCTACCTGCATCAATCAGTTGGTTGCTATGTATGGCTTCAGAGGAGCTAGCAGGTAGTAGTGTTCCCATATTTCTGCTGTCCTTGTTCATCAAGGTGGTAGATTTTGCAGCTTTGGGAGGTGTTGAGGAAGGAGACTTTTTGAGCTGCTACAAATCATAGATGGAATTCCCTGGCCTGGAGAGAATGGGGCAGTTTTGAAGTTTGTTGAATGTTTTGTCTCGCACATTGACAGATGCTCCCATATTAATGAGAGCATCTACCTTCAAGTAACGAATAATGACTGTCGCAATTTGTTGGTTGCTGTGTATGAAAGACAGCACAGAAGTCTATTTAGGGTTATATCACAGAACTTACAGTACAGAAGAAGGCCATGCGGCCCACCGAGTCTGCACCGGCCCTTGGAAAGAGCATCCTACCTAAGCCCCCTACCTAAGCCCACACCTACACCCTATCCCCGTAACCCAGTCACCCCACCTAACCTTTTTGGATACTAAGGGAAATTTAGTATGGCCAATCCACCTAACCTGCACATCTTTGGACTGTGGGAGGAAACCGGAGCACCCGCAGGAAACTCATGCAGACACGGGAAGAATGTGTAGACTCCGCACAGACAGTGAAGCAACTGTGCTAACCACTATGCTACTGTGCCCCCAATTGCAAAGGTATACCTCTACCTTTGCCACATTCCATCACCCTTTTGTTGTGCGCCATTTTCCTTGCCTTTTTCTGGTGCTATTGGTCTTCATAGCTGAGCTCGCTAAGGAGAGATAAATACAAGTTAAGTGGCTGGGTTTTCCACAGACTTTACACTGTTTGCGAGCAGCAGGACATTCTGCCCTGCAGCTTTTTAAAGACTGTTGCAAAAATAGCTGTAGAGACCCAGGTCCAGAAGTCCCAAACGCAGGACTTATCATTGGCGAGGAGGAGGGGGAGGGGGGGGGGGGGTAGAATTAGGGTTCATTGAAGCAACTGCACATGTGAACTGCAGCTACCTCAGGTTGATATAATTTCCACTTACCTGATTTTGGCGGCGGCCGTCGGCGAATCCCACCCTTTGTCACTTTTTCAGGCCGCTGGGGAGTTTCTCTCATGTCTAGCCCACACTTAGAGGGCCGGTTTCTCCATCCCGCTGTGCCAGGTTTCTGGTTCAGCACGCCGTCGGGATTCTCCTTTACACCGGCTTGTCAATGGGGTTTCCCATTGTGGGGCATCCCCACGCTGTTGGGAAAACTCCGGGCTGCCGGCAAAATGGAGCATCCCGACAGCAGACAATTCAGCCCAGAGTTTTTTAATCACCGGGGAGCTGCATTCGCTGGCCAGACCGGCGCCTCAGAGATTGGACCACCATTTTGAAAGTGTGCCTGGATCTCTAAATGAGCTTGAGGGTCCCCCCCACACACACCTGTGGGCAATGTCATCCCCACACACATGGACATTACTGCACACCCCAACAAGTGAAGACACCCCACTATGCCACGAGGGGTCACTGAGGGCCCCTCTTTTCAGGCCCTCCCAAACCCCCTTTTGGGGCCCCCCCTTTCAAGAGCCCCCAACCTTCATCCTCCCTCCACTCTTCCGGAGGACCCTTCATACTGGCCCTTCACACCCCCAAGCTTCATATGACCCTCATCCCTCCTTTCATGCACTGGCCCCCTCAGGCCTTGCCCCTTGGCAGTGTCATCCTGGCACCTGGGCACCCTGGCACTGGCTCAGGGGGCGAGGCAGGGAGCTGGCACAATGGCCATCAGGAAACTTGGGGGAGTGTTCTCCTGGCATCTACCGACTGCACTGTGCCCCATTCAGGCGAAACGCAGCTGGTAGTTGCACCCTTAGTCTCCCAAACGCTGAATTCTGCCTCATATCTTTCTTTAAACAAGGGGACCAAAATTGCTCACAGTATTCCAGATTGTGGTGTTCTTTGTTTTGCTTATTTCAGGATGGTTGGCGTGGTGGCCACAAAGACCACAGAATAGCTTTTACTGAAACAAATCTATGATTTTATTTACACTTCTAAAACTGGGATTTGACACTTAGTCCTTAAGAATACAGAAGTGATCAATAACATCTAACTACACTCATCTACTGCTAATCTCAGTACTGGTATAAACTATAAACTAACCTTTCTCACACTATCTGCTCTTGTGATCTTCACTACCTATCTCCTGCATACACCCTCCCCTAAGGTCCAGCATCACTGCCTTATATAGTTCTATCTATAGCTCCCTCTAGTGGCTATTTGCGGCACTACATTAACCCTTGCAATGCTGATAATATGATAATACCACACAGATGTGGTCTCACCAGTACCTTGTATAATAAACAGGTCTCACACTACAGAGTATAAATGAATTCTGTTGTCTTCCCAGTTGTGCTGTTACTTTTGAGCCCTTGGGAAGTTTTATGTCCTTCATGAAGAGTGCTTCAGAGTGCTTCCTTTGCAATAGGCAATGCTGAGAGTTTCTATGGTCAGATACCACCTGCTTATTCATCAAAAATGAATGACTTTTCTTCATGTAACTTTAATGTCTACTTGGGTATTACCTGCCACAACCTTGTCTTCTGAAAATGAAATGAAAATCGCTTATTGTCACAAGTAGGCTTCAATGAAGTTACTGTGAAAAGCCCCTAGTCGCCACATTCCGGCGCCTGTTCGGGGAGGCTGGTATGGGAATTGAACCGTGCTGCTGGCCTGCTTGGTCTGCTTTAAAAGCCAGCGATTTAGGGAGCCCTGCTGCCTTGTGAAAGTTATTATGTGCCCATCCAACTCAGGTCTCTACAGGAATAGTGAAAAATCTGTTGTTTTTTGCAAATGGCTGTGGCAATTATTTGACAAATCTACAGACTACAAACTGACAAAAGCTTGGTCAGGTGAGGGGTTCCAATCCTAGATTTACATGGGGCTATTGTCTAACACTGAGGGAGTTTAAGGGGGTGGGGGGGGGGGGGCAAGGAAGCAGTCCTGGTCCTCCTGATGCAATGCAGTGAAGACATTTGCCTTTTCCTCAAGACGTTTCTTGCTGCAGCTGTTGAGTTGCCCAACCCAGGAAGCCATAGTGAAACCCGCAAAGTAGATTAAACCTGAGGCTTCCAGCTTCCTGAACAGATTTGAAATGCTAATCTGTTTCATGGGGAGTGGATTGTCTACCCGCCCTCTTTCCAACCTCAATAAATCCTGGGGCTGGCTTCCTGATGTGCTTGAAAATTTTCCCATTTAAAACTCCACTTGACCCGCACCAATCCCATCCAATCACCCATCTTCATGTTTCCATTTTGGCGCCTAACTTGAAAGGATTGTCTTCATTCCAAGCTGCAATTTTCTTCATATTTTGTTGAAAATTATTAAAGTAAACTAACACTGTACCCATTCGCACTGGTATCACACTGTTGAAGTAAAAATCAATTGAATCTTTAAAAAAATTAATTTGGATGGAAAGTTATTCAAAATGTGAATGAGTTTTGAACTGGTGATTAGAAATCCTCATTTGAGTATCCGCAAGATGTCATGTTTTGGTGTGTAATGCCAGAGCACTGTGTGTGAAAATGACCAGTCCAGCTGTCATCATCTCGTGGGAGAGTGCTTCAAACAAAATGAAATTCATGCAGTTCCTTCCCTTTTAACTCAATTTCTGTTATTGTCAATTAAATATCGCACAATTAAAGTTCCCTGAAGTGGGTGAAGTGGAATATTAAATTTCTGCTGGAATTTTTGAAAACCAGTAGGAAAAGATCCCAGCAGTGAGGATTTTTAAAATACTTCCTCTCTCTGCTTTGTTACAACGAATCTCACTCAGCTTAATTTATTCTTGAACACGAGGGAGTCACTAATGAACTCTCAGTGCAGCAGCTCCATAAATGATAGTTATCCAGCAGATCGAAGCATTGCACTGTATCTCCGCTCTAATTAGTTGATCTCAAAGCACCATGTTAATTTATTTAAATATATTTTAGTCTATCCCATACATACAGTGTGCTGTGGACACCACTGGGCTCAGGAATTATAATGCTCAATGGGGCAGGTTTTTTTAGGAGTTGTAGCGGGCGACATGGAAATTATGTCGAGCCGGGCTGGATGGAAGGCCTGCCTCGGTTCACTGACACTTTGTCAATGCAATGAAAAATGCATTTTAAAAAAAACTCTCAGCCCTCATTCACCTTACTCACATACTCCCCAGGCCCCATTCATGTCAACCCATGACACCTCATGCTCCAACCCTCCACTTATGGCAACCTGTACCCCTCTGGCAACACCCGAAAACCTTCATAGCCCCGATGCCAACTTAGTGCCAACTCATTTCAATGCATCCCACTATCCACTTCCTTTTCACTTACACCTGGCATGCCAACTCACCCCGTATCCACCACGGGAAGACATCAGGAACCATGCTGAGATTAAATAAAGCACTTTGGTGTTTATAATATTGATGAATTGACTATTTAAAAAAACACTGATTGATTAAAACCCATTCTTTACATTTAACTTCCTTTAATCCCTCATAAAAACAAGCATTGGAATTCATAGTCCCACTTCAAACTCCAAGCTGGTAGTACACTCTAAACTCAGTTCAGAGGTGCTGCTGTCTTGGGAGTATCCTCTTCAACAACACCTCACTGGATGATGAAACTGCCATCACGTGGCAAATGTAAACTCAGCATTTGGCAGGCTCACCCGCTTTGGAGAGAGCATTGTGTTCTCTCAATGCACACCTGGTATTGAGAACATGTTCATCAGAGATAAGCTTCTCTGTCACCCAGGTCTTTGCATGGAGGATCCAGCTACATCCAGCTAAGCTTGGGAACCCGCTTAAACTCAGATACAAAGTATCATGGACAGAATTTAAGTGTCCCTTTTTACTGCTTGTGATCAATATGCTTCTATGCAACATGGTGGTTGGGGGGTGGGGGGGAGGAGGGGAATGGGGGAATTGGTGGAGAGAGATATTTCCTTACCTTCAGAATGTAATAACAGCCAGCAGCAGGTTTTGGATGTGTTTAAAACTAAATGGGGTTATTAATTTATATGCGTTTGCCTTGAAATTTAAAAATGCCTCACACTTTCCTCAAGACACAAAGATTTGGTATGGATGGAGGTAAAAAAAAAATTAGTTACAACTTATGATTATCTCAGTCTCTTTTGTGGCAGACCAGTAGTTTCTTATATGGAGGTGATGCCAAAGTGTCTATCTCTTCCTTAAATTTATCTCCCGGTATTCATTGCACTCTGGGGAAGTGAATTCCTTTGACAGAAACAATTTCTCTTCATCTCGGTTTTAAATTTGCTACCCCTTATCCTAAAACTATGACCTTTCTTTCTAGATTGCCCCAGAAGAGGAAGCATCCACTCCACGTCTACTTTGTCAATACCTTTTATTATCTTCTGTACCTCAATTAGATCTCCTCTCATTGTTCTAAACTCTCGACACTATAGGCCTAAGAATGTATTTTGACATGTTTCGGTCTACTATTGATTCAGTCAATATGTTTTTATAAAGCTGAAAATAGGTTGGAAAAATGATGGCCACACAGAGGTCACTTAACTTCTGGATTGAAACCATTCCTATCTGAAGTGGGAATGGAAGGAACCATTCAGACTGATGAAAAAACACATGCTGTGTTGTAACTTTCACACCTTGAGTGTTTATATCAGCCAACATCTTTGTGTTTGAATGAATATTAAATCAACACTACCATTTTGAACCGGTTTCAGCAAAAAAACATAGATTCAACATTTTTTTCATCAGTCTGAATGGTTCCTTTTGTTCCCTCTTCAGACAGATAATCCAGAAAAGGAGTCAAGTGACCTTTGGGTGGCCAGTGTTTCTCTGCCCTCTTTCAGTTTTATAAAAATATCAAGTACTGACTGAATCCATATCATACTGGAACAAGGCAAAAAACATTCTGAAAGCCAGGAGTTGGCAAGTTGGACCCCACTACCTGGGAAATAAAAACAACTCCGGAGAGGTCCAAATCGAAGTGATCTCAACATTTTAGAAGAACAGAATCAGGGGCGAAATTCTCCTGTATCGACGCGATGTCCGCCGACCGGCGCCAAAAACGGCGCAAATCAGTCGGGCATCGCGCCGCCCCAAAGGTGCGGAATCCTTCGCATCTTGGGGGGCCGAGCCCCAACCTTGAGGGGCTAGGCCCGCGCCGGACTAATTTCCGCTCCGCCACCTGTCGGAAAAGGCCTTTGGTGCCCCACCAGCTGGCGCAGAAATGACATCTCCGGGCAGCGCATACGCGGGAGCGTTAGCGGCCGCTCACGGCATCCCCGCGCATGCGCTGTGGAGGGAGTCTCTTCCGCCTCCGCCATGGTGGAGATGGTGGCGAAGGCGGAAGGAAAAGAATGCCCCCACGGCACAGGCCCGCCCACGGATCGGTGGGCCCTGATCACGGGCCAGGCCACCGTGGGTGCACCCCCCGGGGCCAGATCACCCCGCGCCCCCCCCCCCAGGACCCCGGAGCCCACCCGTGCCGCCTTGTCCCGTTGGTAAGAGAGGTGGTTTAATCCACGCCGGCGGGACAGGCATCCTAGCAGCGGGACTTCGGCCCATCCATGCCGAAGAATCGCGGGGGTGGCCCGCCAACCGGCGCAGCGCGATTCCCACCCCGCCGAATCTCCGGTGCTGGAGAATTCGGCAACCGGCGGAGGCGGGATTCACGCCAGCCCCCGGCGATTCTCTAACCCAGAGGGGGGTCGGAGAATCTCGCCCCAGGTCACTGCAGGAGAACCAAGCATACTGCAAAGCCAATGTCTTCACTAACCCCAACAAGTTATTTCTATTGTAATATTTACAATCGGATCTGCAAATTAAGGTTTAGATTAACATCGTACATAGACGGTGAACAGCTGGTCTCCTTGTTGAACACTCATCCATTGAAGCAACAAGATAATCTATCACCACAAGTTGGTATTGTATCAGTCTTCACTTTGAGAAGTTCACTGAACTCTGCAACCTGAGTGCACCTTCAGTTAAAGAGATGCCTCCTGCCTCAAAGTGGCATCAGGAAGTTATGGTGCGTCATGAATTTAAGATTGTGCAAAGTGTTCCACTGGCCCAGAGGTTTAGACTTTGATGCCCTGTATTATAATACATGGATTGCTGAGGCCAACCCTTTATCCTCCCCAATTTGGCACAGCCTTGTAATAAGGGAATAGAATCAGGGGGCTGGATTTTCTGCTCCCCGATGCCGAAATCATGTTCGGCGGCGGGGCAGAGAATCTGTTTTGGAGTCTAAATGGGGAGCGGCGGCGGTTTTTAAATTCTCTGCCCCCTGAAAATCGGCGTACTCATGGAGTACGCTACGTCGAGTATCGACCGCCTCAGCCATTGCCGGAGGCCCGCCCCATGATGCTCTGTCCCCAACCGACCGAATTCCCGACGCCATGGGTCTCTCATTGTCCCACCGTCTAAGATCCTCGCGTGGCGGCTGTGGACTCAGTCCGGGGCAGTCACAGTCAGCGTCGGGGCATAGAATCCATTTTGGTGCACAAAATCGGGACCGGTGCCGGTTCCCTAATTCTCCGGGCCCCGAAAAGCGGTGTACTCATATCACCAACCTGCGGCCATTGCTGGAGGCCCACCCCACCATTCACCGACCCCGACAAGGACGAAGTCCCGATGGCGTGCATCTAACATAGTCCTGCCGGTGGGGATACTAACGTGGTGGCTGAGGACTTAGTCAGGGGGGGCCTTATAGTCGGCCGGGCAATGTTTGGACGGGCGGTCAGGATCGGGCGTGCGGCTGATCGGGGGCACTATGTTCAGGTTCCTGGTCAATGATAATCCCCCATGATGTTGAAAGGGGAGGATTCAGCAATGGCAATGCAATTGAATTTCAAGGGGAGATGGTTAACTTCTCTCTAGTTGCCTGGCACTTGTGTGGCACGAAAGTTACTTTCCACTTACCAGCCAAAGTCTGAATGTTGTCCAGGGTGTATGGCTTTTGGCCATGGGCTGCTTCAGCATCCGAGGATTAGTGAATGCCACAGCCCTCTCATCCGGAAGGGCCTGTTCGAGGTTAAAGTTGATATAATTGGAGGCCCAGGCATAAATCATCTCATGGATGCATTTGTCAGCGGATGACTGTGATGTTCCACAGAAGTCATCGGTTGATTCCTAGAACAAACTGGTTGCATAAATGTTCAGGGCTGGTGTGATTTCCTCCTCCATGTGGTGTGAGGGTTACAAGAATGTGGCACAGGTGCCACATTGTCTTCTTTCTGAGGCGAAATCTCCGGCAACACATGTTGCCCGACATCTTTATAAAGGGCACCGGGTCCTATACACCCCTGGTCTCCTTCTTCTCTGCCTTTGATTCCCCTCTTTGATCAGATGGGTGGTCAGTTCGGTAAGGACAGCACGGTAGCATCGTGCTTAGCACAATTGTTTCACAGCTCCAGGGTCCCAGGTTCAATTCCCGGCTTGGGTCACTGTCTGTGCGGAGCCTGCACATTCTCCACGTATCTGCGTGGGTTTCCTCCGGGTGCTCAGGTTTCCTCCCACAGTCCAAAGACATGCAGGTTAGGTCAATTGGCTATGCTAAATTGCCCATCGTGTCCAAAAAGGTTAGATGGGGTTATAGGGATAGGGTGGATGTGTACAGATAGGGTGGAGGTGTGGGCATAGGTAGGGCACTCTTTCTAAGGGTTGGTTCAGACTCGATGGGCCAAAAGGCCTTCTTCTGCATTGTAAGTTCTATGAAAGCTCTTGAGTCTGCTCAACGGCCCACTGGCCTCCTGTTCTGGGTTCGGCATCTCTTAACTGCTGGAGTCTGTCCTCCTCCAGCACTGTGATAATAATTATTATAATTTTTATTAGTGTCACAAGTAGGCTTACATTAACACTGCAACAAAGCTACTGTCAAAATCCCTGAGTCACCACACTCCGGCGCCTGTTCGGGCATACAAAGGGAGAGTTCAGAATTTCCAATTCACCTAACAACAAGTCTTTCGGGACTTGTGGGAGGAAACCGGAGCACCCGGAGGAAACCTGCAGACACGGGAAGAACATGCAGACCAAACCGGAAATCGAACCGGAGCCTGTGGTGCTGTGAAGCAACAGTGCTAACCACTGTGCTACCATGCCACCCCAAAGTATAATAATAGCCAGTTCAAGGCCACATCCCAAGAAGTATTGGTAATCTGGGAGAGATGGGGTAAAGAGAGAATGATGGTCAGGCTACTGTTCTAACCCATTGCCCTGTTATGGGTCATCACAATATTTAAATGTGGCTTGAAGACCTCACAGACGCAAAGGCCCTGACCCTCTCAGCCCAATTCCACCCTCCCCCCAAGCAATGTAGCAGCAGCTCCGGTACTCTTGAGCCGCATGCCGGTAAATGGAAAGGGCTCCTCACCTCCTTATTTCCCCTCAGAAGCCATTGTACCAGCTTCATGCTTTTCAAAAGGAGTACTAAATGACGTCTGTAAAGAGATTGAAATTAATGCAAAATGGGCTGTTTGAACCGCAAAATGGTTTGCTCAAATCTTGATTTTACCCTCTCTCGCTATTTACCCACTGCACCCGGATCCGTGTCAGGTACAACGCAGTCACTTAATCGTGCCCTTTGTGTCAGTAACAATTTTGTAATTTCTGAATTAGTTGAGGCTGTGTGCTATTTCTACCCTTTTACTATCTTTAATTAACTTGTATCAAGCACTGAAAGAGACTACAGAAACATATAATAGAAAAGCAGTTCCCGTAACCAAAGCATGTTGACAGGTGCCTGCTCAAATGAGAATTCTGCAGGATGCCTATACATCAGATAAGCGTTTAAAACAATGAGTCCAATGTTAACTATTAGAGATTGATATTATCTAAAACAAACAGGCAAAGGAAAATCTTACCGCACATCACTATCTCAGCTATAATGAGGGGTGGTTTTTCAAATAACAGACCATTCGAGGTCAAGTCAGGAGATAACAAGAAATTACATCAAGAGATGACCATTGTAGTGATATGCATATGCATAGTAATGTATAGTTAGATGTACAAACTCTGACCAGCAGGTGGGTACAGATATCCACCATGTGACTTCAGAGCTCAGGCAGTTGGTAGTAAGTCATACTAGAGGACTGTCACATTAGAGGTAGCTCCAGGAGAATTCACTTATTTGTTACCGTTTGTATTATAGTTTGTCAGTTATCTTTCCATGTTCATTTTGTTAATAAATTGTCTTACTAGTCAAAGAATGGATGATTTGTGTGCATCTTTACCATGGCCACACCACAGAACATAACATGGTACCAGGTGTTTTGAACAATTGAAGATAACTATGGAGAAGATGGGATGAAACAGACCAAAGAAGAAAAAAGAAAATTCTTCCACCTAACTGGTGAAATACTGGCAACTGGAACTCAACACACGGAAAGACTATGGGTTGGCTTCGCTGCAGTCCGGCGGCAAAATCGCATTTGGCGCAGGGGCGGAGAATCCAATTGCATGCCGAAATCGGGCCCGGCACTGGTCCGGCGATTCTCCGGGACTCAAAAATAGGCATGATCATGGAGTACGCCGCGCGGCTGGGGTCCATTGACAGAGGCCTGCCCAGCGATGCTCCGCTCCCGACCAGCCGAGTTCCCGACTGCGTGGAGCTAACCACCTATTGCCAGTTGGGATGTTGGCGTGGCAGCTGGGAACTCAGTCCGCGGCTGCCCTGGTAGGGGCCGGGGGTATCAGACACCGGGGGCTGGGGCCGTATAGGCGGCGAGGGGTTATATGTTTGGGGGGTCTAATTTTTGAGTCTGCCTTCGCGGTCTGAGTCCGCCATTGAGCTCGGCGCAGCCGCTGGGGGCCACCGCCTTGCGCATGTGCGGACTCCAATCCGGAAGTGCGGAGGCCCGTATCCGCAGCTAAAGCTGCGAGAATCACTCCAGGTCCCTGCTAGTCCCCTGCAGGGCATTGAATTTGTTCATCTTTTTTCGAGGAATCTCTGGAGTAAAACTTCAGCGTTTTTATGCAAGCGTGGGGACATAATCCCATTTTGGGAGAATCCAGCCCTTTGAAGTTAGAGATGGAAGGTCTGAAGACACCTCACCCACTTCAAGTCACTGGTAATGCAGACGAGAATTGCCATGTTTTTAAGCAGCAATTCAAATTGTATGTTCCATCCCTTGGCCTGCAGGCACAGCCAGATGAGAGGTGTATTGCGTTGCTGCTCATGGTAGCAGGTCCTCAAACCATCGCAATTTATAGTACCTTCATATTCGACAGCGAAGCAGAAAGCAAGATCTTAGATGAAGTAATAAAATACTTTTATCGACATTGCTCCCCGAAAAAAAATGAAACATTTGAACATTATATCTTTCACACACGTACTCAGAAGGCAGGCAAATCTTTTGATAGTTTTCTAACCGACTTAGGTTGAAGGCACAGTCGTGCAATTTTAGTACTTTAAAGTCATCGGTGATCCACAATCAGATAGTATTTGGGATTTTGAATGATAAGGTACGCGAGAGACTATTGAGGGAAGAAGAAACTCAACTAGAAAATGCTATCAATATTTGTCATGCCTTTGAGCTAGTTGCACAGCAGATTAGCACGCTCAATCTGAAACATTTTGGTGCTGATGTGGGAGAAGGCACCAGCGCCATAAGCATAGTGACGCAGTCAAAGAAGAAATGTGGTCTCTTTTAAGCGACCGACCGGGTCCACCATTTTATGACAGGGATGCAGCATTGCAAGGCAATGTTTTTCACATCCAACAGTGGACCAAACAGGATTAGTCAATGTGATTGATGAGATGTGCATTGAAGACTTGTTTTTCATTGGTCTGATTTCGGCTGAGGACACGATGACTCCGAATATGCAATGTGAAGAAGTCTTACCAGTTGTGGCAATAGTGATGATGATGCTGATACCATGGAAGACAGATGGACAATTCCATTGATGTTGAATGGCACATTGAGCAAATGTAAGCTCAACTGGGGAGCGAGGGCCAATCTTATCAGTTTGTCCGATTTGAACGGGTTGCGAGTTAAACCGAAAGTCGTCAATCAAATAAAACTACTGAAAGGCTATAATGAGAAAGAGATTGTGAAGTTGGGAGCATGTGAGCTCGAAGCATGGGTACACAACCAAAGTCACATCATAGCATTTTACATTGTGGATATGGAACACGAGTCTATCATAGGAGCAGATGCGCGTGAGGCACTTGAGCTCGTTGAGCGGCTGTACATTCCAAACAGCGCTGTGGCAGAGGATCATTGCAGCTGGCAACTAGATGAAGAAAAGGAGGAGCTAAAAGGAATTCCAGTTGACAGTCTTCAAAAATGTGGATTTGCTCAGTGACGTGATAAAGGAGCATGATGAGCCTATCTTAAAGCATTTACGAGACTTAAAGGAGACATTTTCAGACCCTGGACAGCCAAATGAGTTTTACCCTGGAGTTTAAGTTTGAATCAAATGGGTATTTCACAAATGAAGCAGTGACAAAAACATACAAGATGGAGTCACAGCCTGATGAGTCAGATTTTTTCTTCTTTGATGGACCAAAAATTATTGGATGAACGCGGTTCCAGATCAACTGGAAGAAAGGAAAAAACATCACAATGGAGACCATTAAAACGAAGCACAAGCATAAGGGTCAGCGCACTTTTACAACAGTTCTGAAAACTGTACCAAATTACTCTTTCTTTAACTTTTTTAGCCCTCCTGCAGTTCCATAGAATGGGAACTGGATGAAGGGTCTGCAGCAAGGCTCGCTGCTGACTTTGAAATTGGTCACTACTTGCAGGAACACATAATTCCACAAGCAGTGTTATACTTCACAGGAGAAGCTAGTGTAGACGTTGGTGATGATTGGGATGATGATGATTATAATGATGCTGATTATGGTGAGGAAAGTGAAGAAGCGGATGATGAGGAGAAGAGGAAGACCGTGAAAATGTATTTAGTTTATTTCACAATAGTGAAGAAGTAATATTTAATTTAATTTAATAATCTTTATTAAACAGTGCAATGAAGTTACTGTGAAAAGCCTCTGGTCGCCACATTCTGGCACCTGTTCGCGTACATGGAGAAAGAATTCAGAATGTTCAAATTACATAACAAACATCATTGGGGACTTGTGAAAGGAAACCGGAGAAGGAAACCGGAGCACCCGGAGGAAACCCACACAGACACAGGATGAAGGTGCAGACTCCGCACAGACAGTGACCCAAGCCGGGAATCGAACCTGGGACCATTGTATTGTGAAGCAACAGTGCTAACCACTGTTCAATCATATAATAAGAAGCATCCAATCTATGCAGGAGAACGATGAGTGTGAAAGATCTGAGATGGAGGATGCAGAGTAAAAGTAAGATTGCAACAGCAGATAAATTGGCTGAGAGCAAATCAACAGCAAACAGCTAACTGTTAACAGAAGAAATAATCCCCATTTTGAAGAAATTGGCTCCTGAGAAGTACGATGAATTATCCTATGCCCACGGAACGGTTCTTGCCGTGGATTCCCAAGTACTGGAGGCCAGTCCATCAGAACACTTGCAGCAAACACAGATGGATACATCTTTGTGCAGCTCTCCAACAACAGACGAAGCATGTATTGTTCTGTCAGATGAGGATGAGCCACTAATTGAGACTAAAACACAAAGTGAAGAAGTAATGCCTAATGTTGAGGAAATTGATCTTGCTAAGATATCAGAATGCGAGGATTTGTAGATCATTCATGAAGTCGCAAACCTGTCTGTAAATTCGAAAGCATCCAAAGGTATGCCAACATTAGATGCCTCACCAGTTAATGGGCATGCAGCACAGCGTTCGAGAGCAAGCACCATGGAGCAACCTGTTATGGGTCCGGGTTTACAGAACCCCTAAGTCTTTTATGGAGTTCAACTGACCCACAACTTTGAATAGATTGTGGTGTGGGGAGCACACAGCGTGCTCTCCAGGTGTGATATGGCAATTATGGACAAATGGTTTTTAAAGCAAAACAATGTTTATTCTATGAACTCAATTTAACCTTTTAAAAACAAACATTGAATATCTTAACACCCATTACTTCAAATATAACCCCAAAAGACTACAACACTAAATAATCCTTCAAACTGTTCCTTTAAACAACCAAAAGACTTCACCTTCAAAAACAGACATGAGGTTACATTCAATATATTTATAGTCTTTGGATTTGCAGACATCCACAGACTAGCTCTGTGTCTTCTTCCTGCAGCTCTCAGCAAGCTCTGTGTTTTCTTCCTGCTGCTCTCAACAAAACACACAGACACTCCCAGCTTTCTCCTCAAACTGAAACCAAAAGCAGAAGTGAGCTCAGCCAACCCCCCACATTTTGACATCACTTCAGTAATATGATCAGCTCCATTTCTTAACGGTACATTGCTTACATCCATTTCTTAAAGGTACTCTCACATGACACCCCCCCCCAAGAAAATAAAATAAACCACCAACTTCAAGATGGTTTCATTTTTCACCTTTGCACCATCAATTAAGAAATACACACAGTAAAAACACTTTACCGGTTCAAGAAAAACAACACACGCAAAAAGGTATAATAATATAGTCAATTTTTTTTTTGTTCCTCTTCCTCCAACTGAAATCCTTCTCGATTGACAGTCTCTTTGAACAGGAAAGTCTCTGCACGATCCATTCATTCCTTTACGCCTAGGCATTTCTCTTTAAAGTCAGATAATTTAGTTCAATCTGATCATAGAGTCCCTTGCAACACAGGAGCATTGGTTATCACAGTTTTCAGGTAGTCAAATGCCTGTTGAAAGTCCACTGTCCATTGAAATTGTTGACGTTTCATCAGCAAGTCCATCAGTGGAGCAATCACACTACAAAACCTTTGCACAAATGTTCGATCAAATCCACTCATGCCAAGAAATTGCATTATTTCCCTTTGTCTCGAAGTGGCTTGGACTTTTCCAAATTCACTTTTGGCTAGGTTTATCACCAAACCCGCCTCCTGAAGTTGATCGAATAATTCCATCAGATGATGTAAATGTTCTTTCCATGTTTGGCTGAAAACTACCAGATCGTTGATATATACCGCACAATTGGGTAATCCTGAAACAACTGTTTTAGTTAACCATTGAGATGTTGCTGGGGCGTTTTTCATGCCGAATGGCATAACTTTGAATAGGTATATACCATCTGGAGTCACAAAAGCTGAAATCTACTTTGCCCTTTCAGATAAAGGTACCTGCCAGTAACCTTTAAGTAAATCCAATTTAGTAGTAAAAGCAGATTGTCCCACTTTCTCAATGCAATCCTCACAACGTGGGGTAGGATAAGAGTCCGTTCTTGTAACTGCATTCACCTTTCTATAGTCCACACACAACCGTTGGGTACCGTCTGGTTTAGGTACCATCACTATGGGTGAGCTCCATTGGCTGCAACCCACTTCAATTATGCCATTTTTAAGCATACTCTCAATCTCTTTGTTAACCTGTGCCAATTTTAAAGGATTAAGTCTATATGGATGTTGTTTGATTGGAACAGCATTTCCCACATATACATCATGTATAGCCATTTTAGTACTTCCCAATTTATCTCCACAAACTTGCCCATGTGATATCAATAACTCTTTCAAGTCAGTTTGTTTTTCCTCTGGAAGATACCTCAACAATTTATCCCAATTTTTAAGAACATCCTCGTTTTCCAATTTAATTTGAGGTATGTCAAATTCAAAGTCATCAGGATTTGGTTCATCACTTTGAGTTAGAATCATTAAGACCTCCTTTTTCTCTCCTTCCCTTTCAAAGTACGTTTTAAGCATATTCCCATGACACACTCGGTGAGTCTTCCTTCTATCTGGTGTTTTTACCACATAATTCACCTCACTTAATTTCCTTTCAATCTGATACGGTCCACAAACCTAGCTTTTAAATGCTCACCTACCACTGGTAACAACACTAAAACTTTATCTCCACTGGCAAAACTACAAACTTTGGATTTCTTGTCCACTACCCATTTCATCACATTTTGTGCAACTTTCAAATGTTGTCTAGCCAATTCACCTGCTCTATTTAATCGTTTGCTAAAATTTGACATGTAACCCAATAATGTAAGTTCTGATTTCTCACTCACCACTTTTTCCTTAATCAATTGAAGTGGTCCTCTTACCTCACGACCAAACATTAGTTCAAAAGGACTAAATTTGGTTGACACATCCCTAATTAGGTGCACCCCTAATTGCAAATAGTATGAATGGAATTCCTTTATCCCAATGCTCTGGATAATCTTGACAATAAGCCCTCAACATTGTCCTTAATGTCTGATGCCACCTTTCTAACGCTTCCTGCGATTCTGGATGGTACGCAGTTGATTTTAATTGTTTTATTCCTAAACTATCCATAACTTCTTTGAATAACTTTGAGGTAAAATTTGATCCTCGATCCGATTGAATTTCTGTGGGTAGTCCATATAGAACATAGAACATAGAACAATACAGCGCAGTACAGGCCCTTCGGCCCACGATGTTGCACCGATACAAAAGCCATCTAACCTACACTATGCCATTATCATCCATATGTTTATCCAATAAACTTTTAAATGCCCTCAATGTTAGCGAGTTCACTACTGTAGCAGGTAGGGCATTCCACGGCCTCACTACTCTTTGCGTAAAGAACCTACATCTGACCTCTGTCCTATATCTATTACCCCTCAGTTTAAAGTTATGTCCCCTCGTGCTAGCCATTTCCATCCGCGGGAGAAGGCTCTCACTGCCCACCCTATCCAACCCCCTGATCATTTTGTATGCCTCTATTAAGTCTCCTCTTAACCTTCTTCTCTCCAACGAAAACAACCTCAAGTCCATCAGCCTTTCCTCATAAGATTTTCCCTCCATACCAGGCAACATCCTGGTAAATCACCTCTGCACCCGCTCCAAAACCTCCACGTCCTTCCTATAATGCGGTGACCAGAACTTTACGCAATACTCCAAATGCAGCCGTACCAGAGTTCTGTACAGCTGCAACATGACCTCCCGACTCCGGAACTCAATCCCTCTACCAATAAAGGCCAACACTCCATAGGCCTTCTTCACAACCCTATCAACTTGGGTGGCAACTTTCAGGGATCTATGTACATGGACACCTAGATCCCTCTGCTCATCCACACTTTCAAGAACTTTACCATTAGCCAAATATTCCGCATTCCTGTTATTCCTTCCAAAGTGAATCACCTCACACTTCTCTACATTAAACTCCATTTGCCACCTCTCAGCCCAGCTCTGCAGCTTATCTATATCCCTCTGTAACCTGCTACATCCTTCCACACTATCGACAACACCACCGACTTTAGTATCGTCTGCAAATTTACTCACCCACCCTTCTGCGCCTTCCTCTAGGTCATTGATAAAAATGACAAACAGCAACGGCCCCAGAACAGATCCTTGTGGTACTCCACTTGTGACTGTACTCCATTCTGAACATTTCCCATCAACCACTACCCTCTGTCTTCTTTCAGCTAGCCAATTTCTGATCCACATCTCTAAATCACCCTCAATCCCCAGCCTCCGTATTTTCTGCAATAGCCTACTGTGGGGAACCTTATCAAACGCTTTGCTGAAATCCATATACACCACATCAACTGCTCTACCCTCATCTACCTGTTCAGTCACCTTCTCAAAGAACTCAATAAGGTTTGTGAGGCATGACCTACCCTTCACAAAGCCATGCTGACTATCCCTGATCATATTATTCCTATCTAGATGATTATAAATCTTGTCTCTTATAATCCCCTCCAAGACTTTACCCACTACAGACGTGAGGCTCACCGGTCTATAGTTGCCGGGGTTGTCTCTGCTCCCCTTTTTGAACAAAGGGACCACATTTGCTGTCCTCCAGTCCTCTGGCACTATTCCTGTAGCCAATGATGACATAAAAATCAAAGCTAAAGGTCCAGCAATCTCTTCCCTGGCCTCCCAGAGAATCCTAGGATAAATCCCATCAGGTCCCGGGGACTTATCTATTTTCAGCCTGTCCAGAATTGCCAACACCTCTTCCCTACGTACCTCAGTGCCATCTATTCTATTAGCCTGGGGCTCAGCATTCTCCTCCACAACATTGTCTTTTTCCTGAGTGAATACTAACGAAAAATATTCATTTAGTATCTCGCCTA